>NC_092707.1:301942247-302242247 GCF_047496885.1 Scyliorhinus torazame
CCATCCATTCCCCTCCCTGGCACGGACCCCCCATCCTCCTCCCCGGCACGGACCCCCTATCCTCCTCCCCCGGCACGGACCCCCCCCCCCCTATCCTGCTCCCCGGCACGGGGCCCCCCCATCCTCCTCCTCCCCCGGCACGGGCCCCCCCATCCCTCCTCCTCCTCCTCCCCGTCACGGGCCCCCCCATCCTCCTCCCCGGCACGGACCCCCCCATCCTCCTCCCCAGCACGGACCCCCCTCCCCCATCCCCCTCCCCGGGACGGACCCGCTCCCATCCATTCCCCTCCCTGGCACGGACCCCCCATCCTCCTCCCCGTCATGACCCCCCCCCCCTATCCTGCTCCCCGGCACGGGCCCCCCATCCACCTCCCCGGCACGGGCCCCCCATCCACCTCCGGCCGGCACGGGCCCCCCCCCCCATCCTCCTCCCCGGCACGGGCCCCCCCCCCATCCTCCTCCCCGCACGGGCCCCCCCATCCACCTCCCCGGCACGGGCCCCCCCATCCTCCCTCCCCGGCACGGGCCCCCCCCATCCTCCTCCCCGGCACGGGCCCCCCCATCCTCCTCCCCGGCACGGGCCCCCCCCTGCTCCCCGGCACGGGCCCCCCCATCCTCCTCCTCCCCGGCACGGGCCCCCCCATCCTCCTCCCTCCCCGGCACGGGCCCCCCATCCTCCTCCTCCCCCGGCACGGGCCCCCCATCCTCCTCCTCCCCGGCACGGGGCCCCCCATCCTCCTCCTCCCCGGCACGGGCCCCCCATCCTCCTCCTCCCCGGCACGGGCCCCCCATCTCTCCTCCCCGGCACGGGCCCCCCATCCTCCTCCTCCCCGGCACGGGCCCCCCCATCCTCCTCCCCGGCACGGACCCCCCTCCCCCATCCCCCATCCCCCTCCCCCCTCCCCCTCCCCGGCACGGACCCCCCTCCCCCATCCCCCATCCCCCTCCCCCCCCTCCCCCTCCCCGGCACGGACCCCCATCCTCCTCCCCGGCACGGGCCACCCCCATCATCCTCCCCGGCACTGACCCCCCTCCTGGCACTCCCCCGGAGCCCAGCCCACTCTAACCACCGCCCACCCCCCCGCCGCACACACACACACACACACAACCCTAGACACACCTCTCCCCACACATTCAGACTGCGGCCACGCCATCGCCTGCCCAGCGGCCAACCCCCCAGGCCGTCACTCACCTCCACGCTGGTCGGCGTGAACCTGGAGCACACGTTGACGCCGATTAAAAGGTTTGATTTACGTTGACATGACCCGTCATCACGTCGACGGGACTTCGGCCCATCCGGACGGGAGAATATCGGCAGGCCCAAAATCGGCTGCCTTGCGCACACCCGTACCATTCTCCGACGTCTGCGGCGCCATTAACGCCCCGCCGACTTTTCTCCCTTCGGAGACTTCGGCAACCGGCGGGGGCGGGATTCATGGCGGCCAACGGCCATTCTCTGACCCGCTGGGGGCTCGGGAGAATGACGCCCCCTGGATGCTCTGATACCCCGAAGAACGCCACAGATGGGCACGGCTCCACCTCAACCCCCACAGCCCTGGACATGGCCTCGGAAAAGGCCAAATTCCCCAAGTCTGGGGCAGGACTAGAACATATGGGTGCTTGGCCGGGCCCCCCTGACACTGCTTGCCCCTATTCTCCACCTCTGGGAAGAACCCACTCATGCGTGTCTTAGTCAGGTGTGATTTGTGCACCACCATGAGCTGAATCAGTCTTAGCCCGGCGCAGAGGGAGGGCGGAGTTGATCCTGTACAACGCCTCAATCAAGAGTCCTCCCCCAACTCCCATGTCCAGCTCCTCTTCCCATTTCCATCTGGTCTTGTCTAGTAGGATCCTGACCCTTTTCTATGAGTCGTCCATAGGTGTCGCCCACATTTGTCAAACCCTTAACCAGTCCAGCCCAACCATGGTGTCCAGAAATCTGTGTCCGGGTCTCTGGGGGAACACTTTTGTCTTCTTACAGAGAACGTTGTGCAGCAGCAGGTATCCGAGCTCGTTGTCGTTCAGGAGTTGGAGCCGCTCTGAGAGTTCCCCCAGGGTCTTCGGTCTATCATGCACATACATGTCCTTCACTCTCAGTATCCCTTTGTCCTTCCTCCACATCCCAAATGTGGCGTCCATCCTCGTCGGTGTGAACCGATGGTTGTTGCAGATGGGGGCAAACTATGGGCATTTCGCCAAGCTTGAAATAGCACCTGAACTGGTTCCATGTCCTTAGTGTTGCTACTTCCACCTGAAGTGTGTGGGTAGGCGAGGAGTGATCTGGTGGCCAGCGCTCAGAGGGATGTCCCTGTGCAGAAGGTCTCCTCCATTCAGACCCAGTCTGCCTCCGATTCCCTTTGCCACTCCCTCACTCTCTCCACATTTGAGGCCAGTGTTAGAATAGGAGATTAGGTAGGGCCATGCCTCACACGTGTCACCCTCACTGGAAGATGTTCTTGCATATCCTAGGGACTCACACACCCCCTCCCGAGCATCAGCCTTCCCCAGACCACCTGGAGACAAATGGAAGAGTTTCTTGATGAAGGAGCTGACCGCCATGAAGGAGGCAATCAGGATAGAAATCCAGGCGGCGGTCAAGATGGCGGTAGCGGAGGCGATGGCCAACATGCAAAAGGCAATTGACGGGTTGGGGGAAAAAGTTCCAACCCAGGAGAGGATGATCCTCGACCTGGAAAAGGCCTCGATGAACCAGAGCAACAGAATCGTTGCCCTAGGGGCAGAGATAAAAAGGTTGGTGGTGGCGCAGTGACCCCAAGGGGGAAAGTCGAGGACCAAGAGAACAGGTTCCGAAGCCAAAACATTGGGATCGTGGGCCTGCCCGAAGACATTGAGGGCAAAGACCCAACGGACTATGTCATCCAGAGCACACAGGTTGCTTAGATTGAAACCCAAGGCCGGGGAGCAGCCGAGGGCGATTATCGAAAAGCTCCGCCGATACCAGGACCGTGAGAGGATCCTGCGACGGGCATGGCAAAAAGCAAGTACCTGGGAAGGACATAGAATCAGAGGGAGGCGGGGAAAGGGGGGACCCACAGAGAAGTGGGGACTGGGGGAAGATGGGGGGGGGGGGGGCGGGGGGGAAGGCAAACAAATGGAACAGAGAAGGAACAATGCGCTGCGTATCGTACAGGCCTCGGCAGGGGAGGAACAGACTGAGGAAAGATGGCGCCGCAAGCAGTCACTTTGGAGGTTCCCCAAAGGGAAAACCCAGAGACTGCAGGTGCGCACCCACGTGGCGTACTCATAGTTGTTAGCCATGTTGGGTACCCCTTGGACAAAGGGAAACCCCAGAGTGCAGTAGCCCAGTTTCATGATGAGAACGTGACCATTTTGTATGGCCCCCGAACAAAGGGAAATCCCGGAGTGCAGGGGAGCGTCCACCAGGTAAGTATGATTGATCCTTTGAGGTGACATCCTGTAAAGGTACGAGTTTGGAGGCTTTAGTAACGGCGCCCCTGCCATTCTCGCCGGCTCGGTACTCCACAAGCCCAGTGGTGGTGGCAGTCCCTGAGGGTGTGGGGGCAATGGAGACAGCACATGGGATTGGAGGGGGCGTCAGTATGGTCACTGATCTGTGACAATCACTGTTTTGTTCCAAGGGAGGCTGGATGGGGGCTTCAGGAGGTGGCAGCGGGTGGGGATTGAGAGATTTGGGGGTCTCTTCACTCAGGAGGGTTTCCCGAGCCTGGAGGCATTAGAGGAGGAGTTTGAGTTGCTGCGTGTTAACGGGTTTCAGTGCCTCCAGGTATGGGATTTTGTCCGGAGGCAGGTTCTAAGCTTTCCTCGCCTCCCCCTGCGGGGACTACAGGATAAGGTCATGTCAAAATCTGGGGTTGGGGAGGGTCTCAGAGATATAAAAGGAATTGATGGAGTGGGAAGAAGAGTTGGGAGGAGAGTTGGAAGTCGCACTATGGGAAAAGGTCTTAAGAAGAGTCAATTCATCCTCGTTGTGTGCCAGGCTTAGCCTGATCCAGTTCAATGTGGCCCATAGGGCTTATATGACTGTGGCCCGGATGAGTAGGTTTTTTGAAGAAGTGGAGGATATGGAGGCATGGTAGTGTAAGACAAGGACAGGGAACTTCGTATACAGGTAATTAGGAAATAGGGCAGGGGTAGTAGGGGATGTTATTTTTATGTTTTTTGCGTGTGCCGGCCCACTCAGTTGTTTAAGAAATGTTAAAGAGTTCAAACTGTGAAAATTACAAATGCTTCAATAAAATATTTTCTAAAGAAAAAAGTATGTTTGAACCTGCAGGATCGGGGGTCAAAAAATACCCATCAGGATTATCACCGGGGCTTCCGGTTGCGGCGATGCGGAGCTAAGCCGCACGATTTGGCAGCTCCCGCTATTACGGACTTTCGGGCTCTCTAGAGGAGCCCCAACGGGAATTTTTTGAAGATGTTCCGTGTGGGAAGGGAAGAGTGAGGTCCCCCCTTCACCTTTTATGGACCGGACCAGAAGCGAAACGGCTAAAAAAAGCAGCATTGGAGCAGCGGGAGAAGCGAGGGAAGAAAAACAAAATGGTGGCGGCCGGGGATAAAGTGGAATGCGGGCCGGAGCTGCAAGAGTTCATCAAGCGCTGCTTCGAGGAGCTGCGGAAGGAGATGCTGGCGCCTATGCTGTCGGCGATTGAAGGACTAGGGATGACCCAGAAGGCCCACGAGGTAAAGATCCAGGATGTGCAGAAAAAAGTCAATGAGAACGAGGACGCGATCTTGGGCCTGGCGGTGAGAGTGGAGGAGCACGAGGCGCTGCACAAGAGGTGGGCAGGAAGATTCGAAGACCTGGAGAACAGGTCGAGGAGAAAGAATCTGCGGATCCTGGGTCTCCCTGAAGGAGTGGAGGGGGCCGATGCCGGGGCATATGCGGGCACGATACTCGAGTCGATGATGGGCGCGGAGGCCCCTTCGAGGCCTTTGGAGCTGGATGGGGCACACCGGGTGCTGGCGAGGAGGCCCAAGGCTAACGAGCCGCCAAGGGCGATTGTGGTGAGGTTTCACGGACAGGAGAGGGTCTTGAAATGGGCCAAGAAAGAGCGGAGCAGCAGGTGGGACAATGCGAGATCCGAGTATACCTGGACTGGACACGGAGGTTGCAAAGAGGAGAGTGGGTTTCAACCGGGCCAAGGCGGTGCTGCACCGGAAAGGAGTGAGATTCGGAATGCTGCAGCCAGCGCGATTGTGGGTCACATACAAGGATCAGCACCATTATTTCGAAACGCCTTAAGAGGCGTGGACCGTTATTCAAACCGAAAAGTTGGACTCAAACTGAGGGTTTGTGAGGGGGGGGGGGAAATGTTTGATGGTTGTTGTATATAGGGTGTTAATCACGCGCAGGAAATGTTACACAGGCTGGGGGAGAGAGGGGGATGGTGATGGGGGAAAAGAGACAAGGCCGCGACAGGAGCTGCGCCTGAGGGGGCGGGGTAGGCTTAGGAAAGCGTGTTTTTTTTCCCACGCTAGGGAAGAAAGGCGGGAGGGGGAATGGAGGAACGCACACTGATTGGGAGATTCCCACACGGGGAGGTCAACGGGACGGCGGGGGAAGCCGGGGTCAGCAGACCTACGGGAGTGTTATGGGGGAGCAAAAAAGCTAGACACAGGTCTAGTGGGGAGAGGGGGGGTGGGGCAAGGGGGGGAGAAAAAGGGTTGCTGCTGCACTGGCCGAAGGGGAATGGGACACAGAAGAGGTGGTCGGGGCGGGGGTCTCCCGTCTGGGGGACTGGAGGGTGAGGGCGGCGCGGACACGGGACTGGCCTAGAAAAGGAGATCTGGGGGGGGTTGAGAGCCCCCACAATCCGGCTGATAACGTGGAATGTGAGGGGCCTGAATGGGCCGGTAAAGAGGGCCCGTGTGTTCATGCACTTAAAAGGGACTGAGGGCAGACGTGGTCATGCTCCAGGAGACACATTTGAAGGTGGCGGATCAGGTCAGGTTAAGAAAGGGGTGGGTAGGACAGGTATTTCATTCGGGGCTGGACGCAAAGAACAGAGGGGTGGCAATATTGGTGGGGAAGCGGGTGTCGTTTGAGGCCAAGAATGTCGTAGTGGACAACGGAGGGCGATATGTGATGGTGAGCGGTAAGTTGCAGGGGACGTGGGTGGTATTGGTAAATGTATATGCCCCGAACTGGGATGATGCCGGATTCATGAAGCGCATGTTGGGGCGCATTCCGGACCTGGAGGTAGGAAGCTTGATAATGGGTGGGGATTTTAATA
Organism: Scyliorhinus torazame; assembly: GCF_047496885.1. Lineage (NCBI taxonomy): Eukaryota > Metazoa > Chordata > Chondrichthyes > Carcharhiniformes > Scyliorhinidae > Scyliorhinus > Scyliorhinus torazame. The sequence goes on from NC_092707.1 coordinate 301,948,487, forward strand.
CGGTGTTGGACCCAGCACTGGATCGCTCCAGATCTAGGACCGGAAAGAGGCCGGCAGCGGCCAAGGTGCTTAGGGGGTTTATGGATCAGATGGGGAGAGTGGACCCATGGAGGTTTGCCAGGCCGCAGGCCAGGGAATTTTCTTTTTTCCCCCACATGCACAAAGCCTACTCCCGGATAGATTTTTTTGTTCTGGCCAGGGCGCTGATCCCGAAAGTGGAGGGAACGGAGTATTTGGCCATAGCCATTTCAGATCAAGTCCCGCACTGGGTGGAACTGGAGTTGGGAGAGGAGAGGGACCAATGGCCGCTGTGGCTGTTGGATGTGGGACTGCTGGCAGATGAGGTGGTGTGTGGGGTAAGGGAGTGCATCGAAAGGTACTTGGAGGTCAACGACAACGGGGAGGTGCAGGTGGGGGTGGTATGGGAGGCGTTGAAGGCGGTGATCAGGGGAGAGCTAATCTCCATCAGGGCTCATAGGGAGAAGATAGAGGGCATGGAAAGGGAGAGGTTAGTGGGGGAGATTTTAAGAGTGGACAGGAGATACGCAGAGGCCCCTGAGGAGGGATTACATGGGGAAAGGCGACGTCTCCAGATGGAGTTTGATCTGTTGACCACAGGGAGGGCAGAGGCACAGTGGAGGAAAGCGCAGGGGGCGACCTACGAGTATGGGGAGAAGGCGAGTCGGATGCTGGCAGCGAGGGAAATAGGTGGAGTCAAGGATGGAAGGGGAGCTACGGTGCGGAGTGCGATGAAAATAAATGAGGCATTCAAGGCCTTCTATGAGGAGCTGTACAGATCCCAGCCCCCAGCGGGGGAAGAGGGGATGAGCCGATTCCTAGACCAACTGAGATTCCAGAGGGTGGAGGAGCAAGAGGTGGCTGGTTTGTGGGCACCAATTGGGTTGGAGGAGCTGAGCAAGGGTTTGGGGAGTATGCAGGCAGGGAAGGCCCCGGGACCGGATGGGTTCCCGGTGGAATTCTACAGGAAGTACGTAGACCTGTTGGCCCCGCTGCTAGTGAGGACCTTTAATGAGGCAAGGGAGGGAGGGACCCTGCCCCCGACAATGTCGGAGGCGACGATTTCTTTGATCCTAAAAGCGGGACAAGGACCCACTGCAATGTGGATCGTACAGGCCGATCCCGCTCCTCAACGTGGATGCTAAGTTGCTGGCAAAAGTGCTGGCTATGAGGATCGAGGACTGTGTCCCGGGGGTGATTCACGAGGACCAGATGGGATTTGTAAAGGGCAGGCAACTAAACACCAATGTGCGGCGGCTCCTAAACGTGATAATGATGCCATCGGTGCAGGGAGAGGCGGAGATAGTGGCAGCTATGGACGCGGAGAAGGCCTTTGACCGAGTAGAGTGGGAGTACCTCTGGGAAGTGCTGCGTAGGTTTGGGTTCGGGGGAGGGTTTATTAGCTGGGTTAAGCTCCTTTACAGAGCCCCGGTGGCGAGTGTGGTTACGAATCGGCGGAGGTCGGAGTATTTTCGACTGTACCATGGGACGAGGCAAGGGTGCCCCCTGTCACCCCTGTTGTTTGCATTGGCGATTGAACCCTTGGCCATATCATTGAGGGAGTCTAGGAAATGGAGGGGGGTGGTCCGAGGGGGAGAGGAGCATCGAGTGTCGCCTTATGCGGACGACCTGTTGCTGTATGTGGCGGATCCAGTGGAGGGGATGGTAGAGGTCATGCAGACTCTAAGGGAGTTTGGGGGTTTTTTGGGCTATAAGCTTAATGTAGGGAAGAATGAGCTTTTTGTAGGACAGGCAGGGGACCAAGAGAGGAGGATAGGCGATCTACCGCTGAGGAGGGCGGAGGGGGGCTTTCGGTACCTGGGGATCCAGATAGCCAGGAGTTGGGGGGCCCTACATAAACTCAATCTGACGAGACGGGTGGAGCAGATGGAGGAGGACTTTAAAAGATGGGACATGTTACCGCTCTCGCTAGCGGGTAGAGTGCAGTCGGTCAAAATGGTGGTCCTTCCGAGGTTTCTCTTTATGTTTCAGTGCCTTCCCATCGTGATCACCAAGGCCTTTTTTAAGAGGGTAGGCAGGAGCATTATGGGGTTTGTGTGGGCGAATAAGACCACGAGGGTAAGGAGGGGGTTTTTGGAGCGCAGTAGGGACCGAGGAGGGTTGGCGCTGCCGAATCTAGGGAGCTACTACTGGGCAGCAAATGTGGCGATGATCCGTAAGTGGGTGATGGAGGGAGAGGGGGCGGCATGGAAGAGGTTGGAGATGGCGTCCTGCAAAGGAGCTAGCCTGGGGGCACTGGTGACGGCACCGCTGCCGCTCTCGCCGTCAAGGTACACCACGAGTCCGGTGGTGGCGGCAATGCTAAAGATCTGGGGCCAGTGGAGACGGCACAGGTGTGCAATGGGAGCCTTGGTGTGGTCCCCGCTCAGGGATAACCACCGGTTTGTCCCGGGGAGGATGGACGGGGGTTTTTAGAGCTGGCATCGGGCGAGGATTAGAAGAATGGGGGACCTGTTCATTGATGGGACGTTTGCGAACCTAGGGGCACTAGAGGAGAAGTTTGGGATACCCCCGGCCCCCGGGAAATGCTTTCAGATACATGCAGGTGAGGGCGTTTGTGAGGCGGCAGGTGAGGGAATTCCCGCTGCTCCCGGCACAGGAAATTCAAGACAGGGTGATCTCGGGCATATGGGTGGGAGAGGGCAAGGTGTCGGCAATATACCAGGAGATGAAAGAAGAGGGGGAGGCGTTGGTAGAGGATCTGAAGGGTAAATGGGAGGAGGAGCTGGGAGAGGAGATTGAGGAGGGGCTATGGGCTGATGCCCTAGGGAGGGTTAATTCCTCCTCCTCGTGTGCCAGGCTCAGCCTGATACAATATAAGGTGGTTCACAGAGCGCACTTGACGGGGGCGAGGTTGAGTACGTTTTTTGGGGTAGAGGACAGATGTGGGAGGTGCTCAGGAAGTCCGGCGAACCATGTCCATATGTTTTGGTCATGCCCGGCACTGGAGGGAAGTGGCGGGAACAATATCTAAGGTGGTGAAAGCCCGGGTCAAGCCAAGCTGGGGGCTAGCAATATTTGGAGCAGTGGACGAGCCGGGAGTGCAGGAGGCGTTAGAGGCCAGCATTCTGGCCTTTGCGTCCCTAGTAGCCCGGCGAAGGATCTTGCTAATGTGGAAGGAGGCGAAGCCCCCCAGCGTGGAGGCCTGGATAAATTACATGGCTGGGTTCATTAAGCTGGAGAGGATAAAGTTTGCCTTGAGAGGGTCTGCGCAGGGGTTCTACGGCAGTGGCAACCGTTCCTAGATTATCCCGCGGAGCATTAGATGAAGGTCAGTCAGCGGCAGCAGCAACCTGGGGGTGGGGGCAGGGGGACTGCCTAGGGGGTATTTGAGCAAGAGAACACATGAAAGATCTGGAAAACTGGCATGTACGGGAGGAATCCAGTGTACAAAGCTCTGTAACATATCGTTTTACCATGTTTATATCTTGCTATGTGCGTTTTCTTTCTATTTTGTTACAAAGTGGGGGGGGGGGTTGTTTGGAAGGGTGAAAAATTGTGTTAAAAAACTTTAATAAATATATATTTTTAAAAAAAAGGATTATCACCGGGAATGTTAGGGGACTTATTAAATATTTTATCATCTTTATTGTCACAAGTAGGCTTACATTAACACTGCAATGAAGTTACTGTGGAAAGCCCCAGTTGCCACAATCCGGCGCCTGTTCGGTTAGAGGAAGAATTCAGAATGTTGAAATTACCTAACAAGCATGTCTTTCGGACTTGTGGGAGGAAACCAGAGCACCCGGAGGAAACCCACACAGACACGGGGAGAACGTGCAGACTCCACACAGACAGTGACCCAAGCTGGGAATCAAACCTGGGACCCTGGAGCTGTGAAGCAACAGTGCGAACCAACTGCCAACGGCCCGGTGAAAAGATCCAGAGTCTTCATCCATCTGAGAAGCTGACGTAGTCTTCCTTCAGGAAATGTACCTGAAGCAGAAGGACCGCCTCGGGGTAAGAAAGGGCTGGGTGGGACAGACATATCACTGGTGTTACGGGACAAGGGCTAGGGGAGTAGTCATATTGATTAGCAAGAGGACGAGGTTCATGGAGACGAGGATGGTTATGGGCCAAAGGAGACGGTATGTCATGGTCAGCAGTTTCCTAGACAGGGCACTGGTAGTCCGGTTAATGTGTACGCGCCCAACTGGGAAGACACAGCCTTCATAAAAAAGACCATGGTGGAAATCCCCAACATTGACACGCACCGACTAATCATGGGGAGGCGACTTCAACTGTGTAGAGGACCCATTGACAGACCGATCGAGCCCCAGAACGGAGGGGCAAGGCCAGGCAACATTCATGGAGCAGATGATGGCGGTGGACCCATGGCAGTTCCTGCACCCCAGTGAGAAGGAATTCTCATTCTTTTCGCTGGTCCACAAGGCAGACTTGAGAATAGACTTCTTTACAGTGAGGGAAGTGGTGCTTCCAGGAATAGTAAGAGTGGAATACTCCGCGATATTTATCGCCGACCGAGCTACACATTACATGAATGCGAGGTTTGAGATGTAGCCACCTAAATTGGCCAACTCCCGATTTAAAATGGCGAATGGCGAAGCCAACACAGGCAGAAACCAGCAGGAGCAGGTTTGCTGGGTATTTAACCCTGCAAAAGCCCAGACAGCATCGATACCAGCGACCATCAGCATAATAATGTAGCAGCCATCTGCATACTAATGAGCAATCCCTGGGAACAATAGCAACATTTGGGACACACAAAACTAAGCCAGACTCCCCGGCCCCAGCAGGAGCCAACACAAAAGAGGTTAACGAACACCTCAAGACCGCCTATCGATCAGGGAACCGCTCCAGTATTGGAGAAACCGAACCAAGTGATTGGAACAAAGTCCAATCACCTGGAACCAGGTACAGGGTCCGACCCGAAAGGCGGGAAGCCCCTGGGGACTATAAAGTTAAGCCCCCAAGTTCAACTCGCTCTCTTCTTCCTGCCCGGGTCACCCAGCAACGCGAACCAACCTTGACCGTGACCGGTGCAGTGACCGCCGACAGAAGTAAGTCTTAATTCAAAGCTCGCTACGAGACAGGCGCTCCTAGCTATCAATCCGTACCAACTTCGAATCCCGCAGACTCAGAACCCGAATGAAAGGCCATTTGTTCCCCTGACCTGGTGGGCCACTCCGAAGTTAAGTATAGGCCTGTTAGTTATAGAAGTAGATTAGACGTAGAATTTGTGCATGAGTAGCGATTACTGTGAATAATAAATGTGCTTTGATTTGAATCTTACTAATCGGTGTATTGAGTTATTGATCATTGCTTGGACTTGAACCTTATGGCGGTATCATAAAGATACCTGGCGACTCGAGAGCAAAGGTAATAAAACAGAGCAATTGATGTTAGCAACAGAGACCAGCTGTGCGGTTGGACACTGACCTACTATGGTAGCATTGTGGATAGCACAATTGCTTCACAGCTCCAGGGTCCCAGGTTCGATTCCGGCTTGGGTCACTGTCTGTGCGGAGTCTGCACATCCTCCCCGTGTGTGCGTGGGTTTCCTCCGGGTGCTCCAGTTTCCTCCCACAGTCCAAAGATGTGCAGGTTAGGTGGATTGGCCGTGCTAAATTGCCCTTAGTGTCCAAAATTGCCCTTCGTGTTGGGTGGGGTTACTGGGTTATGGGGATAGGGTGGAGGGGTTGACCTTGGGTAGGGTGCTCTTTCCAAGAGCCGGTGCAGACTCGACGGCCCGAATGGCCTCCTTCTGCACTGTAAATTCTATGATAATCTATGAAACATCTTCTGCCATAAAGTATGAAAATGAAATGAAAATCGCTTATTGTCACAAGTAGGCTTCAATGAAGTTACTGTGAAAAGCCCCTAGTCGCCACATTCCGGTGCCTGTTCGGGGAGGCTGTTACGGGAATTGAACCGTGCTGCTGGCCTGCCTTGGTCTGAATTTCAAAGCCAGCGATTTAGCCCTGTGCTAAACAGCTCGTTGGCGAGTTTGTTACAAACAACCAGGGAAGTCTCACCTTCCACATTCTGGGAGGCACTAAAGGCAGTGATTAGGGGAGAGATTAGAGCTTACAAGGCACAAAGAGATAGGGAAGAGAGGGTAGCCAGGCAACAACTGATTGATTCCATCCTGGAGGTCGACAAAAATGCTCCGAGGCTCCAGTCGTAGAGCTTCTTGCAGAGAGGAAAAATGGACTTTAACCTGCTATCCACCAGGAAGACAGTGTACCAACTCCGCCAGACACAGCGGACCTTATACGAGCACGGGGGAAAAGCTGGTCGCCTACTGGGTCCACAGCTGAGAAAGCAGACAGCCACGAGGGAAATATCACAGGTAAAGGATAGGAGATACAGACTGGTAATCGAGCAAAAAGCGATCAACCGAACATTTGAGACATTCTACCGAGGTCTGTACTCCTCCGAACCCCCAGACGGGAATGTGGAGATGAAACGGTTCCTCGATGGACTAGACATGCCTGTTCTGGGGGACGACATGTAGGGGGAACTGGAAGCACCCCTGGTAGGAATCATGGAGTATATCAGCTCCATGCAGGCGGGGAAGGCGCCGGGAACCAATGGGTTCCCGGTGGACTATAAGAAATATGCACCTGCCCTGGCCCCGCACCTGCAGGACGTGTTCGCAGGCTCGCATCTGCCTCTTATGCTAACAAAGTTCACGATATCACTGATACACAAGAAAGACAAAGAGCCAAAGGAATGTGGATCATCCCGACCCATTTCACTGCTGAATGTAGATCTGAAGATATTTGCAAAGGTCCTAGTCAAGAAACTGGAGAACTGCGTACCAGAGGTGGTGGCAGAGGACCGGACGGGCTTTGTCAAGGGTAGGCAACTAACTGCGAACATCAGGCGGCTGCTAAATGCAATAATGACCCCTTCCAGGGAGAGAACACCAGAGGTGATCCATCTCCCTGGATGCAGAAAAGGCCTTCGACCGAGTCGAATGGCAGTACCTCATCGAGGTGCTGGGGATTTTTACAGGAAGTTCCTCCCCAATCTGGCAACTACGCTGGCCCCTTTGCACCTTCTGCTAAAGAAAAATCACACCTGGGTTTAGGGTCAGCCGCAAGAAACCGCTTTCCGGCGGGTAAAGCAACAATTGTCGTCGTCTGGGTTACTAACCCACTATGATCCTGGAAAGCCTTTGCTAGCAACATGTGATGCATTCCCGTATGGTATTGGGGCCGTCCTGTCCCACAAGATGGAGAACGGGGCCGAGCGACCGATAGCTTTCGCCTCCCGCACATTGACTGCAGCGGAGAAAAAGTACGCGCAGATCGAGAAGGAGGGCCTGGCAGTGGTTTTTGCGGTGAAACGCTTCCACCAGTACGTGTATGGCCGCCATTTCACTATCGTGACTGATCATAAGCCTCTGCTGGTACTTTTCAGAGAGGATAAGCCAATACCTCCCATTGCTTCCGCACGGATCCAGCGCTGGGCTTTGTTGCTTGCTGCATACGAGTATTCTCTGGAGCACAATCTAGGTACGCAGATAGCAAATGCCGACGCACTGAGCCGATTGCCTTTATCGACCGGCCCCATGTCGACCCCCACGACCGGTGAGGTGGTTGCAACCCTAAATTTTATGGACACCTTGCCTGTCACGGCATCACAGATCTGTGAGTGGACCCAGACGGAGCCAGTCCTGTCAAAGGTTCGGCACATAGTCCTGTATGGTGGGCAGCATAGACAGCTCCCAGGCGAGTTGCGGGCATTTTTCTCCAAGCTGTCAGAATTCAGCGTGGAAGACGGTGGGGGACGCGTGTGATTGTCCCGGAAAAAGGCCAGGAGCTGATACTAACAGACTTGCACAATGGGCATCCAGGTGTGACCAAAATGAAAATGTTGGCCCGGAGTTATGTCTGGTGGCCAGGCCTCGACACCGACATTGAGAAGGTGGCCCAAAACTGCTCCATTTGCCAGGAGCATCAGAAGCTTCCGCCGGCCACGCCCCTACATCACTGGGAAGGGCCAGGGCGGCCTTGGGCACGCTTGCATGCAGATTTCGCAGGCCCTTTTCAAGGATCCATGTTCCTTCTATTAATTGACGCACAGTCTAAATGGCTAGAGGTGCATAAGATGCAGGGGACAACGTCCTGCGCAACAATTGAAAAGATGCGTTTGTCGTTTAGTACGCATGGCCACCCCGAGGTGCTGGTGATGGATAACGGCACTCCATTCACGAGTGAGGAGTTTGCGAGGTTCACGAAGATGAATGGCATACGCCATATCCGCACTGCCCCTTACCACCCAGCTTCAAATGGGTTGGCAGAGCGCGCAGTGCAGACATTCAAAAGAGGCCTAAAGAAACAGTCTTCCGGATCAATGGACACGAGACTGTCTCGCTTTTTGTTTACGTATAGGACCACCCCCCATGCGGTAACTGGGGTAGCTCCCGCAGAACTCCTAATGGGCCGGAGACTTCGCACCCGCCTTAGTATGGTTTTCCCGGACATTGGCGCAAAAGTATGCCGCACACAAGAACGGCAGGGACAGGGATTTTCTCGGCATCGGCCGATTCGGCAGTTTGCGCCCAGTGACCCAGTGTTCGTTCGGAATTTTGCTGGTGGTGCCCAGTGGGTTCCTGGTGTAATCCTTCACCAAACGAGCCCTATATCTTACCAGGTGCAAGCCCAGGGTCGTCTCCAGCGCAAACATGTAGACCACGTTCGGTCCAGAAGACTATCCCCTCAAAAGATTCCCCGCCCCCGGAGCTAATTTCTACAGCCGCAGAGACCAGAGACAAGGGAAGGTAGTCCTCACAATCTTCCACTGGTGCCTCACTCGAAGCCTGCGCAGGTCGTTACAGAACCGAATGGAGATAGAGACGCTGACATGACGGAGGAAGCAGACTCTGACTCCGAGATGGAGACACAGGATGCATCAGAGGGGAAATCCTCGGGTCCACGGGCCGTGGATGTACAACCGTTGCGCCGTTCATCACGGAAGCGCCGGTCTCGGTCTCATTACACGCTGCCTGATCCAGCGCCGCGTGCAAATGGTGTCTGGCCTGCGGCAAAACGAGTCCAACGCCCTCCTTCGCCAGGGTCTTCGGTGGATTCCTTGGACTTTGGGGAGAGAGGGATGTTATAACCTGCCTACTTACCATTGGCTGGGGACTAATGACAATCCCACAATCCTGTGGGAGTATGAGCTTCTCCAATGAGGGGGGCGGAGAAACCATTAGTAAACTCCAAGTATAAATAAAGCTGGCCAGTTTGGAACCAGCAGGAAGGAGTGTGCAGCAAGGGAAGTTGTTGCTGCTGTTATATATATGTTATTGTAAATAAATGTTATTACTTTGTATCCTTAAAACTCGTGCTGGAATCTTCGTGGCCCTCACAAAACTTTCCTAACTGCCGACTGAGCCTGCACATTAACCTCAAAAGAATCGTGGAGTGTCAAGTCCCTTTGTGCTTCTGACTTCCTAAACATCTCTCCATTTAGAAATTAGTCTATGCCTCCATTTCCCCTTCCAAAGTGCATAACCTCACACTTTTCCACATCGTATTCCATCTGCCACTTCATTGCCCACTCTCCTAGCCTGTCCAAGTTCTTCTGCAGCCCGCCTGCTTCCTCAATATACCTGCCCCTCTACAGATGTGTATCATCTGCAAACTTAGCATTAGTTCCTTCTTCCAGATCATTAATTTTAATGAGGCATTTATGGTTTGATAACAATAAAAGATACAAATAAAAATGTAAAAATAGTTCAGTACGTAACACAACCCTCCATCTCCCACTGGTACTAATGGCGGGGTGTCCGGTAATGGCAGCCTGCTTAGTGCATCAGCGTTTGCCACCCGGGTTCCCGGCTGATGCTCCAGTTGATACTGGTACGCCACTAGTCTTGGGGCCTAGCGTTGGATCCGGGCCGAAGCTATTGGTGGCACTGCTTTGTCTTCTTTAAGCAAAACCAGCAATGGTTTGTGGTCTGTGCTTAGTGAATTTCTGACCGTACAAGTACTGGTGAAATTTCTTCACCGCGAAGATCACAGCCAGTCCTTCCTTTTCAATTTGGGCATACTTTCGTTCTGCTGCTAACATCCTGGAAGCAAACACTACTAGGCCGTTCCTCAATTTGGGCATACTTTCGTTCTGCTGCTAATGTCCTGGAAGCAAACACTACTAGGCCGTTCCTGTCCGTTTTTCCCTGTGTGTGCCAGAACTGCACCAACGGCATATGGAGATGTGTCGCAAGTGAGCACAAGCTGCAATGCTAGTTTGCAATTCTGCTCGGCCTCTGCTAACAGACGTTTCTGTATTGCTAAATTATTTATTCCACACATTAACCGGTCTCGGAGCATCTCATTTAGCGTCAGGTGAAATTCACAAGCCTCTGCTATTCGCCTTAATCTTGTTAAAAAGTTTGTAACTGACCCCAGTGACTCGGAATGCTGAGTAAAACCGGTACCGTCACAGGATCAGAGGTGGTTTAGGGTCATAGTACTCTTTTACTAAATCAGTCAATTCCTGGAAAGTTTTCGTTTCCGGTGCCCCTGGAAAAGTGAGACTGCTCATAATAGCAAAAGCTGCTGGCCCACACGCGGTCAGCAGAATGACCCGTTGCTTTTCATCCGGAATTATTATTTTGTTTATAAATTTAGAGTAGCCAATTATTTTTCTTTTCCAATTAAGGGGCAATTTAATGTGGCCAATCCACCTGACCAGCACATCTTTGGGTTGTGGGTGTGAAACCCACGCAGACAAGGTGAAAATGTGCAAACTCCACACACAGTGACCCAGGGCCGAGATTCGAACCCGGGTCCTCAGTGCCGCAGTCCCAGTTATAACCACTGTGCCACATGCCACCCCTTCATCCAGAATTATATCGTTTGCTCTTAATAAAAAGTATTTCATCCGCTCTACATAATCGGGCCCAGTCTTCCACTGCAGGGTCAAAATAGTCCAAATTCCTGAATAAAGGCATTTTGCCTGTTAGTGGCTTACCTTCAATATGCGGCGGCTACTAATGAGCAGGTTCCTTCGGGTCGTTCCGTTTTCCTTGTTGCCACTGTAATACGTTCACGGAGGCAGAAGCCCTTCACTAGAATTCCTTTTCTTTACAAAACCAACAGGTGAACAACCAGGTGCATTCAGCTTGCTTTCTACACTGGGAGTGCAGAGGATCTGACAATCCCTGTTATTTACAGAGAAAGGGGTTCCACTAATCAGGGAACTCGTATTCTAATTGGCCAATCTGAAAAGCCTGGCCCAAGTCATTACACTTTTCCAAAGGCCGGACATTGCCGTGGGGCATGTAGAGTGCCACACTTTTGGCACAAGATGGCAGCGGTTCCTGTCGGCCGCTTAAAATGGCCACCCGCACTGAGACCACTAACCTTCATGAAGGGGGGTAGAGACAACCCCGGCAACTATAGACCGGTGAGCCTCACGTCTGTTGTGGGTAAAGTCTTGGAGGGGATTATAAGAGACAAGATTTATAATCATCTAGATAGGAATAATATGATTAGGGGTAGTCAGCATGGCTTTGTGAAGGGTAGGTCATGCCTCACAAACCCAACTCGATAAGGTGACTGAACAGGTAGACGAGGGTAGAGCAGTTGATGTGGTGTATATGGATTTCAGTAAAGCGTTTGATAAGGTTCCCCATGGTAGGCTATTGCAGAAAATACGGAGGCTGGGGATTGAGGGTGATTTAGAGATGTGGATCAGAAATTGGCTAGCTTAAAGAAGACAGAGGGTGGTGGTTGATGGGAAATGTTCAGAATGGAGTTCAGTTACAAGTGGCGTACCACAAGGATCTGTTCTGGGGCCGTTGCTGTTTGTCATTTTTATCAATGACCTAGAGGAGGGCGCAGAAGGGTGGGTGAGTAAATTTGCAGACGACACTAAAGTCGGTGGTGTTGTCGACAGTGCAGAAGGATGTAGCAGGTTTCAGAGGGACATAGATAAGCTGCAGAGCTGGGCTGAGAGGTGGCAAATGGAGTTTAATGTAGAGAAGTGTGAGGTGATTCACTTTGGAAGGAATAACAGGAATGCGGAATATTTGGCTAATGGTGAAGTTCTTGAAAGTGTGGATGAGCAGAGGGATCTAGGTGTCCATGTACATAGATCCCTGAAAGTTGCCACCCAGGTTGATAGGGTTGTGAAGAAGGCCTATGGAGTGTTGGCCTTTATTGGTAGAGGGATTGAGTTCCGGAGTCATGAGGTCATGTTGCAGCTGTACAAAACTCTGGTACGGCCGCATTTGGAGTATTGCGTACAGTTCTGGTCACCGCATTATAGGACGTGGAAGCTTTGGAGCGGGTGCAGAGGCGATTTACCAGGATGTTGCCTGGTATGGAGGGAAAATCTTATGAGGAAAGGCTGATGGACTTGAGGTTGTTTTCGTTAGCGAGAAGAAGGTTAAGAGGAGACTTAATAGAGGCATCCAAAATGATCAGGGGGTTAGATAGGGTGGACAGTGAGAGCCTTCTCCCGCGGATGGAAATGGCTAGCACGAGGGGACATAGCCTTAAACTGAGGGGTAATAGATATAGGACAGAGGTAGGTTCTTTACGCAAAGAGTGGTGAGGCTGTGGAATGCCCTACCTGCAAAAGTAGTGAACTCGCCAACATTGAGGGCATTTAAAAGTTTATTGGATAAGCATATGGATGATAATGGCATAGTGTAGGTTAGATGGCTTTTGTTTTTTGACTTCCCATGTCGGTGCAACATCGTGGGCCGAAGGGCCTGTACTGCGCTGTATCGTTCTATGTTCTATGACGTGCGTCACAGCACTAATGGCGCTGGCTTCTCCTTCTAAGTTGGTGTCAAAATCTTTTGAGCAGAGTGTGCCTATTTTCTGTGCAGCTATCTCGCTCGCCTGGCAAATTTTCACCGCCTTTTCCAGCACCAAATCTTCCTCCCGCAATAATATCACCCGAAGCTCATCATTAGCTGTACCAAAGACAATTTGGCCAGGGATTAACAAAGATTTCAGGTCGCTGAAGTTGCATGACTGGGCCTTCAGCCTCAAGTCCGTGACAAAACTGTCAAATGATTCCCCAGGTCTTGGGGTACACATACAGAACATATAGCGTTTAACGTTTCATTCTTCTTCGAGAAACAATGTTTATCAAAGTGCTTCATCACTTCATCAAATTTCTTATGATCCTCCTCATTATCAAACTCAAACAGGTTATACAGTTTGAGCACTTGTGGACCTGCTACCGTTAGCAGGAAAGCAATTCACCTTTCATCAGGCTGGGCCTGTAGGCCCAGGGCCGAAACATAAGTTCGAACTGCTGTTACAACAGCCGCCAGTTCGCATCTACGTTACTGGACATCTGAAGTTGGTGGGGAGCCCTCAGTCCATCCATCTTGAGCTTCAGCATTTTCTTGCGGGTTGGGCCGCCTCAGGCTGCAGTTCACCAATCCGGTCTTCCAGCCGAATGCCTAACGTTGTCACTGCCGTCGCTATCTTTAAATCTTCCGCACTCGTGGTATCATGTTTTGTTTGGCCTTTCAAACCTTACGAAGGAATCCACCAAACACTTTGACTTATCCAAACCAGGATCTTTTATTGAGTCTCGTGTGGTAAGATAGCAATCTATTACAGAGCACATTATCACGGAGTCTGCTTATTACTCCTCTGGAATCTGCACCTAGCACTGACCATTCACCTGTATGTCTTATTACCCTCTTCTGAAGATGGCTGGATGGGTCTCCCGTTATATGGGAGTAACTGGTCACATGACCTTGGTCTTGAGCCCGCATGGGGTGTCTGCACCGCCACCTGCTGGTTGAAGGTCACACACCAACCATCTAAGATATAGCTCATAGGCATATCACCACAGCGTCCTCTCCCGGATGGGTCATTATTACATTCAGCAGGCATTTGATGTTCGTTGTTCGTTGACTGCCCTTGACAAACCCGGTCTGATCTTCCACAATCACTTCTGGCAGGCATCTCTCCAGGTGCCTAATCAGTGCTTTCGCCAAGACCTTTGCATCAGTGTTTAGAGAGAGATGGGTCTGTATGCTCCATATTCTTTGTCGGGTGTTTGTCCTTTTTGGGATCAATGAGATCAAGGCCTGCGCCAATGTTGGCAGCAAGGCCTCTTTTGACAGTGAGTCATTGAACATCTTCCGCAAGTGCAGGGCCAGCGTTCTGCACATTTTTGTAAAAGTCTACTGGAACCCATCCAGTCCCAGCTACCTGACTGCAATGGAATTAATACAATCCCCGATTTTGCCCAGATCCAACGGTGCTTCTAGCCCTTGTTTCCTGTCCTCTCCTACCACTGGTATATCCATTCTGTCGAGAAATTGTTCCATCACCAAGTCTTCCTCCAGGGGTTTGGAGGTGTATAGCCCTCAGTAAAAGTTTGGAAAGGCCATGTTTACCTTGTTTGGGTCTGCTACCGTTCAACCATTTCGGTCCCTAAATTACGCTATCTCCTTTGTGGTTGCTTGCTTTCTCAACTGGTGTTACAGCAGGCAGCTTGTCTCCATGTTCGTAGAAGGTCCCCGATTGGACTTGATCGATCATGGACTTGATCGATCATGATGATCAAACTCAGATCAATTGATTGGCAATGACCCTGGGACCACCCAAAAGCGTGCAAATCAAGGAAGGTTAAAAGGTGCCGCAACACCTTAGAAACTCTGTGGCAGCCAGCAACAGGAACACAACGGTGGTCTTCACCGGCCACCATGAGGAGGACCATCACACCACCAGTAGAAGGAAGACCAGAACATCAGACCAGACCAAGCATCGAGGACGACAGAAACCAGATCACCGATAACAGCTAATATCTGCTGGAGTACTTGTCAGTCACTCAAAGTAAAGTAAAGTTTGGTCTTGCACTTTAGCATTCTGTAGAACTTAAATTGATAGTGTGATTGATTGATGCAAACATTGTCTGCGTATGAATAAAGACTATTGATGTAAAATGAAGTTGACTCGCAATCATTTGTCCACCGTATACGGGTTAAAGACACACTGTGCGCAACACCCGGGGCCAGGATCGAACCCGTGTCCTCACCGCTGGGAGGCAGCAGTCACTAACCATTGTGTCGCCCATCTATTCAATTCATCTGCCATCTCCTTATTTCCATTATTAATTCCCCAGACTCACTTTCTATAGGAGCAGCGCGCACTTTGTTAACTCTTTTGTCTTTTTAAGGTACCTGAAGAATATTTTATTATCTGTCTTTTTATTTCTAGTTAGCTTTAACTCATACTCTACATTTTCCCTCCTATTACTCTATGAGTCATTCTTTGTTGCGTTGTTATTCTGTCCAATCTTCTGACCTGCCACCCATCTTTTTCTTTAATGACCCATTTGCATCCACTTTACAGGCCAGACACCAGATCCTCCGGCTCCTTGTGATTTTCTGGTTCCCTGGGCCAAGAATCACATGGATGAGGGTTACTACAGAGATCACCAAACATGAACCTGATGTGGTGGATCTCACAGTGGTCCAAGGTGGTAACTCCTTAAGGGAGTTACCCCTAAATCCATCCGTGGGCCACCCTCCCACAATGTATAACTGTTATAACCTGCCTGCTTCCCATTGGCTGGGGACTAATGACAATCCCACAATCCTGTGGGAGTATGAGCTTCCCCAATGAGGGGGTGGGGGGGGGAGGGGGGAGGAGAAATCATTAGCAGACTCCCTGTATAAATAAAGCTGGCAAGTTTGGAACCAGCAGGAAGGAGTAAGCAGCAAGCGAGGTTGCTGCTGTTGTGTATATATACATGTTATTGTAAATAAATGTTATTTCTTTGTATCCTTGAAACTCGTGCTGGATTCTTTGTGGCCCTCACAAAACTGGCGACGAGGGTTAAAGTGAATAGCTGTCTACACTGCTGAAGCCACCTCCCTGGATTTTTGTTGGATACAGGTTGAAAGTTGTTTTCTATTACACCATGCCTCTGTACGGACGTTTGGATGTTTTTGATGCTGCGCTGGAAAGCTGGAACCAGTACACACAACGGATGCGTTACTATTTCCGGTCAAACAATATCACCGAAAACGAGCGCCAGGTGGTCATATTGCTCACCGCCTGCGGCCCGCATACATTTGAGGTGATTAGGAGCCTTACGTACCCAGCTGCGCCGGACACCAAAACGTTTGATGAACTTGTGAATTGAGTGGGGCAGCATTTTAATGCAACCCCGTCCACGATAGTCCAACGTTACCGGTTTAATACCACTGAGAGGACCCCAGGAGAATCCCTTGCCGACTTTCTATCCAGGTTTCGCAGGATTGCGGAGTACTGTGACTACGGTGAGACCTTGTCAGAAATATGTTACGCGACCGTTTGGTTTGAGGTATTAACAATGCGGCCACCCAGAGAAAGTTGTTAGCTCAGCCAACATTGACTTTTCAACAGGCCATTCAAATAGTATTGTCACGAGAGAGCGCAGAACGAGGAGTGCAGGAGATACAGGGAATGGAAGTGCATGCCTTGGGGCGCAACCCCTTCCGTCCGAAAGCGTCCCCCCCGCACTCCTGAGGAACCTTGGGCGAGACGACGTCCAGATCGACTCCAGTGGCCGTCGGACATTCCTCCCCGAAGGGAGCCTTCTCCAGAACCAATGGATGAGGAGCCATGTCCGTGTCAGACTTATAGGCGCCGACCTCGTCGCGGAAGCCGGTCCTGGGGGCGCCGTCATTCCGACCGAAACTGGGACCAGCCCAGGGGCCGTACCTTCCATGTGGATGAACCTGCGGCGACTACTCCTGAGGACGTGGAGATGGAGGACGACTGCCTGCAGCTGCATTGTGTGGCAGCTCCCCGTGTGGCCCCCATTAAGGTGACAGTACAGGTCAATGGTCACCCGCTTGAGATGGAGTTGGACACTGGCGCAGTGGTCTCCGTGATCGCCCAGAGGATGTTCGACTGCATCAAGCAGGGTATACAGACCCTTACATTAACCGACACACAGGCCAGGTTGGCCACCTACACGGGGGAACCATTGGACATTGCAGGAACTACGATGACCCCTGTTGTTTATGGACGGCAGGAGGGGCTTTTCCCACTTATCGTGGTGTGCGGCCATGGGCCCAGCCTGTTGGGTCGGGACTGGTTGCGCCATTTGCGCTTGCAGTGGCAGCACATCCTCCAAACAGTTTCTGGAGGGTTGACTGAGGTGCTAGGACGATACCCGGATGTATTCCAGCCCGGTTTGGGGAAAATAAAAGGGGCCATAGCCCGTATCCAAGTCGAACTATTTCCGGGCGCGCCCGGTGCCTTACGCCTTGCTCGTTTCAACGTGTTATGGAGGGCATTTTAAGAGGTTTACTGCGTGTCGCTGTCTACTTAGATGACGTTTTGAACATAGGGACGTCGGAGCAGGAACATTTGGAAAATCTGGAGGCTGTCCTTAAGACGCTTTTTGGAGGCTGGAGTCCATTTATGTCGCACAAAGTGCGTCTTTCAGGCGAAGGAAGTAGTTTGAGTTATCGGGTGAACCGCGAAGGTTTGCACCCAGTCGCAGAGAAGGTGCGTGCGAGTCAACAGGCCCCCGCCCCGACTGACACTTTGCATCTTTGTTCTTTTCTCGGCCTCATAAACTATTACGGGCCTCCCCAATCTGGCAACTACGCTGGCCCCGTTGCATCTTCTGCTAAAGAAAAATCACACCTGGGTTTGGGGTCAGCCGCAAGAAACCGCTTTCTGGCGGGTAAAACAACAATTGTCGTCGTCTGGGTTACTAACCCACTATCATCCTGGAAAGCCTTGCTCGTCACATGTGATGCATCCCCGTATGGTATTGGGGCCGTCCTGTCCCACAAGATGGAGAACGGGGCCGAGCGGCCGATAGCTTTCGCCTCCCGCACATTGACTGCAGCGGAAAAAAAGTACGCGCAGATCGAGAAGGAGGGCCTGGCAGTGGTCTTTGGCGGTGAAACGTTTCCACCAGTACATGTATGGCCGCCACTTCACTATCGTGACCGATCACCAGCCTCTGCTGGGACTTTTCAGAGGATAAGCCAATACCGCCCATTGCTTCTGCACGGATCCAGCGCTGGGCTTTGTTGCTCGCTGCATACGAGTATTCTCTGGAGCACAAACCAGGAACGCAGATAGCAAATGCCGACGCAGAGCCGATTGCCTTTATCGACCAGCCCCATGTCGACCCCCACGACCGGTGAGGTGGTTGCAACCCTAAATTTTATGGATACCTTGCCTGTCACGGCATCACAGATCCGTGAGTGGACCCAGACAGAGCCAGTCCTGTCAAAGGTTTGACACATAGTCCTGTATGGTGGGCAGCATAGACAGCTCCCAGGCGAGTTGCAGGCATTTTCCTCCAAGCGGTCGGAATTCAGCGTGGAAGACGGCATCCTCTTGTGGGGGACGTGTGAGATTGTCCCGGAAAAAGGACAGGAGCTGATACGAAGAGACTTGCACAATGGGCATCCAGGTGTGACCAAAATGAAAATGTTGGCTCGGAGTTATGTTTGGTGGCCAGGCCTCGACGCCGACATTGAGAAGGTGGCCCAAAACTGCTCCATTTGTCAGGAGCATCAGAAGCTTCCGCCGGCCATGCCCCTACATCACTGGGAATAGCCAGGGCGGCCTTGGGCGCGCATGCATGCGGATTTCACAGGCCCTTTTCAAGGATCCATGTTCCTTTTATTAATCGACGCCCAGTCTAAATGGCTAGAGGTGCATAAGATGCTAGGCACAACGTCCTGCGCAACAATTGAGAAGATGAGTTTGTCTTTTAGTACACATGGCCTCCCCAAGGTGCTGGTCACGGATAACGGCACTCCATTCACCAGTGAGGAGTTTGCGAGGTTCATGAAGATGAACGGCATTCGCCATATCCGCACTGCCCCTTACCACCCGGCTTCAAATGGGTTGGCGGAGCGCACAGTGCAGACATTCAAATGAGGCCTAAAGAAGCACTCTTCCGGGTCAATGGACATGAGACTGGCTCGCTTTTTGTTTTTGTGTAGGACCACCCCCCATGCAGTGACTGAGGCAGCTCCTGCAGAACTCCTAATGGGCCGGAGACTTCGCACCTGCCTTTGTATGGTTTTCCCGGACATTGGCGCAAAAGTACGCCGGACACAAAAACAGCAGGGACAGGGTTTTTCTCGGCATCGGCCGATTCGGCAGGTTCCGTCCGGTGACCCAGTGTTCGTTCGCAATTTTGCTGGTGGTGCCCAATGGGTCCCTGGCGTAATCTTTCGCCAAACGGGCCCTATATCTTACCAGGTGCAAGCCCAGGGTCGTCTCCAGCGCAAACATGTAGACCACGTTCGGTCCAGAATACTATCCCTTCCAAAGATTCCCCGCCCCCGGAGCTCATTTCTACAGCCGCAGAGACCAGAGACAATGGAAAGTAGTACTCACAATCTTCCTCTGGTGCCTCACTCAAAGCCTGCGCAGGTCGTTACAGAACCGCGCGGAGATAGAGATGCCGAGATGACTGAGGCAGCAGACTGACTCCAAGATGGAGTCACAGGACGCATCAGAGGGGGAAATCCTCGGGCCCACGGGCTGTGGATGTACAACCGTTACGCCGTTCATCACGGAAGCGCCGGTCTCCGTCTCGTTAAACGCCGCCCGATCCAGTGCCTCGTGCAAATGGTGTCCGGCCTGCGGCAAAACGAGTCGCCCTCTTTCGCCAGGGTCTTCGGTGGATTCCTTGGACTTTGGGGGGGGGGGGGGGTGTTATAACCTGCTTGCTTACCATTGGCTGGGGACTAATGACAATCCCACAATCCTGTGGGAGTCGGAGCTTCCCCAATGAGGGGGGGCGGAGAAATCATTAGCAGACTCACTGTATAAATAAAGCTGGCCAGTTTGGAAACAGCAGGAAGGAGTAAGCAGCAAGCGAGGTTGCTGCTGTTGTGTATATATATGTTATTGTAAATAAATGTTATTTCTTTGTATCCTTGAAACTCGTGCTGGATTCTTCGTGGCCCTCACGAAAATAACCTACCCACTGCCCCCTTACCAGAACGTCCCACCAACCTCTAGGGACCCCCTAAAAAGGGAGAACCCCCCCAGGGACCCTTAGCTAGCGGGATCCCCCACAGAGATCCCCCAACTAAAGGAACTCCCCACAAGGAACCCCTAACTAAAGGAACCCCTAACTAAAGGGACCCCCCTAATTAAAGGGACCGACCACAAGAGATTCCCTAACTAATATAAACCTGCCACCCACAAACTGTCCCCCCCCTCAGAGAAGAGACCTCTGTCTGGAAGCTAGACCAGTCCAGATAGGGGCAGTGATACAAAGTTAAGTTTGGACCCTATAAAGTTTTGGACTAACCTGGAAGCACCACGTGTCCATTCCCGGAAGGACAACAACTGTGACCTGTGTATAACCCTTCAGATCCATTAGCTGCAAGCCATTCATTCACAGAATCACAGGAAAATGCAGTGCAGAATTCTGCTCCGCCGCATGAAAGGCTCTTGATCTGCCAATCCTAATCCCATTTGCCAGTCCTTGGCCCATTGCCTTGAACGTTAAGTGGTGCTCTTTAAAAGATGTTAGGCAACCCGCCTCTACCACCCTCCGGGTAAAAAGGTTTTTCCTCAAATCCCCCCAAACCTCCCGCCCCTTACCTTGAACTTGTGACCCCTCGTAACCGACCCTTCAATTAAAGGTAATAGGTGTTCATCCTGTCCATGCCCTTCATAATCTTGTGCACCTCCATCCCTCAATCCTGGACATGCCCAAAACACGATTTATCAAATTCGGCAATGCCGCCCCCTCCTCCAGAAAAGCCTGTCACACCCGCTTCCCTGTCCACACAAATCCCAAGATCAACCCATTAACTTTTCTGAAAAACGAACAGGAACCTAGACATCACAGTCATTTTAATTGTCTGCACCCGCCCTGCCAGCGACAATGGAAAAACATTCCACCTCCTAAAATCCACCTTCATCAATCAAGCCAAGTTCAACCTATATAGCTGGGCTCAGCTCCGTGCCACATGGATACCAATGTATCTAAACCTTGTCCCCACCACTCTAAATGGCAACTCCTGTAACCTCATTTCCTGCCCCCTAGCATTGATCGGGAACACCTCACTCTTTCCCATATTCAATTTATACTCCGAACACCGTCATAATTCCCCTAGATCCCATGATCCCCCCCAGTGCAGTCTAACGGGTCCAAAATATATAATAACAGATTATCTGTGTACAACAAAACCTTATGCACGATCCCGTACACCCCCACCCCCCCCCCCCCCCCCTCAACGCCCTATGCACCATTGCCAGTGGCTCTATCGCCACGGTGAAAAGCAACGGGGAGAGCAGACACCCATATCTCGTCACCCGGTGTAACCCAAAATACCTCAAATTCACTCGGTTCGTCACATACTCACCACCGGCAACTTATACAGCAACTGGACCCAATCCACAAACCCCTGTTCGATTCCGAACCTCCCCAACACCTCGAATAAAAACGGCCACTCCACTTGATCAAAAGCCTTCTCCGCATCCATCGCTACCATTACCTCAACCTCCTGGCCCCCCATCATAACCATGTTCAGTAACCTCTGGACATTGGCCGACAACTGCCTTCCTTTTACAAAATCAACCCCGGCATGCAGTCCTCACTCCGCGCTGCAAGCGCCTTCGCCAAATACTTGGCATCGACATTCATATCGGGCGGTATGACCCACACTGCTCCGGGTCCTTGTCCTCTTTAAGAATCAGGGATATAGAAGTCTGCGACAACGTAGGGGGTGTTCACCACTCTCCCTCGCCTCATTGTGGAGTTTGCACTTTCTCCCAGAGTCTGTGTGGGTTTCCTCCAGGTGCTCCAGTTTCCTCCCACAGTCCAAAGATGTGCAGGTTAAGTGGATTGGCCATGCTAAATTGCCCCTTCGTGTCCAAAAGGTTAAGTAGGGTTACTGAGTTACGGGATAAGGTGGAGGCTTGGGCTTAGGTAGGGCGCTCTTTCCAAGGGCCGGTGAAGACCTAATGGGCTGAATGGCCTCCTTCTGCACTGTAGGACTTCACTAATTCTCTGACACCACTAACCATCATGTACTGTCCCCCTGGGTCCGTCGCCGTGTTTGTCGCTGTAAAGGCTGTCCTCTTGCTAACCAATATGGCCACCCGCCTTTCTGTCGAAGCACGCCTGATAAGTCTGTCCTTTCCAGCTTTTCCTCACCTATAGTCGGTCCTTCTCCCTCAGGTGCATCTCTTGGAGGATGACTACATCAATATTAGGCTTTTTAGATGGGTGAAGGCTCTGGATCTTTTCATCGGGCCACTAAGTCCCCATACACTCCACGTGACTATTCTGATGGGAGGTTTCTGTCATCCCCCCACTCCTGTGGGGCCAGCCATACGTACCTCGTGGTTGTGCCCCGCATGTCGGGTTTCCATTTGTCCTTAGGCCATCCATGATGGCTGCCATTATCTTCCTTTTTTCCAGCTGTCTCCATGTGCGACTTATTGTAACCAGCATTCTACCCTTCTTCCCCTCCCCTCCTCTCCCCCGATAATCCCTGTCCTTGCCACCCCCTCGTCCCTTTCCCATACCCTTAATGCCTTCCCTTTATCTGTCCCCCCTTGCCCCCCCCCCCCCCACACTTTCTGCCAAACGCTCCCACCCTTTCAGGTGATGCACGATGCCCCCCTCTTTTTACTCCCGTACACTAGCCTGCCGACCAGTGTGGTGGCCCCCCCTCGGGAGCAGCTCTTTTTGTGATCGGTCCATTTGGTTTCTCCCCCGCTCCTGTCTGATTACCTTTGCCCTCCCCCTCAAATCATGTAGGTTTTAAGGGAACATAAAGGAAGTCAAGGTTAAAAGTTCCTGAATATCCCTTATTGTTGCCTTCTGACTACATTCTTTCGGATGAACTTGTTCGCTTCTTCTGGCGTGTTTATATTCTGAGCACAGTAGCACTCTGGGCGGCATGGTACAAAGTGGTTAGCACAGTTGCTGCACAGTGTCAGGGTCCCAAGTTCAATTCCCGGCTTGGGCCAGTCTGTGCGGAGTCTGCATATTCTCCCAGTGTCTGCATGGGTTTCCTTCGGGGGCTCTGGTTTCCTCCCACAAGTCCTGAAAGACCTGAATTGGACATTCTGAATTCACCCTCAGTGTACCCGAACATGCTCCGGAGTGTGGCGACTAGGGGATTTTCACAGTAACTTCATTGCAGTGTTAATGTAAGCCTCCTTGTGACAATAAAGATTATTTACTCTTGAACGTGACCCATAGTCTCACCGGGTACAAATCATTCCAAACCGCAGCTTGCTTTTAAATGTTTTGGCCCCGTTAAATTCTGCCGGGTGGTTAGCCTTGTCGGCTCCAATGTCCTGATCGATGTGGATTGTTTATCCTTCCCAACTACACGACCACATGCTTCTCACCCAGTTAAGCACCCGCTCTTTATCTTGAAACTTGTGCATTTTCACGATTATCACCCTTGGTGGATCTCCTGGCTTGACCTTTTGCCAGAGCAACCCGTGGGCCCAGTCCACCTCTGGGGGTTTGGTGAAGCCTTCCTCTCGGACTAGTTTCCCAGCATCCCAGTGACATATTCTGTCGAGTTCTTGTTCTCTGGTAGCCCGACAATTCTGAAGTTCTGCCGACTGGACGTATTCCCCTGATCATCGACTTTCCCCTCGAAAGCTTTCTGGATGTTACCAATTTTGCTACTTCGGCTTCGAGCAAAGCGATCCGCTCACCCTGGTCAGTGGCTGCTTTCTCTAGGTCGCACTGTCACGTCCTGGGTCTCCAATCTCTGCTCTGTTTTTTCTAACACCTCCTTCATGGGTGCCAGTGCAGTTTCTACAGCCGACCTCAGGGACGACATAAGGTCCTCTTTTATTGAGTCCCTGTGTTTCTGGAGCTCCAGTGAGAGAAGCTCCATCAACAGTTCCATTGATGGGTGAGCCGGCATTTGTGTTGATGACCCTGCTCGGTCCGCCATACTCTGCTCTACTACAGCCCTCATGTCTGAAGTTAGGGTCTTTTACTGTTTTTCCAGCTCTGCAGCTGGTTTGACGGCATTTCAGTCAGTTGGTTGTTAGTTTTGGGAGGGGGGGGGGGGGGGCTTTGGTGCGTTTTGGCCTCCGATGATGGGTTAAAAGGGCCTTTCTCAAGAGAGAGCCATCTTTCATGCGACTGCTCAGTTTATGACTGCCACCGGAAGTCCCTCATCAAAATTTGTATTGAAAAATGTTATCCAGTTCTAAACCAGCATTTTCCTGAAATGAGTATCACCTGAAAGGAAGCTATTATCTAAATAGGGAAATCTGATACAATCGTACCCATGAGGAAAGTACAAAATTATGAAGGACATAGGTAGGGTAGATGGGAAGAAACGTTTCCACTTCGGGACAACAACCAGTGGGCACAGATTTAAGGAAGGAGTAGGAGATTAAGAGGGGATTTGAGGCAAAATATTTTCACCCAGAGGGTGGTGGGAATTTGGATCTCACCACCTGAAAGCGTGATAGAGGTGGGAACCGTCACAACATTTGAGAGGCATTTAGATGAGCACTTGAAAACACCACAGCATACAAGGTGATGGACTAGGTGCTGGAAAACAGGATTAGAATGGATAGGTACCTGATGACCGGCGCATACACGATGGGCTGAAGGACCTCTTTCTGTGCTGTAAAACTCTATGGCCAGAATTCTCCAGCCTTTCGCTGGCGGTGGGATTCTCTTAATCTACTGGCAGTGCACCACCTTCCACAGGTTTCCCGGCGGCATGGGGTATCCCTACTGGGAATTTGCATTGATAGCGGTGGGAGCAGAGAATCCTGCCGCCAGTGAATGGCTCGCCACCGAAAAACAAGCGGCGGGAGAATCCCGTCCTATGGCTCTAGGAGTGTGTACCCCATCTACATATTCACATCTGTTGCGAAATTTCAGCTAATTTCCAGCAGAACTTTCATTGCAGAGTTAGTTAGAATTACGTAAATTCAAACCAAAACTTGCCTGCAAGGGTGTAAGTAACTTAAATTTCTTACTGGTTCTGTGGTCTGGTGACCCCCTTTCCCACCTCCATCCGTAGACACTAAACTTCATGATCCCTCGAAAAAAAAACAATTTATGAACTGAATTTACCTTATTAAAGTCAAAATACAATCTGCTCTTTTTAAATCCGCACAAATCAAAAATATTCCTAACTAATTTAAAAAAAAAACATGAACTGGATTATTATTTTCTTCATTCATTTATCAAATGTAATACAACTTATGGATTTTTACTTTGAATTGTTTCAGCCAAATATCCCTTTACTTTATAACTAACCATTTAATTGAATAACAATGTAATTTTCGCCTCTGCTCTTGTTTGCTCCTCTCAGATACTTTGAAGTATTCCTCGGAATTATTTCAGTTTTAATTCCAGCTGTACCTCGGCTCACTTCTTTCAGCTCCAATCCCTCAGTATTTGACCTCCAAGGCTTGAATTGATTCAGAATTATTTTCTTCCTCTCACACACTCGGTTAATAGTCGCTTCCCGGCCTCAGGGCTCCCTCCTACAGCCTCTGCCGGCTCCGTTATAGCACAGATCCTCCCTCCTTCTTCTCCCTCCTTCTTCTTCCTCCTCCTCCTCCTCCTCCCTGAAGGACCACTTTCGTCTCATGCCCCGCTCCCCAACACGAGTGACTGAGGTGAGTTTTGCCGCCGTTTTTGAAAGCCTTCGTACTGTACCTCACGCGCTCTCCACACGCCGGCTCTTGTGCGACTGCTTAACCGTTAGAGGCAACGTTCCGATTGGTGGAATGCAGAGCACGTGTATCCTCCAGCTGGCACGGTGAAGTCGGTTTAATTTAAATCAAGGAGGCATCACCAGGCGATTGACTGCACGAGAGGGGCGAGGTGGCAGTGAGACTGGGTGGAGGAGGCAAGTGGAAGGTGAGCACTCTCCAACTGCAGCTTTTTGTCATTCTCCCTCCCCGCATGTCTGCATTTCCTCTCCAACTCCTCGGCCACTTTCTTGCCGATGCGGCTACCGGACCGTACTGGCTTACTTTCATCTCCGCAAACTTGCCATTTTATGTGCATAAAGAAGCGTTTTGTGTTTTGCCTTTGAAACTCTCTTCCTCAAAAGGTGGTGGAAGTAGGGTTTTTGCTTATTTCAAAGACAGCGGTAGGTAGATTCTTGATAAGCAAGAGGGTGAAAGGTAATCAGGGGTTGGCAGGAATGTGGAGCTGACGTTGCATTCAGACAAGTTATAATCTTATTGAATGACGGAGCAGGCTTGAGGGGCTGAATGGTCTACTCCTTTCTTAATTCATAGAGAAGACCAATCAGTGGTCTCTTAACAAGATTTTCCATATCAGCTGGCAAAAAAAGTAATCCAATAACAGCATCCTCTCCCAAGTCAAGATGCTCAGCATCAAGCTGCTAATCAATCAAAACCAGCTCTGCTGGACGGGAGCGTTCATTCACATGCCTGACATCAGATCCCTGAAGCAGCTGCTCTACTTGGAATTCTGTCACAGCAGTGGACTCTCAGGAGAAGACTGGAAATGCTTTAGGGATGTCCTCAAAGTATCTCTGAAGATGTCAAATATCCTTTCCAACTTAGGGTAGTCCCTGGTTTGTCTCTGACCAAAATGGAGAAGGTTTATTCAGGAAGACACTGAACACGATCAGTCACCCAAGCTGGGAATCGAACCTGGGTCCGTGGTGCTGTGAAGCAACAGTGCTAACCACTGCTACCTTGGCACCCAGGTTGCCTGACAAAGAGGCCTCATTGTGGAATACCCAGTAGAGCAAGGCATTCAAAGGCAGATCAGCAATAAGCTCAACAGGATGGCACCAAATCACATTTTGAACATCAATGGACTACTTGGTACTTACAAGGTCTCAGTTCATGGCAGACTGGTACAAAAGGTGAAGTCACATGGGATCAGAGGTGAGGTGGCAAGATGGATACAGAACTGGCTCGGTCACAGATGGAAAAGGGTAGCAGTAGAAGGTTGTTTTTCTGAATGGAAGGTTGTGACTAGTGGTGTTCCACAGGGATTGGTGCTTGGGCCTCTGTTGTTTGTTGTATACATAAATGATTTGGAGGAAAATGTAGCTGGTTTGATTAGTAAGTTCGCGGACGACACCAAGGTTGGTGGACTGGCAGATAATGTTGAGGATTGTCCGAAGATGCAGCAGGATATAGATAGGTTGGAGACTTGGGCAGAGAAATGGCAAATGGAGTTTAATCTAGACAAATGTAAGGTAATGCATTTTGGTAGGTCTAACATAGAGGGGAAATACCCCATAAATGGCAAAACTCTTGGGAATATAGAAAGTCAGAGAGATCTGGGCTTACAGGTCCACATATCTTTGAAGGTGGCAACACAAGTGGACATGGTCGTCAAGAAAGCATATGGAGTGCTTGTTCATTGGACGGGGCATCAAATATACAAACTGGCAAGTCATGTTACAGTTGTTTAGAACCTTGGTAAGGCACTACTTGGAATATTGCACACAATTCTGGTTGCCAAACTACCAGAAGTATGTGGAAGCTTTGGAGAGGGTGCAGAGAGGTTTACCAGTCTGGAGGGTGTTAGCTCTGTGGAGAAGCTGAATAGACTCGGGCTATTTTCATTAAAAAGAAGGAGGTTGATAGAGGTCTACAAAATTATGAGTGGCATGGATAGAGTGGATGGGCAGTCACTCTTTCCCAGGGTGGAGCAGTCAGTCACCAGGGGAGCATAGGTTTAAGCTCCGTGGGCAAAGTTTAGAGGAGATGTGCAAGGCAGGTTTTTTACACAGATGGTGAGTGCCTGGAATGCGTCACCAGGGGAGGTTGTGGAAGCAGATACATTAAATGCTTTCAAAAGGCATCTTGACAAATACATGGATAGGATGTGTATAGAGGGATATGGCACCAGGAAGTGCTGAGGGTTTTGGCCAAGGTTGGTATCATGACCGGTACAGACTTGGATGACCGAAGGGCCTGGTCCTGTTCTTTGTGCTTTGTTCTAAATCAGAACTGCAGCTTGTGTTTGTTGCATTATGCTCACTACAAGCAGTCACTTACAGCAAAAGCCTGAGAGATTGTCTGAAGACAGTTTTTCAGTTTTACTCTATTTCTAGTTAAAAAGACCTAATGGCTTTTGAATGTGTAGCAGTCAAGTTCGAAGCTGTCTCCTGTTTTTCTCCAGTGGCCAATGTCACCTATTTGTCGAGCTATCAGCAGCAGGGTATGAAATCTCTCCCTCAGCCAGCACACATTGACTCTGGGGGCAAGGGCAAACTACTTGAGAAATTTGCACAAAGGAATTGTCATTCTGTAAGAGAACATACAAGAATTGCTCACGCAGTTGGAATATTTTCCCTGATCTCTCCAAGGATCTGGCAAGTCAAATGTAAAACTGTAAAGAAAGATTTAAAAATACCAAGTCTACAATATATCCCCAAAATTTGGGCGGGATTCTCTGATCCTGAGGCTAAGTGTTGGCGCTGTTGTAAACGCCGTTGCATTTCTCGACGGCATCAACGTGCCCTCAGGATAAGTGATTCTGTCCCCTATAGGGGGCCAGCATGGCCCTGGAGCGACCCATGCTAGCACAACTGAAAGAGCCTTCAGCTGTCAAGATAGAGGTTTGCTCACAGTCAAAGGGGTGTGAAATAGAATATGAACACCCAAGTACAAAGGTAGAAGAGAAGGGAGACTGCAACATTGAAAACAGAGTCTATGGGCATCTCAAGTGGGGGTGAAATGGACCTTCATGAGAGAAACTGCAGTTTGGCTCTGCCCTATGAGTTTAGTGGAACAGACAGGTTACAGCTGTGGTTGCCCTGTTATTGGTCTCCGCAATATTTAAAGATGGCTTGAATGCCTCATGTAGGAGAGTTTTCAGAGACAGTATTGAGCTGGCTTTTACTTGGGGGATCTGCCCTCTTAATTATGGCTCAGCTAACAAAAATACTCACGGAGACCGCAACTCTGGTTAAGATGCCTTTACTTTGCAAGCTTGGTCAACGTATGAGGGAGAGTGATTTGGATAAGTGCCAAAACCAACTCTGCTTTACATTGCTTCAGGTTCCAACAGTTATACAATTTCCAAAAATCAGTAGCTCTGCCTCAGCTGGACTCGGTCTAATCGTTGTAGCTATAGATTATAACTTGACCAATGAATTTCACTTTAGGCAGCATGGTAGCTGCGTGATCAGCTCACGGTGTAGTCATGTCCTGCCCACTGGCCACCTGTTGTTTTTGAAGACCCCTAGTATGCTGCATTTTTCTCTCCCTCACTCCCATTTCCTCTTATCATATTGTGGTTCCTAGCTGTACCATTGCCTGCCTGTGTACGGGATGTCTAGGGTTGATGATAAGAGCTGCTTCCTCTGGATGTGTTTCTGCTGACCACATTATTTCTGTATGATTCTGTCTTTCTCAGGAATGTGGTCAAGTTAGCTAGCATAGATCCCACTATTCATTGCGGCCATTGCTATTAGCAGGTGTTTAAATGCTTGTTACTGTTGCGTTCTAAGAATACATGTTAATGGTTAATAATGATTACTGGATCTATTTTCTATGGTTAGT
This sequence comes from Scyliorhinus torazame, assembly GCF_047496885.1. Classification (NCBI taxonomy): domain Eukaryota; kingdom Metazoa; phylum Chordata; class Chondrichthyes; order Carcharhiniformes; family Scyliorhinidae; genus Scyliorhinus; species Scyliorhinus torazame. The sequence goes on from NC_092707.1 coordinate 301,977,985, forward strand.
TTCAGGCCTCAATAAACAAACTTATGTAGAGGTATTCTAGTGTTATCCTAGCTGTCTAGTTCTAAGGGGTCTCATCTCAGGACCGTGCCCCCCCCCCCCCCCCCCCCCCCCCCCCACCCCCACCTCATTCTCGTGAATGAGATTAAAATGCATGCAAATTAGAAGTGATCAGGTTATCGTCCTTTCTGGGCAAGATCCTGATCACATGGTCGGGAGCGGGCCGGGAGAATGGCAAACTGGTGCAAATCCCATTTTTGGCCTCTCCTGCTATTCGTGCAACGTAGCAGGATTGGCGTCGGGTGCAAGGTGGTGGGAAAATCGATCGCATAGAAAATACGAGCAGGAATAAGTTATTCGGCCATTCCAGCCTGCTCCACTATTCATTAACGCAGAACAATACTTTTCCCTGTACCTCAGTACACGTGACAATAAATAAAATCCAAATCATGATCATGGCTGATCATCCAACTCAACTCAGTAACCTGTACCCGCTTTTCCCCATAATCCTTTGAAGTCTTGATCCCCAACAGCTATATCTAATTCCTTCTTGAAAACATACAGGGCGGGATTCTCCGTTTCAGAAATTAAGGCCGGGATTCTCTGGTTGCCGACGCCGATTGGCTGGAGAATACCCAATTCCAACCAAATCGGGGCGGCACCGCTTTCACGAAGCTCTGCCACCTCCAAAGCTGCATACTCAGAGTACAATGTATCGACGGCCTCAGGACATTGCATGAGGCCCGCCCCCCTCGATGCTCCGACCCCGACCGGCCGAGGTCCCGATGACGTAGGTCGCGTGTGGTCTCGCCCGTCAGGAACTCTGCGTGGCGGCTGCGGATTCAGTCCAGTGGTGCCACAGTCTGGGGAGGACCGATCCGTGGGAAGGGGAAGGGCATTATTCGAGGCTGGGGGTACTGTGGGGGGTGGTCCAAGGTGCGTGAGCCAGCCGAAGGGGGGGACTATTTCGTGGGACGGGTCCGCGAGCGGCCTCCGCCAAGTATCATGGCGCAGCCGCTGTAGGCCACCGCCGCCATGCATGCGCGGCCACGGACCCGGCAATTCTCTGAGGCTTTATGGCAGCTAGAGCCAGATGCTCTACGCTGCCGCCCTGCTAGCCCCCAGCAAAACAGGGAATCGGTGGCCATTTTGCGTCACGTTTTCTGGTGTAAAACGGCAACATTCCCACACTGGCCCAGAATCGGAGAATCCAGCCCTAAGTGTTGACGCCGGGACTGAATTGGTGGACTTCTACAACAACTAAATTGGTGCCAGTCCTGGAGCAATTCATGAGCCGTTAATGGGCTAGCACCTGCGCCACGTGGAACTCGAGCGTTTCCAATGAAAAACACTCCCCACACGCATTCATTCCAGCCAAAAAGATGGCAACATGGAGGTCGGAAGCCTGGTTTACAGACAGCAAGCTGGACTCCCTGTTAGACGCCGTGGAGGAAAGGTGGGCCAACCTGTACCCCTGGGTGGGAAGGAGACTGCCACCAGCCGCCGTACACCGGGTCTGGGCGCAAGTGGCAGAGGCCGTAACCCCCACTGTCCGGTCCGGCCATCAGTGCCGCAAAAAGCTGCACAACCTCCTCGGGGCGGCCAGGGTGAATAGGCAGCACTGTGCCCCTGGCACTAACCCCATTCCACACACCCAGAGGGCAACCAGATCCCACCCGCCAGTGGTGTGCACACACCCCATCCTGTACCACGTGCCAGCACCAATACTGGCCGCCATGGCTGGGTGTCGTGGCCACGGAGGCTACCAGTTACCCACGCCCTGTGCTGCCTGCTACTTTGCCCTTTCTATCACCCCTGCCCTTGGGAGAAAGCGGTGCATAACCGCTAGGAGAGAGAGAAGACTGGAGGAGGACCGCAAGATCTGCAGCCCCTCACTGCAATGGAGCGGACGGCACTGGACCTGGTTGAGAGGGCAGTCGCCAAGGCGGAGGTCGGCATCAGTTGAGCAAGTGAGCCCCTGCTGAGTTGCGGTTCCCCATGGCACGTTTGGCATGACTCCCACACCACCCTCTCATGACTCCGACACCACCGACCAACCCAATGTGCAATCCAATCGTGTCATGTCTTGTGTCTTGCAGGATCAACTGGTGACGAGGCTGGTCCTTCTGGTATCCCCCCACCCCCGACCCCAACCCCAAGCAAATACCAACGATGCATTGGACAGCAAAGAGGGCCCCCCAAACCACAGCCTGAAACACCTCAGACCACTAGTTCTGGGACGATACTGACGTCCCGTCACAGCTGTCTCTGCCATCCTCCACCATCCTAGAGACACTCACTTTGGTTGGCACCTTAGTGAAGAGGCTCCTGGGACACTATCTGATGCGCACCACACACATGCTGTGGTACATCAGGTGGAGATGGGACTCCCCGAGGGGGCGGATGGTCAAAGGGCGGTTCGACCCCAGGGACCAACTACCGTTCGGACAGGTCTCTGGCTTCAGGAAAGGGCAGTTCCATCATCCATCGATAGTGGAGATGAAGTCACGGAGCCAGGACTACATGAGAGACTGTCAGCGACCATCCAGCGCTTGCAGGTGCAGTTGGAGGAATCCAACCGCCTGTAGGTGCAGGAAGTGATGCCGTCCATGAAAGCCACCTTGGTTAACAGCGTATGGATGGCATCCGCGATGGACGTCTTGGAGGCGAAGATATCATCCATCGGATGGCCAAGGCATGGGGGACACTGCGGGCTGTGACTGAGGCACAGGACATGACTGCCCTGTCACAGGCAGCCATGTACTAGAGCCACCTGGACGTTGCAGCGGCGCTCCAGAGCTATGCCCAGTCACGGCTGGTCACGGCTGAGGGTGTTAGCAGCATTGCCCGGGTACGGTCCACCTGAGTCAGGCACAGAGGGAGGTGGAGCAGTCACTGGATGATGTGGCACAGTCCCAGAGGGACATGACCCCCTCCCTGTGCTCCATGGCTGTGAGCATTGAGACCCTGGTTGAGACGTGAGTGGGCCTCCAGGAGTGGCAGCGCCAGGTGATGGAGGAACCTCCGGGCTTAGGATATCCGCCAAAGGGGACCCATGTCACAGGGCGGGAATCACAGCAGGCCATGTCCTCTCCTGATGTACCATCTGGGGATCCACTGAGGTGTAGTGTTAGAGCCCGTAAGCCCAGAAGGGTAGACAGCAGTTAAGTTGACACTGGTGCAGCACACAGTTTTAGGGTACAAACCAGTATAAAAATGTTCACCTGTTCCACAATAAACACCTGATCACAACCTGCCTCGGTGCTCGGTCAGAAGGATATGTGGGATTGGCTGGGCTGGCTGCTGGATTGGGGGGGGAGGAGGGGCAGGTGGGGGAGGGAGATGGGAAGACTTGGGCGGTGGGCTCCGGCCAGGGACTCCAGTTCAGCCACGGCTCACCGCACCAGTCCCCGCCCAACCCCCATCATTCTCCCCACCCAAACTCTTCCACCTCCCCACCATCCCCACTCCGCCACCCCAAGGGTTCAGTGGGATCTTGTGATGGAATGGCTGGCACGTATGCAGGGATTACCCAGGTGTATGATGGAATGCTCTACCTAGGGCATGATTTAGACGTTGTCAGACAATATGGAGCACCAGAGTTCATCCTGGAGTGGGTCCTCCATCCCATAGACACGGGTGGGGGAGGGCAGGTTGTGGTCATGGGAGGGTGTGGTTGGCATAAGATGAGGTGTCTGTGCCAATGGCCAGGCCCCGAGTCGGTGAACCTGGAGACGATTAGAGCATCCTGTGCGCATCAGCCCTGGCGCACACGTTGTGCGGCCTCCTGTGCCTGCCACGGTCCCACGTCATGCCCATCCTCACCCCCCCAGCATCCTCATCGTCGGACGAGGCCTTGCGTTCATCCCCCTCTTCCAGCATGTCGCTCTTCTGCTGCGCAATGTTGTGGGGGGTGCAGCAGGGCCCCTCCAGAGCGGTCCAGAAACCTGAACCGCATCTTCAGGATGCCAAAGAACCGCACGATCACGCCCCCGGTCGTGGCATTGTTGTGTAGCCCCTCAATAGGCATCATCAGGCATGACCACAGCGAATAACCCCTATTGCCCAGGAACCAACCCCTCACCCAGGGGTGTGCCTCGAAGGTGTTGGGAAACGTTTCTGCCAGAATGAATGCGTGGTGCACACTGCCCGGGTATTAGTCACACACCAGCTGCACGTTCATCAAATGGAACCCCTTTCCGTTTGTGAAGACCGATCTGTCAAGGGCCAGTCCTCGTAGGGGGACATGTATCCTGTTGATCACCCTCTGGACCTGTGGCACCCGATGATGGCAAATCCTGCTGCCTGGGCATCCTGGTGGGCTTGCTGCGCATTGAATTTGATTTAATGTGTTGACCGGGCATATACTGCCTCAGTGATGGCACGGATGCACTTATGCACCGAGGTCTGTGAGATCCCAAATAGGTCCCCACTTGACGCCTCAAAGGACCCCGTGATGTAAACGTTCAGGACGACCGTTGCCTTGACAGCTACAGGGAGCGGGTGTCCACCCCATACCCCTGCGGTGCCAGGTGCGCAATGATCCTGCAGCTATGCCGTACAGCCCGCTAGCTAGCCACAGCCCTCGGCAATATGCCTGGTCAGGCAGGTCCTCAAAAGGCGCTGGCTGATGCACTCCCCCAGCCAGCCCATGGTCATGCCTCTGCATATCCTACATTCTCTCCCTTCCTCAGCGATCACGGCGCCTGTTTCCTGATTTTTAAAACCACAAGTGAAACTCATCATTGGTAATTCCTACTGGCGGAGGTGGAGCATCATGAAGGCTCCAGAAAATGCCGGGTCAGGCTCAAGAGGCCTCATGCGGCGCTTCCTTCCCACCTCCTCCTCGGCCTGTTGAGCGTCTGGCTGTCCATCGTGGGGCAGGCTCCGCTGTTGCAGGGTCCCCCTTGAGCATCCCCTGCTTGTACAGCCTCAGTGCATCGGCCAGGAATAGGCCAACATTCTTGGTTGAATTTCAATAGCCATTGCCTGCAGGTGGTGAAAGGCAGATATGTTAGCATGGTGTGTAACCCTATACCCAACCGGGTCCAATGGGGTACATGGTGGCCGCGGCCTGCACTGCAGGGGGAATAACCCCCTCCCCCATCCCCATGACCACCCATTCATCCTGGCACTCTGCCCTCCGCCCCGCTGACCCCTTTGGTGCTCAGCACCGCAGGGGCCCCTGTCCCGGATGACAGGCAACCATCTCTGCCGGCATGGGTACTAATGGCTGGCCCTACTCGTGTCAACGATAGGCTCTGCGGCCCCATCTGGCACCCTCCTGTAGGGGCTACTGTGGGCGTTGCGCTCGGGTGGACTACGTGATTTCCCACCGGCAGGTGGCACCCAATTGTGGGGGGGAAGGGTTCGTGGGACGAGGGGGGTGGAGTGCGGGGGGGTAGTGAGGGGGCAGTGGTATCCATACAGCCAGTGTCACTCTGTGCCTACCTGGGCCATGGTGGGCAGTCAGTGGGGTGAGAGCACAGTGGGCTAATCAGCTGGCTTGCAATGCAGAACCAGGTCAGCAGCGCGGGTTTAATTCCCGTACCAGTCTCCCCGAACAGGCGCTGGAATGTGGTGACTAGGGGCTTTTCACAGTAACTTCATTGAATGCTACTTGTGACAATAAGTGATTATTATTATTAAGATGGCTGCCTTGCAGGCCATTCCCGATCCGTGCCTGGAGACCCCGGTCCCGGTGGGGTCACCCTGACCCCAGGGCACATCACCTGGTCACACCCGCCCCAGCTGCCCCCCACCGGCCATGGCTGATGCCACTCCCCCACCTCAGCCAGCTCTGCCAGCGGCAGGACCGGCAGTCCATGGTCATGCCTCTGCATATCGTACATCCTCTCCCTCCCTCAGCAACCACAGCACCCGTTTCCTGAATTTTAAAACCACAAGTGAAACTCATCATCGGTAATTCCTACTGGCGGAGGTGGAGCATCATGAAGGCTCCAGAAAATACCGGGTCAGGCCCATTAATGGTATGCCAACGGCATTTACTGTATGTGTGGAGTAGAACACATTGAACACATCTGAGGGGCAGCACGGTGGCGCAGTGGGTTAGCACTGTGGCCTCACGGCGCAGAGGTCCCAGGTTCGACCCCGGCTCTGGGTCACTGTCCGTGTGGAGTTTGCACATTCTCCCCGTGTTTGCGTGGGTTTCGCCCCCACAACCCAAAAATGTGCAGTGTAGGTGGATTGAAAACGCTAAATTGCCCCTTAATTGGAAAAATTGAACACACCTGAGTCCTAAATGGTTTACCCTGTATCATTAGACTGTGACCCTTGGTTCTAGACTCCTCTGCCATCAGGAATATCCTCCCTGAATCTACCCTGTCTAATCCTGTTAGAATTTTATAGGTATCTATGAGATCCTCCTCAATTTTCTGAACTCCAGCGAATATAACCCTAACCGACTCAATCTTTCCTCATACGTCAGTCGCGCCATCCCAGGAATTAGTCTAATAAACCTTCACTGCACTCCCTCTATAGCAAGAATGTCCTTCCTCAGTTAATGAGAGCATAATTGCACACAGTATTCCAGGTGTGGTCTCACCAAGGCGCTGTGTAACTGCAACAAAACATCTTTGCTCCTGTACTCAAATCCTCTTGTGATGTAGACCAACATACCATTTGCTTTCTTCACCACATGCTGCACCTGCATCTTTACTTTCAGCAACTGGTGGACAAGGTCACCCAGGTCTCATTGCACATTGCCCTCTCTCAATCTATAGCCATATAATCTGTCTTCCTGTTTTGCTACCAAAGTGGATAACATCACATTTATCCACATTATACTGTATCTGTCATGCATCTGCCCACTCACTCAACTTGTCCAAATCACGCCGAAGCATCTCTGCATCCTCTTCACAGCTCACACTCCCACCCAGCGTTGTGTCATCTGAAAATTTGTAGGTATTATTTATAATTCCCTCAGCTAAATCATTAATATGCATTGTGAATAGCTGGAATCCTAGCACTAATCCCTGCAGTACCCCACTAGTCACTGCCTGCCACTTGGAAAAAGACCTGTTTATTCCTACTCTTTGTTTCCTGTTTGCTCACCAGTTTTCTATCCATCTCAATACACTGCCTCCAATCCCATGCACTTTAATTTTACACACTGTTACGACACCCTGGGTGAGTGCACAGTCAGTTCCAGCCCCACAGACCCCGGAGTCCCAACATAAGTGAATTAACCAATAATTTGTGTATTTTCCTGAGATCTTTTAACTTGTGACTGCTCCAATGATTTACAGGCAGCAGATTTAGCAGTAAAACATTGACAACTGTTTATTTATGAAAAGAGTAAAAGTGAACATATAATGGAACAATGGTCTACTAGTGTAACTATTCCCAAAATCCCGTCCCACCCTCCACTCAAGCACACATACAGTAGGGGGTAGGGAAAGGATTAAAAATAACAGGGACTAAAAGGGTATGAGAGATTTGAGGATCTTCGCTGCTGAGGTTGTGGTCAATGATCTTCCAAGGATGCAAAGTGTCAAACCCCTCGGTTAGTTTGCCTTTCCTAATGGTTGTCTTCAATTCGAACATGGAAGCGGTAGAATTCCCTCCAGAGAGTTACTTACGTTTGTAGGACTGCTTTAAAAAAAAAAATTTCTCCAAAAAATATACTTTATTTATAAACATTTCCAATTGTATTGACTGTACATTTCCATCAGAGTTACACATTCCCTTGCCTTTCTTCCATTCAATTTTGATAACATTACACACATATCGCTCTTTACGTTACAATTCCTTCTTAAACATTTACATTGTCATGTTTCTTTTATACATTGGAGTGTTAATGACCCAGACCGAGGGGGATTTACACTGTTACCCGCCCCTCGGTGTACATTTGCTGGTAAGACATTACACAGTGGTCTTTCTACATTGCGCCTTGGCGGCAGCTGCCCCAAGCTTGAGTGCGTCCCTCAGCACGTAGTCCTGGACCTTGGAATGTGCCAGTCTGCAACATAAACATCAACTGCTGCTGGAAGGTCATCAACTCGGTGAAAGACGCTCTTTTGTCTAACCGAAACCTGCTGATCTTCCAGTCAAAGAGCTGTCCTCGACCGAATGTTGCATTTGTAGGACTGCTGCCAGTCTAACCCTCAGACCCACTGAGGTAATGTTCTAACTCTTCACCTGAGGATTTCACTGGATTTCTGGACAATCTTTTCTTCCTGCAGGTGGTGCTGGAGTAGGCTCTTCCGCAGGTTGAACTGACTGCAAAGAGGAAGGTCTTTAACCACCAGTCATCAGTTGAGAAAAGTCCGTTTCAGTCCTCTGCCTTTTACCCAAAAGTGAAATATTCACAGGCTAGCTGGAGGATACTTTAATTGCCATCCTTAGCTGATAGAAAATGTTTTACATCACCAGCCTTCCAATCTAATTAACTAGATTGGAAGTTGCATATAATTAAAATAATTAACATACGATTAGGGGAAATGAATAGATTTGTAAAACCTGACTTAGAATAAATTCACATGCAAGTTAATTGCTTCTCCCCCAGTGAACTTTACATACCCCAAGGATCTAAGATCAATAAAGAACACTTCAGCAAGGCCTTGGTTGTTTACCTTAGAAGGATAGGAATTGAGTCAGACCAGATAGTGAGTTCTGCTTCTGGGTGAAGGTTTAATAATCAACCCAAGTAGACAAGATTAAACAATGTTCTCTGTACTAACTAACTGTATATAGTGGACATCTCTGTATTACGGGAGAGTGCTGTATTAGAACAGAGTGCTGTATTAGAACAGAGTGCTGTGTTAGGGTTCTCTAGGACACTGCCCTCCATGCTTGAAGCTTGAATAAACAATTGTAACCTCCTACCTGCGTCTCCTGTGGCTAATTCATAGTTAATATAACAACAACAGAATTTCTCCTTTTCCCTGCTGTTTTTGTGTCCTCATCTTCCGAAAACATTGACTCATAATGGACACATTTCCATGGGTGTGAGTCACTCTCCAGCACCTCATCCAAGTAATCATTTTACTCATGTCTGCTTTGACCTTCACACGGTTACCAGATTATTCATCATTGAACTGTAACAAGAATCATAGAATCATAGAATTTACAGTGCAGAAGGAGGCCATTCGGCCCATCGAGTCTGCACCGGCTTTTGGATAGAACACCCTACCCAAGCTCACACCTCCACCCTATCCCCATAACCCAGTAACCCCACCCAACACTAAGGGCAATTTTGGACACTAAGGGCAAATTAGCATGGCCAATCCACCTAACCTGCACATCTTTGGACTGTGGGAGGAAACCGGAGCACCCGGAGGAAACCCACGCACACACTGGGAGAACGTGCAGACTCCGTGCAGACAGTGACCCAGCCGGGAATCGAACCTGGGATCCTAACCACTATGCTACCGTGCTGCCCTGGATCTGTCAGTCGAAGGTCTGCTAGATTCCAGGACACAGCTGCTTGAGCCAGGAATACCAGGGGGGTTGTCAGCAACAGTTCTGCAACTGCAAAGCCAATGGATGATTCCCAAAGCATTAATTCGCAGGTATTGTTGCTGGTGTTGTGTGGCACCCAAGCCACAAGGGTGGTGCCCGCAGTGGAAAACCTGGGGCAAGACCTCAGAGCCATGACTGGCAAACTCCAAAGCATGACTCGGTCTCTGAGGACCATGGTTGAGGATTTCGAGACCATGATGCAGACACAGAGGATCATTGCTGAGTGATTTAACACCATGGTGCAGACATTAGTGGGCGCCTAGGACTGGCAGTGTCAGATGACGTTGAGACTTCTGGAACTCACTCCACATAGCGGAGTAACCCAGGGGCCCATGAACACTGGGAGAGGGGAGGTTGTGCTGGAGCACCTCCCAGGGCCTTCTACCCTGGGAGTGACCGGGCCTTCTGAATCCCACAATCCTGATACCAGCGCTTCTCAGGGGCAACGGACGGAAAAGGATAAGGCAACATCAGTGCCGTCCAAAACTTGGCCTTGGCCCTCCAGAGAATGCCTGCCAAGGGCATCTCAGGGAACAGGGTGTGGAAGGCAGCAGGAGACTTCCACTTCTGATGTTCATCCTGGGAATACACCTAGATATAGTGGGAGGGCTGGCAAGCTGAAGGAGTTTTAGTGGCACTGTAGGATCTCTCATTTATCTTCAAAATAAGAGTCAACAGTCCAGTTGATTGGAGGTGTCCAAAAATACGATTTTATTGCTGAATATTTACTTTAATACACTTGCATAAGAACGGAATCAAAAGTTAAACATAAAAGTATAAGAAATAGATGATTCAAGAATTCAGGAAGGTAGGAATTCAAGAACTAAATTTCACCCACGAGGTCTTACTTTTAAGGGAATCTATATGCATGGTCTAACGCTTTATTACCTCTCATTGGTTTCTAATTTTCAGCTGAGGCTTTCTGATTTATTCAGATAACTGTCTGTGACTTAGAACATGATTTGTTATCCAAGCATTGGTCATTACTTAAAATTCACTAATGTCCTTCAATTTAATTAAATGTCTATGTGCACCCTCCTCGTGTTATTCCTACAAAGATAGGGGGCGGGATTCTCCCAACGGGTGGCTAAGTGCCGACGCCGGAGTAAAAACGGGTGTGTTTTACTCCGGCGTCGGCGCCCGTTCCGGGACCCCATTCTTGGCCGACGCCAACTAGCGCATGCGCAGTGGCCTTCTTCCCCATGGCGGCCCCGACGCCAAATGGTGCAGGACTACAGGAGCCAGTGCAGACGCCCCCCCAGGGTCGGACCCACCCCCTCAGACCCTTCATCGGCGAGGTCCCGCCGGCCCACAGCAGGTTAGAACGGCGCCAGCGGGACTCGACTTTTTGTTGACGGCCGCTCGGCCCATCCGGCCCGGAGAATCGGTGCGCAGGCCCAGGCCGGAGAGTCAGCGCATACCCTGACCGGCGGCGCGCCGACCACGCAGGCGCCAATTCTCCGCATTGCAGAGAATTGCGTCTCAGCGTTGGGGCGGCGTGGTGCGATTTGCGCTGCGCGGCGCCGATTCTCCGACCCGGCAGGGGGGTCAGAGAATTCCGCCCAAGGTGCTTGCATTAACATAGCTTTTGATACGTTTTGTGCATGACAATGGGCTTTTATGCACCTCACAAAATAATATTTTGAATTTCTACAGACATGGCACAATGTTTTAAATTTCTGCAGCTAAGGCACCAAAGTTTATAATCAAGAGCCATTCGATTATGTAAGGCCACAGTACGGATAGCTAGCATTTCAGCGGAAATCTTGAACAGGGCTGCGAAGATGTCCTTAGCTCCCTTTTCTATGATGACTGCCATCTTATTAAACTCTTTGGCTGCCTTGGCATCACCATAAAAAGGAACAAACAAAGTGAAAAACCTGTCACGTGCAGTATCAGCATGTTTACTTCTTTGGACTGATGGTTTGTATCAGTAATTGTTCAACCTTGACATCTCACATCACTGTCTTAAGGCCATATGTTCTTTCTCCTTTGTCAATTTTGAGTGTGATGCTAAGACCAGGTCATGGGATGAGCTTTTGATCCGAAATTGACGATAAAATCACACTAAATTGACGATAAAATCACACGAAATTGCCACACATAGATTATGTTGTAAGGTGAATTGGACTTTCTGAATTCTCCCTCAGTGCACCCAAACAGGTGCCAGAGTGTGGCGACTAGGGGATTTTCACAGTATCTTCACTGTAGTGTTATTGTAAGCCTATTTGTGACACTAATAAAGATTATGAAAATAAATGTAATTTAAACTTGTGAGTAACACATAATAAGGTTCCAGTTTTCACAGGGTGAGATTTTACTCTTCCACCCCTTATCTCATTATTATTCTTGGTCAATTACTTTCTCTAGCCCTTGAGTGGGGTGATCTATACAGGGAGAACATTTGCTTCTTTGTTTTTGTTTTCGATTCCAGTTTTCTCTTCTCATAACTTGTGTTAAATTCAAGTTTATTCCATAATCTATTGTAACTTGAAGGTGATTTCTGAATAATTGGATTGATACCCCTTTCTCTCTGACACTCCCCATTTGCAAATCATCTCACTCAAATATCATTCAAAATAACATCATGCGTGGACTTAAAATATTCTCCAGCTCTCCAAATTGTCTGCATCCATCTTCTGGATATTCCTCACCAGGTTTACTTGCTACCAAGCCCTTACTTGTTCTTATCCAAATAATTTACCCTGTCACTTCAATTGTGCTCATTTTGACATGTATCTTGGGTGGGATTCTCCAATAATAGGGCTATGTCCCCACTCCAGCATCAAAACACAGGCGTTTCACTCTGGACTTGAAGGAAGTCCAGACTGATCTTCCTGCCTGAAGGGGGCTAGCAGGGCCCCGGGGCACTCCTCGCATCTCTGGCTGCCGATACGGTGCCCTGCACTTCCGGTGGGGATCTGTACATGCGCACGGCGGCAGCTGCCCCGTGCGACATGGCGGACTCACACCGTGGACCGGCCCCGAAAATATAGGCTCCATGAGATCGCATACGCCCGCAGATCGGTGGCCCCGATTACTAGCCTGGCCATCCGTGAGGCCCCCGCCGGTCAAGGATCCCCCCGCCCCCCACCAGGGCGGCCGCGGACTAACTCTGCAGCCGCCTCTGGCCGTTCCCGACAGGCAAATCATGGTTAGAACCACGCCGTTGGGAACTCGGCCAGTTTTCATCGGAGAATCACCGCGGGGGCCTCTGTCAATGGCGGTCTACATATCGCGCGATTCTCCGGGGACCGGAATTCGGGGTTGTCGCCCATTCTCCGTCCCCGCGCCGATCGCGGTTTCAGCGCGGAGGCTCAGAGAATCCCGCCCCAGGTGTTTGATTCTATCCCAAGTTATTTTGAAGTCAGTTTCTCTGGCGGAATATGTGTCAGTGCCTTGATCACGTAATGATGTTGTTTCACCCTGTTGGGCCCATTGACCATTTCCAGCCATGCTATTTGTGTGCATGCATGGGGCATGCTCTTTAATGCATAATGGCAAGCCTGCCTATTCGTCAGTTTGGTGTTCCAGCCGATTGACTTCATACCCTCCCAACACCTGTGAATTCTTGGCTCTGGAAGCTGTAATTCCTTCTCCATGACCCGCACTCACTCACATGTTTGTTGCCCTTCCAAACCCATCACTTGACCAGCCCCTGTCTCGCCCCTTCAGAGTCACCCATGGCCTCTCGTCTGGTTGTTCCCTCCCTTAACATGTACAGAGGGTTCTGACAGGCTGTTTCAATGGTCGTCCATCCCTCATGGGCAGGGTCAACTGGACCCCTATGCAGATATTGAGGGCTATTAAGAACATAAGAACTAGGAGCAGGAGTAGGCCATCTGGCCCTTTGAGCCTGCTCCACCATTCAATGAGATCATGGCTGATCTTTTGTGGACTCAGCTACATTTTCCCGCCCGAACACCATAACCCTATCTATCTTTATCTTGAAAACATTCAAGGAAGGAGCCTCAACAGCTTCACTGGGCAGGGAATTCCATAGATTCACAACCCTCAGTCCTAAATCTACTTCCCCTCATTTTGAGGCTATGCCCCAGTTCTGCTTTCACCCGCCAGTGGAAACAACCTCCCTGCATCTATCCTATCTATTCCCTTCATAACTTTATATGTTTCTAAAAAATTCCCCCGAATCCTCGTAATCCAACCCCCTCAACTCTGGGATTAACCTAGTGAATCTCCTCTGCACACCCTCCAGCGCAAGTACATCCGTTCTCAGGTAAGGAGACCAAAACTGAACACAATACTCCAGGTGTGGCCTCACAAACACCTTATACAGTTGCAGCACACCCTCCCTAGTCTTGAACTCCATGCCTCTAGCAATGAAGGACAAAACTCCATTTGCCTTCTTAATCACCTGTTGCACCTGTAAACCAACCTTTTGCAACTCATGCGCTAGGACATCGAGGTCCCTCTGCACAGCAGCATGTTTTAATATTATATCATTTAGATAATCCGTTTTGTTGTCATCCCTACCAAAATGGATAACCTCACTTTTGGCAACATTGTATTCCACCTGCCAGACCCTAGCCCATTCACTTAGCCTATCCAAATCCCTGTGCAGTCTTCCAGTATACTCCGCACATTTTGCTTTACCACTCATCTTAGTGTCGTCTGCAAACTTGGACACATTGCACTTGGTCTCCAATTCCAAATCATCTATATGAATTGTGAACAATTGTGGGCCCAACACTGATCCCTGAGGGACACCACTAGCTACTGATTGCCAACCAGAGAAACACCCATTAATCCCCACTCTTTGCTTTCTATTAATTAACCAATCCTCTATCCATGCTACTACTTTACCTTTAACGCCATGCAGCCTTATCTTATGCAGCAACCTTTTGTGTGGCACCTTGTCAAAAGCTTTCTGGAACTCCAGATATGTCACATCTATTGGCTCCCTGTTATCTACCGCACTGGTAATATCCTCGAAAATTCCACTAAATTAGTTAGACACGACCTGCCCTTTTATGAACCCATGCTGCGCCTGTCCAATGGGACAATTTCCATCCAGATGCCTCGCTATTTCTTCCTTGATGATAGATTCCAGCATCTTCCCTACTACCGAAGTTAAGCTAACTGGCCTATAATTATCTGCTTTCTGCCTACCTCCTTTTTTAAACAGTGGTGTCACGTTTGCTATTTTCCAATCTGCCGGGACCACCCCAGAGGCGAGTGAATTTTGGTAAATTATCATGAGTGCATTTGCAATTTCCCTAGCCATCTCTTTTCTAAATTTTAATTCAAATTTTCACAAAATATCAACAACAAAATACAGAAAGGAAAGAACAACCTCCCCCCTCATACATAAATAATAAATTAACAGCCTTCATCACCACAAAGGTCACCACATCACCACGTACACGCCCTCTCAAGAAAAACAAACCAAACCCCCCCCCCCCCGAGCGACCCCCCCCCCCCCCCCCCGGGGTTGCTGCTACTGCTGACCATCTTCTAACGTTCTGCCAGGAAGTCTAGGAACGGTTGCCACCGCCTGAAGAACCCTTGCACCGATCGCCTTAAGGCAAATTTCACCCTCTCCAATTCCTCTCCAATTTAATAAACCCCGCCATGTCGTTGATCCAGGATTCCACGCTTGGGGGACTCGCATCCTTCCACTGACGAAGAATCCTTCGCCGGGCTACCAGAGACGCAAAGGCCTCTTTCACCTCCTTCACTCCCGGCTCCTCTGCCACCCCAAATATTGCGAGCCCCCAGCCCAGCTTGACCCTGGAACCTACCACCCTCGACACCGTCCTTGCTACACCCTTCCAAAAGTCCTCCAGCGCTGGGCACGCACAGAACATGTGGGTGTGGTTTGCTGGGCTCCCTGAGCACTTAACACACCTGTCCTCGCACCCAAAGAACCGGCTTATCCTTGCCCCGGTCATGTGAGCCTTATGCAGCACCTTAAATTGTATGAGGCTGAGCCTCGCGCAAGAGGAGGAAGAGTTCACTCTCCCCAGGGCATCTGCCCACGTCCCCTCGTCAATCTCCTCACCCAACTCCTCCTCCCACTTACCCTGTAGCTCCTCCACCAAGGCCTCCTCCTCCTGCATCACCTGATACGTTGCCGAGATCCTCCCCTCTCCAACCCACACCTCCGACAGCACCCTGTCCTGGACCCTGCGTGGCGGCAACAGTGGGAACTCCACCACCTGCCGCCGAACAAACGCCCTTACCTGCATATATCTGAAAGTGTTCCTCGGGGGGGAGCCCGAACCTCTCCTTCAGCTCACCCAGGCTCGCGAACTTCCCATTCACAAACAGGTCCCCCATCCTTCTAATACCTGCCCTGTGCCAGCTCAGGAACCCTCCGTCCATCCTCCCTGGGACAAACCGGTGGTTCCTCCGAATCGGGGACCACACCGAGGCCCCCAATTCCCCCCCTGTGACGTCTCCATTGCCCCCAAATTTTGAGTGTAGCCGCCACCACCGGGCTCGTGGTATACCTCATTGGAGGAAGCGGCAGTGGCACCGTCACCAGCGCCTCCAGGCTCGTGCCCACACAGGATGCAATCTCCAGCCTCTTCCATGCCGCCTCATCCCCCTCCATCACCCACTTACGCACCATCGCCACGTTGGCGGCCCAATAATACCCACAGAGGTTAGGCAGCGCCAACCCCCCTCTATCCCTGCACCACTCCAGGAACACCCTTCTCACCCTCGGGGTGTTCTGCACCCACACAAACCCCATAACGCTCCTGTTAACCTGCCTAAAAAAGGCCTTAGGGATCAGGATGGGAAGGCATTGGAACAGGAATAAAAACCTCAGGAGCACCGTCATTTAAATTGACTGCACCCGACCCGCCAGGGAGAGTGGCAGCATGTCCCACCTCTTAAACTCCTCCTCCATCTGCTCCACCAGCCTCGTGAAGTTAAGTTTATGTAGGGCCCCCCATATCCGAGCCACTTGGACCCCAAGGTACCTGAAACTCCTCTCTGCCCTTTTTAGCGGGAGCTCACCAATCCCCCTCTCCTGGTCCCCTGGGTGCACCACGAACAACTCGCTCTTCCCCATATTAAGCTTGTACCCGGAGAAATCTCCAAACTCCCTAAGGATCCTCATCACCTCCAGCATTCCCCCCACCGGGTCCGCCACATATAGCAGCAAATCATCCACATAGAGCGACACCCAATGCTCCTCCCCACCCCGCACCAGCCTCTTCCAGTTCCTCGACTCCCTCAACGCCATGGCCAGGGGTTCAATCGCCAGCGCAAAGAGCAGGGGGGACAGGGGACACCCCTGCCTCGTCCCCCGGTGTAGCCGGAAATACTCTGACCTCCTTCTGTTCGTGACCACACTCGCCACCGGGGCCACATATAGCAGCCTCACCCACCTGACGAAGCCCTCCCCGAACCCAAACCTTTTCAACACCTCCCACAGGTACCCCCATTCCACCCTATCAAAGGCCTTCTCCGCATCCATCGCCGCCACAATCTCCGCCTCCCCTTCCATCGCCGGCATCATAATAACATTCAAGAGCCTCCGTACATTGGTATTCAACTGCCTCCCTTTCACGAACCCCGTCTGATCTTTGTGTATGACCTGCGGAACACAGTCCTCTCTCCTCATGGCCAAAACCTTTGCCAGCAACTTTGCATCTACATTGAGGAGTGAGATTGGCCTATATGACCCACACTGTAGGGGATCAGGATCAGGGAAATCAGCGTTCTAGACATCGTCGGGGGCAGAGCCCCCCCTTCACTTGCCTCGTTGAAGGTCCTTACCAACAGCGGGCCCAGCAGGTCCGAATACGTCTTGTAAAATTCAACCGGGAACCTATCTGGCCCCGGTGCCTTCCCTGCCTGCATGTTCCCTATCCCTTTGACCAACTCCTCCAACCAAACCGGCACCCCCAACCCCGCCACCTGCCCCTCCTCCACCCTCGGAAACCTCAGCCAGTCCAGGAAGCAACCATTCCCTCCCTCCTCCAGTGGGGGGCTCAGACCGGTACAGTTCCTCGTAGAAGTCCCTGAAGACTCCATTGATACCCACCGCACTTCGCACCGTGCTCCCTCCTCCATCCCTAACTCCCCTTAGCTGCCTCTCGCTTCCGAAGCTGGTGCGCCAGCATCCGGCTTGCCTTTTCTCCGTATTCATATACTGCCCCCTGCGCCTTCTTCCACTGCGCCTCCGCCTTCCTGGTGGTCAACAAATCAAACTCAGCCTGGAGGCTACGCCGCTCCCGAAGCAATCCCTCCTCCGGGGCCTCCGCGTACCTCCTGTCCACCCTCACCATCTCTCCCACCAACCTCTCCCTCTCTCTCCTCTCCCCCCTCTCCTTGTGTGCCCTAATGGAGATCAGCTCTCCTCTGACCACCGCCTTCAGCGCCCTCCCAGACCAGCCCTACTTGCACCTCCCCATTGTCATTAGCCTCCAGGTACCCCTCTATACACCCCCGGACCCGCCCGCTCACCTCCTCGTCCGCCAGCAACCCCACCTCTAGGCGCCACAGCGGGCGCTGGTCCCTCTCCTCCCCCAGCTCGAGGTCCACCCAGTGCGCAGCATGATCAAAAATGGCTATCGCCCGAGTACTCCGTATCCTCCACCCTCAGAACCAGCGCCCTGCTCATGACAAAATCCAGGAGTAGGCCTTGTGGACATGGGAGAAGAATGAAAATTCCCTGGCCCTGGCCTCGAAAACCTCCAAGGGTCCTGTCATGGGCGAGGCGTTTTCAGAACCCCAAAATGTATCATGGAGTTCAACCAACCTCTCCCTTTAATGGATTTGTTGCTTTTCCTAGCACACGGCTTTTTCCCTAGGTGTGGGATTACAATTATGGACACGTGGGTTTTTAAACACAAAACACTGTTTATTCCATGAACTCAACTTAACATCTTTAATAAACATTGAATCTCTTAACACCCCTTACTTCAAAGATAACTCAGAAAATATTGCAACAGTAAATAATTCCTTAAAATGTTCCTTCAAACTTCCAAGAGACTTAACACCTTTAAACAGTATCACATCAGGTTAAAGGATATATATATTTTCTGTAGAATGGCAGATATATATTAGCTTGTTTGACTTCAGCTCCAGCACCTTGCTTTCTTCCTGCAGCTCTCTAGACACACACAAACTGCGTTTTCCAACTGGCTTTCTCCCTTCAAGCAACTCACAGCAAACCAGAACTTCTCAAGCTGCTGTCTCAAACTGGCTTTCTCCTTTTAATCAGCTCACAGCAAACTAGCCAGGCACTTTTCAAACTGAAAACTTTCAAAATGGCTGAACTGAGCTGAGCTCCACCCCTCTATGACATCATTGTTTTCTTAAAGGTACATTGCTTAAACATCCAGTTCTTAAAGGCACTCTCGCATGACAGTCCACCCCTCCCATCTGGTCCATGAACCTCCTCAGCACCTTGGCCGCCGTCGGCCCCCTGCCCATCCTAGACCTAGAGCGATCCAGTGCCGGGTCCAGGACCGTGTTGAAATCCCCCCCCATTACCAGGCCCCCTGTCTCCAGGTTCGAAATCCGGCCCAGCATACGCCGCATGAACCCCACATCGTCCCAATTCGGGGCATATACATTGACCAACACCACCCGCACCCCCTGCAGCTTGCCACTTATCATCACATACCTACCGCCATTGTCATCCACAATGCTCGACGCCTCGAACGAAACTCTCTTCCCCACCAAGGTCGCCACCCCCGCCGATTTTTTGCATCCAAACCCGAATGAAACACCTGCCCTACCCACCCCTTTCTCAACCTTACCTGATCCGCCACCCTCAGGTGCATCTCCTGAAGCATGGCCACATCCGCCTTCAGTGCCTTCAGGTGCGCAAACACCCGGGCCCGCTTGACCGGCCCATTCAGTCCCCTTACATTCCATGTTATCAGCCGGATCAGGGAGCTACACACCCCCCTCCCCCGCCGACTAGCCATAGCCCTTCCTAGGCCAGCCACGTGCCCGCGCCCCCCGCACGACCCCTTCCCCACAGCGGCAGACTCCGCCCCGACTCCTCTACCAACTCCAGCTCCCCCTTGGCCATTCCAGCAGCAACCCGGTCCCCCCCTCAGCTAGGTCCCCCCCTAGCTGCATTGCTCCCCCATTGCACTCCAGCAAGTCAGCTGACTCCTGCTGATCCCGGCCACTCCCGCCGCTCCATCGACCCCGCCCCCCCCCCCAGTGTGGAACTTCCCCCCCCCCCCCACCTTGTCCACCAGCAGGCTCTCATCCATTCCACTCCCAGCGCAGGAAAAAAGCCCACGCTTCCCAGCTCCGGCCCCACCCCTTCAACCTGAAGCGCGGGAAAAAGCCACTCGCCCGGCCCCGCCTCCTCTGGCGCAGATCCCTTTCCAGGCCCGATCCCACTACCCCCAACTCAGGCCTCTTCCCCCCCGCGGGGCCCCATCTCCCCTACCGACCATCAATCCCCCAAGCAGTTTACCTACCCCCCCCCACCCCCACCGAGCCCACCCGGCGGACCTAATCAAAACACTGCCCAATCAACGCCCGAAAAACAAAGAACCCCCCCTCGAAACACAACACAACAGTCCCCAACCATCCCTCCACCGCGACCCCTCGTCCTCGACCCTTAATCCGAGTCCAGTTTTTCGGCCTGAACAAAGGCCCACGCCCCCTCCGGGGACTCACAATAATGGTGTCGGTCCTTATAGGTGACCCACAGACGTGCCGGCTGCAGCATACCGAACTTCACCCCCTTCCTGTGTAGCACTGCCTTTGCCCGGTTGTAACCGGCCCTCTTCTTCGCCATCTCCGCGCTTCAATTCTGGTAGATCAGGACCTCCGCATTCTCCCACCTGCTGCTCCGTTCCTTCTTGGCCCACCTTAACACACACTCCCGATCAGCAAACCGGTACAACCGCATCAGCACCGCCCGCGGCGGCTCGCTGGGCTTGGCCTCCTTGCCAGCACTCGGTGGGCCCCCTCCAGCTCCAAGGGCCCCTGGAAAGGCCCCCGCTCCCATCAGTGAATTCAGCATGGTGACCACGTAGGCGCCCACGTCCGATCCCTCCAGCCCCTCCGGGAGACACCGGATCCGCACGTTCATCCGCCTCGGCCGGTTCTCCACCTCCTCTAACCTCGCCTGCCATTTCTTGTGGAGCGCCTCGTGCGCATCCACCTTCACCGCCAGGCCCAGGATCTTGTCCTCGTTCTCCAAGTCCTTCTGCCGGATCTCCCGGATTGCCGCCCCTTGGGCTGTTTGGGTCTCCAGCAGCTTACCAATTGAAGTCTTCATCGGCTCCAGCAGCTCTGCTTTCAGTTCCTTAAAACAGCGCTGGAGAAGCTCCTGCTGCTCTTGCGCCCACTGCCTCCACGCTGCCTGGTCTCCATCCGCCGCCAACTTGGTCCTCCTCCCTCGCACCTTTCTTTGCTTCAATGCCACTCTTTTAATCGCCCCACTCCTGGTCCAATCCATACGCTATCGGGGGAATGTTGCCGTTCCCTTTCCACACCGGGAGACGTCGAAAAAGCGCCGTTACGGGCCCTAAAAAGAGCCCAAAAGTCAGTTTTTAGCGGGAGCTGGCGAACGTGCGACTGAGCTCCGTATAGCCGCAACCGGAAGTCCATCCCTAGGCATCTCTTTTAGTACCCTGGGATGCATTTCATCAGGGCCAGGAGACTTGTCTACCTTTAGCCCCATTATATTGTCCATCACTACCTCCTTAGTGATAACAATCATCTGAAGACCCTCACCTGTCATTGCCTCATTTCCATCAGTCACTGGCATGTTATTTGTGTCTTCGACCGACCCAAAAAACCTGTTCTGTTCCCCAGCCATTTCCTCACCTCCCATTATTAAATCGCCCTTCTCATCCTCTAAAGGACCAAAATTTACCTTAGCCACTCTTTATTGTTATATATATTTGTCGAAACTTTTACTGTCTGTTTTTACATTCTGAGCAAGTTTACTCTCATAATCTATCTTGCTCTTCTTTATAGCTTTTTTAGTAGCTTTTGGTTGCCCCCTAAAGATTTCCCAATCCTCTAGTCTCCCTCTAATCTTGGCCACTTTGTATGCTTTTTCCTTCAATTTGAAACTCTCCCTTATTTCCTTTGATATCCACGGTCGATTTTCCCTCTTTCCTTTTGGGAACCAATGCAGGAAGTCGCTGGGAAGTAAAACGGGGCCAGAAACAAAGAGCAGTAAGGGCCCAGTAATCACTGAGCTCTCTTTAGTCACTGTACCCTGTACTGTGGCCCTTTTAGATTTTTGACTATGGCTACTCTGCCTTACACTTTCCCCCTTACTGCTTTTTGTTTCTGGCCCGTTTTACTTCCCACTGACGTCTAGCATTGGTTCCCATCCCCCTGCCACATTAGTTTAAACCCTCCTATAACATTGGAGGATTGGACATTGGACATTAACCTCTTGGACATTGGTTCCAGTCCTGCCCAGGTGAGAACCGTCTGGTTTGTATTGGTTCCACCTCCCTCAGAATTGGTTCCGATGCCGCAGGAATTTGAATCCCTCCTTCTTACACCATCTCTCGAGCCGCGCATTCATCCTATCTATCCTGACATTCCTACTCTGACTAGCTTGTGGCACTGGTGGCAATCCTGAGATTACTACCTTTGAGGTCCTACCTTTTAGTTTAACGCCTAACTCCCTGAATTCAGCTTGTAGGACCTCATCCCGTTGTTTTACCTATATCGTTGGTGCCGATATGCATCATGACAGCTGGCTGTTCACCCCCCCCCCCCCCCCCCTCCCCAGAATGTCCTGCAGCTGCTCCGAGACATTCTTGACCCTTGCACCAGGGAGGCAACATAACATCCTGGAGTCTCGATTGCGTCCGCAGAACCGCCAGTCTATTCCCCTTACGACTGAGTCCACTATCACTATAGCCCTGCCATTCTTCTTTCTGCCCTTCTGCACAGCAGAGCCAGCTATGGTGCCATGAACCTGGGTGCTGCTGCCTTCCCCTGGTGAGCCGTCTCCCTCAACAATATCCAAAACGGTGTCCCTGTTTTGCAGGGAGATGACCACAGGGGACATCTGCACTGCTTTCCTACTCTTGCTCTGTCTTTTGGTCAGCCATTTTCTATCTCCCTCAGTAACCTTCATCTGCGGTGTGACCAACCCAGCGAATGTGCTATCCTCGACGTCTTCCGCATCGTGGATGCTCCGAAGTGAGTCCACCCGCAGCTCCAGAGCAGCCAAGCGGTCTAACAGGAGCTGCAGCTGGACACACGTCTTGCACGTGAAGGAGCCAGGGTCAGTGGACTTGTCCCTGAACTCCCACATCATACATGAGGAGCATGACACGGGTCTGGGATCCCATGTCATGTCTTAAACCTTAGGTTAACTTATACAGCTACAGTGCCAAAAACACAAACAAAAAACAAAAAAAGACAAATGAAAAGAAAAACTACTTACCAGTCACCATTACTTACCAGCAGGTCTTCTCTTGGCCAATCGAATCACAGCCGTCCTGCGACGTCACTCTTCAGTTTCTCCCCAATCTTTATTGAACTCTCGCCTCTCTCTCCCCGTGCTTTTTATTGATGTCTCGCCCCTCTCTCTCTCCGCTCTTTACTGAAGTCTCGCCCCTCGTCTCTATCTTTTATTTCCTCTCTGGCAGGCGTTGGGTTCCAGCTATTATGCACACACACCCTAATCCTTGATACATCAGTTTTCATCCCTCTCCTTCACTTTGAACAATTGAACTAAATCAACAAACTGAGAAACAAATTAAATATGGCCGCTCCTTAATGGGCACAGCCCTGAACAAAAATAAAGAGCAATTGAAACTTAAAAACATCAAATTAAAAAGGTGGATCAAGCACCCCAGACCCTCCGGTGCTCATCGGGCACGGAAGGACACGATTGCACCCGTGGACACTGCATGCACCCTCTCGAGGGACACCCGGCCACGAATGAAGTTGCGGAAGAGGGACAGACAGTCAGGTTGGATGACCCCCAGATTCCCCACTGTTTGGATGTGTTAATGACAAGTTTTGTCAGGCCCAGGAGCAGGTTCACGAGGCGGTCCTCCTTCTTTTCCGCCCCTTTCTGCACCGGATTGCCGCAGATCAGGATCTGAGGGGGTGACAATTATGATTGATGAGAGGAGGGCGGTGGATGTTGTTTATATGGACTTCGGTAAAGCCTTTGACAAGGTTCCTCATGGCAGACTGGAACAAAAGGTAAAGTCACATGGGATCAGAGGTGAGGTGGTAAGATGGATACAGAACTGACTTGGTCACAGAAGGCAAAGGGTAGTAGTAGAAGGGTGTTTTTATGAATGGAAGATTGTGATTAGTGTTCTGCAGGGAGCTGTGCTTGGGCCTCTGTTGTTTGTAGTATATATAAACGATTTGGAGGAAAATGTAGCTGGTCTGATTAGTAAATTTGCGGATGACACCAAGGTTGGTGGAGTGGCAGATGGTGTTGAGGATTGTCGAAGGATACAGCGGGGCATAGATAGGTTGGAGACATGGGCAGAGTAATGGCAAATGGAGTTTAATCCGGACAAATGTGAGGTAATGCATTTTGGTAGGTATAACGTAGAGGAGAAGTGTAAAGTATATGGCAAAACTCTCAGGAATATAGAAAGTCAGAGTGAACTGGGAGTGCAAGTCCACAGATCTTTGAAGGTGGCAACACAAGTGGACAGTTTGTCAAGAAAGCATACGGAAAGCTTGCCTTCATTGGATGGGGCATCGAATACAAAAACTGGAAAGTCATGCTACAGTTGTATAGAACCTTGGTAAGGCCGCACTTGGAATATTTTGCATAAATCTGGTCGCCACACCACTAGAAGGATGTGGAGGCTTTGGAGAGGGTGCAGAGGAGGTTTACCAGAATATTACCTGGTCAGGAGGGTGTTAACTATGTGGAGAGGTTGAATAGACTCGGACTATTTTCATTAGAAAGATGGAGGTTGTGGGGTTACCTGATAGAGGTCTACAAGATTATGAGGGGCATGGATAGAGTGGATGGGCAGACACTCATTCCCAGGATGGAGGGGTCAGTCACCAGGGGGCATAGGTTTAAGTCCTTGGGGCAAAGTTTGAAGGAGATGTGCGAGGCAGGTTTTTTACGCAGAGGGTGGTGAATGCCTGGAACGCGTTGCAAGGGGAGGTTGGGGAAGCAGATACATTAACGGTGTCCAAAAGGCATCTTGACAAACACACAGATAGGATGGGTATAGAGAGATACGGCACAAGGAAATGCTGAGGGTTTTGGAAAAGGTTTGACTGGTACAGGCTTGGAGGGTGTTCTCTCTCAGGATGGGGTCATTATTACATTTAGCAGCCGCCAGATGTTCGCAATTAGCTGCCTACCCTTGGCAAAGCCCGTCTGGCCCTCTGCGACCACCACCGGTATGCAGTTCTCCAGTCTCTTAGCCAGGATTCTTGCGAGTATCTTCGCATCCACATTGAACAGCGAAATGGGTCTATATGATCCACATTCCGTCGGATCTTTTTTGGGTATCAGCAATATTGTGGCCTGTGTTAGCGTAGGATTCAGGATGCCCCTTGCCAGTGAGTCTGCGAACATGTCCCGTAGGTGTGGGACCTGGACAGTGACTTTTTTATAGAAGTCTGCCGGGAACCCATCAGGTCCCGGCGCTTACCCCGCCTGCATAGAGCTGATGCTCTCCATGATCTCTCCCCAGTCCTATTGGTGCTTCCAGCTCCCCCTGCCTATCGCCCTCCATGACTGGTATGTCCAGTCCATCGAGGAACCGTTTCATCCCTGCCTCCCCGTCGGGGGGTTTGAAAGTGTACAGTCCTCGATAGAAGGTCTCAAATGCTCGGTTGACATCTTTTGGTTCGGCTGACAATCTGCCTCTGCTATCCTTCACCTTCGCTATCTGCCTCGTGGCTGCCTGCTTTCTCAGCTGGTGAGCCGGTAGGCGGCCAGCCTTTTCCCCTTGTTCGTAGATGGTCACCTGCACCTGGTGGAGTTGGTGCATTGCTTTCCTGGTGGATAGCAGGTTAAAGTACATCTGTAGCTTTTTCCTCTCCGCCAGAAGCTCTACAGTCAGGGCCTCAGAGTACTTTCCTTTGACCTCCAGTATGGAGTCGATCAGTTGTTGCCTAGCCGCCCTCTCTTCCCTGTCTCAACGTGCCTTGTAGGTTATAATCTCTTCTCTAATCACAGCCTTCAGTTCCTCCCTGAACGTGGAGGGTGAGATTTCATTGTTCTGATTCTTAGTGATGTACTCACCTATGGCCTGAGATATTTTCTGGTAGAAGACCATTATCGGCCAAATGTCCGTGTCCAACCTCCATGTGGGGCGTTGGGCACGGCCCATCTCCAACCTCACATCCATGTAATGTGGAGCGTGGTCGGAGATGACTATCGTGGAGTATTTCGCCGTTACTATTTCTGGAAGCACCGATTTCCCCACTGTAAAGAAGTCAATCTGTCTGTACACTTTGTGCACTGGCGAAAGGAATGAGAATTCCTTCTCACCGGGGTGTGGGAACCACCATGAGTCCACAGCCCCCACCTGTACCATGAATGCTGCGAGTTCCCTGGCCATGCCTGTCATTTTCCCCAATCTAGTGCTCGATCGGTCAGTCGGTGGGTCCGGCACACAGTTGAAGTCGCTACCCATGATCAGTTGGTGCGTGTCGATGTCGGGGATTTCTCCCAGGGTCTTTTTTTATGAAATCTTTGTCGTTCCAGTTGGACGCGTACACGTTTACCAGAATGTTGGTTCTGGTCCAGTTGGGTGGCCCCGTGGTTAGCACTGCTGCCTCAGAGCGCCAACGACCAGGTTCAATTCCGCCCTTGAACAAAGAACAAATAAAAGTACAGCACAGGAACAGGCCCTTCGGCCCTTGGTTCACTGTCTATGTTGGGTTTGCACAAATACTTAACTTGTATTTGATCTTTTTCAGCCGAAAAAAGTCATATAAGTCCCCCAGCCAGGTGCCATCCCTGGATGAATAATTTCAATAACATTATTCGCCGGGCAATCAAAGAAGCGAAGGCCACGACGTCAGCCTTCCTCCCCTCCATCAGCTCCGGCTTCTCCGATATCCCAAGTATCACCATCAATGGGTCCGGCCCGACCTCCTCCCCCACTATCCTTGTTAGCACCGCGAACACACCTGCCCAGAATCTCTCCAATTTTTCACAGCCCCAGAACATATGTACGTGATTCGCTGGTCCCCGCCCACACGTCTCATACTCGTCTGCCATTTCCTGGAAGAACCCACACATTCTTGCCTGGGTCATATGTACCCCGTGTACGACCTTGAACTATGTCAGGTTCATCTTTGCGCACGAGGAGGTTGCATTTATCCTTCATAGCACCTCAGTCGATACTCCGCAGTTTATCTCCTATCCCAGTTCCCGCTTCCCTTCTCTTTAATCTTCACCACATGCTCACCTCCCTGCTTTCCCAGCCACCCATATATATCTCTGATCCTTCCCTCCCCGTCCACGTCAGGAAGCAGCAATCACTCCAACTGGGTGTACCTCGGAAACCTGGGGAACTCTCTCAAAACCTTGCACATGAAATCCCTTACCTGCAGGTACCTAAACTCACATCCTCTCAGGAGATCTGCCCTCTCCTTCAATTTCTCTATACTGGCAAACCCCTCTTCCAGGTACAGATCGCTCACCTTAACCAGCCCCACTTCTCTCCACTTCCTATACATACCGTCTATCGCTCTCGGCTTGAATCCGCGGTTTTCACTTAGCAGCGCCAGCACGGACATTCCTTTTATCCTGAAATGCTTCCTCAGCTGATTCGAGACCTTCACTGTGGACTGTACTGCCGGGCTCTCTGCGCATCTCCTTGGCGCCAATGGCAACACCACCGTCACCATAGCCCTCGGGCTGGACCCGGCAGAATTCTTCCTCCATCCTAACCCATTCTGCCCCCTCTCCTTCCCACCACCGCCTCACCTTCTCCACATGCACCGCCCAGTAATAATGCAGAAGATTCGGCAAAGCCAACCGTCCTTCCTGCCTCTGTCTCTGCAACCATAAGACATAGGAGCAGAATTAGGTCAGTCGGCCCATCGAGTCTGCTCCGCCATTCAATCATGGCTGATATTTTCTCATCCCCATTCTCCTGCCTTCTCCCCATAACCCCTGATCCCCTTAATCCCCTTATTAATCAAGAACCTATCTATCTCTGTCTGAAAAGACACTCAGTGAATTGGCTTCCACAGCCTTCTGCGGCAAAGAGTTCCACAGGTTCACCACCTTCTGGCTAAAGAAATTTCTCCTCATCTCTGTTTTAAAGAATTGTCCCTTTAGTCTGAGATGATGTCCTCTGGTTGTAGTTTTTCCTACAAGTGGAAACATCCTCTCCACGTCCAGTCTACCCAGGCCTCACAGTATCTTGTAAGTTTCAATAAGATCCCCTCTCATCCTTCTAAACTCCAACGAGTACAGACTCTAGAGTCCTCAAACGTTCCTCATACGACAAGTTCTTCATTCCAGGGATCATTCTTGTGAACCTCTCTGGACCCTTTCCAAGACCAGCACATCCTTCCTTAGATACGGGGCCCAAAACTGCTCACAGTACTCCAAATTGGGTCTGACCAGAGCCTTATACAGCCTCAGACGTCCGTCCCTGGTCTTGTATTATAGCCCTCTTGACATGAATGCTAACATTGCATTTGCCTGGGTTAGCCCTGCAGCCTCACGGCGCCGAGGTCCCAGGTTCGATCCCGGCTCTGGGTCACTGTCCTTGTGGAGTTTGCACATTCTCCCCGTGTTTGCGTGGGTTTCGCCCCCACAACCCAAAGATGTGCAGGTTAGGTGGATTGGCCACGCTAAATTGCCCCTGAATTGGAAAAAAATCAATTGGGTACTCTAAATTTTTATTTTTTTTAAACATTGCATTTTCCTTCTTAACTGCCGACTAAACCTGCATATTAACCTTAAGAGAATCGTGAACAAGGACTCCCAAGTCCCTTTGTGCTTCTGCTTTCTGAAGCATTTCCCCATTTAGAAAATAGTCTATGCCTAAATTCCTCCTTCCAAGTTGCACAACCTCGCACTTTTCCACATTGTACTTCATTTGCCACTTCATTGCCCACTCTCCTAGCTTGTCCAAGTCCTTCTGCAGCCCCCTTGCTTCCTCAATACTACCTGTCCCTCCACAGATCTTTGTATCATCTGCAAACTTAGCAACAGTGCCTTCAGTACCTTCTTCCAGATCATTAATGTATATTGTAAAATGTGGTCCCAGCACCGACCCCTGAGGCACACCACTAGTCACCGGCTGCCATCCTGAAAAAGACCCTTTTATCCCCACTCTTTGCCTTCTGCCAGTCAGCTAATCCTCTATCCGTGCCAGGATCTTACCCTGAACACCATGAGCTCTTAACTTACTTAACAGTCTCCTATGTGGCACCTTGTCAAAGGCCTTCTGGAAATCTAAATAAATCACATCCACTGGTTCTCCTTTGTCTAACTTCCTTGTTACCTCCTCAAAGAACTCTAATTGATTTGTCAGACGCAACCTCCCTTTGAGCTGACTCAGTCCTATTTTATCATGCATTTCCAAGTACTTCGCGATCTCATTTTAATGACAGACTCTAAAATCTTACCAATGACCGAAGTCAGGCTAACCAGCCTATAATTTCCCGTCTTCTGCCTCCCTCCCTTCTTAAACAGTGGTGTTACATTAGTCACATTCCAGTCCTCTGGGACCCTTCCTGCCTCCAATGATTCCTGAAAGATCATCATTAACGCCTCCACAATTTCCTCAGCTAACTCTTTTAGGACTCTGGGGTGTAGTCCATCCGGTCCAGGTGACTTATCCACCTTCAGACTACTCAGTTTCCCCATAACCTTCTCCTTAGTAATGGTCACTGCACTCACCTCTGCCCCCTGGTTCTCCTGGAGCTCTGGCATCTCAGTGATGTCTTCCACCGTGAAGACTGATGCAAAGTAACTATTCAGTTCGTCTGCCATTTCTTTGTTTCCTATTCTTACTTCTCCAGCCACATTTTCTAGTAGTCCAATGCCTATTTGTGCCTCTCTTCCTATCTTCCTTTATATTACTAGCTAGCTAGCTAGACAGGGTCCTCTTAAACCTTAGCACCTTCCCTGCCCGTACAAAATCTGTGATAATCGTATCCAATTTTCGGAGAAAGGCCTTCGGTACAAAGATCGGAAGCATCTGGAATATGAACAGATACCTTGACAAAACTTTCATCTTCACCACTTGGCCCAGCCCTATCAGAGTCAGGTGCAATGTGTCTCACCTCTTCAGATTCTCCCTAACCTCCTCCACCGCCGGTATGGGAATTGAACCCGCGCTGCTGGGTTCAATTACAAGCCAGCTATTTAGCCCATTGTGCTAAACCAGTCTCTTATCTTTCATGCTGGGTAATATCTGTAAGGTAATGGGAGACAGTGTGAGACTGATAAACAGAGTGTCTTCCCCTGGGGAACCTCCATGTCCCCCAGTGCGCCCCTCCCCACCAATCCCAATATGCCCTGCCCACACACACCTATCCGCAGCGGGGGCTGTGGTCACTGGATCCCACAATCTGTACCCCAGACACCTGCACGTAACATTACCTGGACCGGGCACAGATTCCCTCACCAGTGCACTCGCCCACTCTCCTTCATGGAAATGTCCCTGGTTCTGGGGCTCAGCCCCTGGGTGGTCGGATGTTAGCTTCTGCATCCACAGTGTTGTTCCTTGTAGTGTCTAGCCATCACAGTCATGGGATGCTAGGGGTCATGGAAAGTCCGTTTAAGAAATGTTTATGTCTTATCACATGGCTTCAGTGATGTCATTGTGCGGGTGGAGCTGGGCTGTGGCTCTGTGAGTTTTGAGTTTTGGACTGGTTTGAACTGCACAGGTTGAAATAAGTGTTTTTTTCTCTATCTTCATTTTAAAAGTCGTTTCCAGACTACTTGGTAACTGAACAGAGATAATTGCTTTCTGGAAGAAATTCAAATCTGCTGTTTGAAAAGGGGAACAGAGTATCAATAACAAATGTTATACCAGTGAGAGTGCCATGTGCTGGGCCATGCCTTTGAAAAGGGGTTTCTGGTTTTACTTGGATTTTGTTGTTGAACTGGAACAGTTAAGGGGGAATTCATTAAGGGTTATACATAGATTACTGTAGCTGTGTAGGGTCTTGATGGTTGTAGTTGATAACAATTCTTACTGTGTGTTTATACAAATGTTAGACCATAAGACATAGGAGCGGAAGTAAGGCCATTCAGCCCATCGAGTCCACTCCACCATTCAATCATGGCTGATTTCAACTCCATTTACCCGCTCTCTCTCCATAGCCCTTAATTCTTCGAGAAATCAAGAATTTATCAACTTCTGTCTTAAAGACACTCAACGTCCAGGCCTCCACCGCCCTCTGTGGCGATGAATTCCACAGACCCATCACTCTCTGGCTGAAGAAATTTCTCCTCATCCATGCCTCTATTCTTTTTTCCAAAGTGCAAGATCTCGCACTTGCCCACGTTGAATTTCATCAGCCATTTCTTGGACCACTCTCCTAAACTGTCTAAATCTTTCTGCAGCCTCCCCACCTCCTCAATACTACCTGCCCCTCCACCTATCTTTGTATCATCGGCAAACTTAGCCAGAATGCCCCCAGTCCCGTCATCTAGATCATTAATATATAAAGAGAACAGCTGTGGCCCCAGCACTGAACCCTGCGGGACACCACTCGTCACCGGTTGCCATTCCGAAAAAGAACCTTTTATCCCAACTCTCTGCCTTCTGCCTGACAGCCAATCGTCAATCCATGTTAGTACCTTACCTCAAAAACCTGGGCCCTTATTTTACTCAGCAGTCTCCCGTGAGGCACCTTATCAAAGGCCTTTTGGAAGTCAAGATAGACAACATCCATTGGCTCTCCTTGGTCTAACCTATTTGTTATCTCTTCAAAGAACTCTAACAGGTTTGTCAGGCACGACCTCCCCTTACTAAATCCATGCTGACTTGTCCTAATCCCACCCTGCACTTCCAAGAATTTAGAAATCTCATCCTTAACAATGGATTCTAGAATCTTGCCAACAACCGAGGTTAGGCTAATTGGCCTATAATTTTCCATCTTTTTTCTTGTTCCCTTCTTGAACAGGGGGGTTACAACAGCGATTTTCCAATTCTCTGGGACTTTCCCTGACTCCAGTGACTTTTGAAAGATCATAACTAACACCGCCACTATTTCTTCAGCTATCTCCTTTAGAATTCTAGGATGTAGCCCATCTGGGCCCGGAGATTTATCAATTTTTAGACCTCTTGGTTTCTCTAGCACTTTCTCCTTTGTGATGGCTACCATATTCAACTCTGCCCCCTGATTCTCCTGAATTGTTGGGATATTACTCATGTATTCTACTGTGAAGACTGACGCAAAGTACACATTTAGTTCCTCAGCTATTTCCTTGTCTCCCATCACTAGATTACCAGCGTCATTTTGGAGCGGCCCAATGTCTACTTTTGCCACCCGTTTGTTTTTAATGTATTTAATGAAACTTTTACTATCATTCCTAATGTTACTGGCTAGCCTGCCTTCATATTTGATCCTCGCTTTCCTTATTTCTCTCGTTGTTATCCTCTGTTTGTTTTTGTAGCCTTCCCAATCTTCTGACTTCCCACTACTCTTTGCCACATTATAGGCTTTCTCTTTTGCTTTGATGCATTACCTGACTTCCTTTGTCAGCCATGGCTGCCTAATCCCCCCTCTAATAACCTTTCCTTTCTTTGGGATGAACCTCTGTACTGTGTCCTCAATTACTCCCAGAAACTCCTGCCATTGCTGTTCTACTGTCTTTCCCACTAGGCTCTGCTCCCAGTCGATTTTCGTCAGTTCCTCCCTCATGCCCCTGTAATTACCTTTATTTAACTGTAACACCTTTACATCTGATTCTACCTTCTTTCTTTCAAATTGCAGATTGAATTCTACCATATTATGATCACTGCCTCCTAAGTGTTCCCTTACTTTAAGATCTTTAATCAAGTCTGGCTCATTACATAACACTAAGTCCAGAATGGCCTGTTCCCTCGTGGGCTCCATCACAAGCTGTTCCAAAAAGCCCTCCTGTAAACATTCAATGAATTCCCTTTCCTTGGGTCCACTGGCAGCATTATTTACCCAGTCCACCTGCATATTGAAGTCCCCCATGATCACTGTGCCCTTGCCTTTCTGACATGCACTTTCTATTTCGTGGTGTATTTTGTGCCCCTGGTCCTGACTACTGTTAGGAGGCCTGTACATAACTCCCATGATGGTTTTTTTGCCTTTGTGGTTCCTCAACTCTACCCACACAGACTCCACATCATCTGACCCTATGTCGTTTAGTGCTAGTGAGTTAATTTCATTCCTAATTAACAAGGCAACCCCGCCCCCTCTGCCCACCTCTCTGTCTTTTCGATAGGTTGTGAATCCCTGGATGTTTAAATGCCAGTCCTGAACCCCCTGCAACCACGTCTCTGTGATGCCTACCACATCATACCTCCCAGTCACAATCTGGGCCACAAGCTCATCTACCTTGTTCCGTACACTGCGCGCATTTAAATATAGCACCTTTAATTCTCTATTGACCGTGCCTTTTTGCTTTCTTAGTGTGGTGGACCTTGGTTTACTGAGCCTTTCCATACACTATGTCATATTTTGTGAGATGGGGACTATCGTAACCTCTCCTGAGTTCTGTCTTTTCGTGCTTTTTTGTATTCCTAAGCAGCTACGCTTCCCACTGATTACTTGACCTCTTGGTTCCCTGACTTTCCCTTCACCCCCCAATCTCTAGTTTAAAGTCCTATTGACCACCCTATTTACTCTTTTCGCCAGAACACTGGTCCCAGCTCGGTTCAGGTGGAGACCATCCCAACGGTATAGGTCCCCCCTGTCCCAAAACTGATGCCAGTGTCCCATGAAAAGGAACCCCTCTTTCCCTCATCACTCTTTCAGCCACGTGTTAACTTCCCTTATTCTTGTCTCCCTATGCCAATTTGCACATGGCTCGGGCAGTAATCCGGAGATTATGACCCTTGAGGACCTGTTTTTTAATTTGAATCCTAGCTCTTTATAATTTCTAAACAGGTCCTCTTTCCTAGACTTGCCTATGTTGTTGGTACCAACATGGACCACAACAACTGGATCCTCCCCCTCCCTCTCCAGTATCCTTTCAAGCCGGTCAGAGATGTCCTGCACCCTAGCACCGGGCAGGCAACATACCATGCGGGACTCTTTATCCTGCTCACAAAGGATACTATCTATCCCCCTGATAATAGAATCCCCTACAACAACAACTTGCCTATTTACTCCCTCCCCTTGAATGGCCTGCTGAACCATGGTGCCTTGGTCAGCTGACTCATCCTTCCTGCAGCCCTGTTCACCATACACACAGAGAGCAAGTGCCTCATACCTTTTGGACAGGATCAAGGGCTGAGGCTCCTGAGTTCCTGACTGCTGGTTCCCTTTACCTGCCTGACTTGCAGTCACACCCTGCTGTCCCTGGCCACTGGCAGGATTTAAACTACTTACTCTGACAGGTGTGACTGCCTCCTGAAACACAGTGTCCAGGTAAGTCTCCCCCTCCCGGATGTGCCTCAGTGTTTGAAGCTCAGACCCCAGCTCATCAACTCTGAGCCGGAGCTCTTAGGGCAGCCAACACTTACTGCAGATATGGTCGCTGCAGCTTGCAATGGGATCTGCCAGCTCCCACATCAAGCAGCTCAAGCACATCACCTGACCAGCCATCTCTAATTAATTATTTAGTTTAATTTAAGTTTACGAGTTTAGCTGTGTTTTTTTAAAATTTGGGGCAGATTTGCTATCAACCAATCAGATCACAGCTTCCTCTGACGTCACTTTTGAAAAAAAAAAACTGGAAAACAGGAAGTTACCATTAGGTTTTTATACTCACACAGAGACTGCTCCTCCTCCTCCGAACGGCTCCCGAAATTAGGCCCGAAGGAAGAGAGAGAACAAAACAGTAGGGAAAAAGCACCTTCTCCCACTCTGCACCAAATTACCAAGTTTCAAATTCTCACTCTGTCTGTGTCTCACTCACTCAGTCTGTGCCTCTTTCACCTGCGCAACGCTTACCGAGTGAGCTTTCTGTCTGTCTTTTATACAGACTTCAGGATGACTCACACTAAAACTTCAAAGAGAAGAATACAATGTGTACCTTTGTGCCCCTAAACAGGCCTCAGATGACTGCCAAATAACTGCCTTTCAGCAATTAGGGTGGGGGCAGCTTCAGCCAATTAACAAAATTCAACCCACTGTGTCCTCCCCCAAGCCCCCCAATTGAGACTATGGGCAACCTCCCTCCCCTGCTCTGCAGCCCGCTCCCCAATGGACTACCCTGACCAAGGCTGCCCCACAGGGACTCCCCCACTGATCTCCGAACATCGGAGCAGCAACCTCAGTGCCTCTGGCCTCTTTGCCTGTGAGCGAAAATGGCTGTTCATCTCCTCTGGTCCCCGCAGCAACCCCTCCGCCAGCTTCATATTTTAAATAACAAGTACTAATTGGTTCCCGCATGACCACTTGCTGGGGGGCTGTTAGATCATGGGAGGCCATTGGATGGGGGGTTGCTCCCTGTACTTGTATGGAGATTGGGCTTAAATGGTGATTATTGGTTTGTCATGCTACAGCGAGATCTTGATATGGGCAGCATGATAGCACAATGGTTAGCCCTGTTGCTTCACAGCGCCAGGGACCTGGGATCGGATCCTGGCTTGGGTCACTCTCTGTGTGGAGTCTGCACGTTCTATGTCCGTGTGGGTTTCCTCCGGGTGCTCCGATTTCCTCCTACAAGTGCCCAAAAATAGATGTGCTTGTTAGGTGAATTGGACATCCTGAATTCTCCCTGTGTACCCAAATGGGCGCCAGTGTTTGGCGACTCAAAGATTTTCACAGTAACTTCATTGCAGTGTTAATGCAAGTATACTTGTGACACTAATAAAGATTATTATTATTTCACCAACGGGAACGGGCTGGTTAGATCAAACAGATTGGTGTCTGGCGCGGTTCTCATTTTTAGCCTCTCCCACCATTTAACAGCCTTGTCGCGATCTCACTGGCCATAAAATTGCGTCCATAACTGATTCTTTTGCTCCTTTGTGAATGATAGAATGATTGAGAAAATATGAATCAACTGCTCCCTCTGGTGGCTAAATGCCAGCAGAGCGAGTCCAGAATGTCTGAAAATGAAACAGCCCAAAATCTAAAACATCAGCCGAAAATACTGGAAACGCTCAGGAGCTCAAAGAATTAGGTGAGTTTACCTGTCAGGTCATGGACACTTTGTGTAAAGCATATTGACATATCTCTGCATATAAAATCATATGGGCAAATATATTTGCATTTTGCAGCAAGTTATTTGAATACGTGCGTCTGGATTCTCCCATCCTGAGACTAAGGGTTGGATTCTCCGACGGCAAAATCGCATTCGCCGATTGGCCGGAGAATCTGTTTTGACGCTGAAATCTGGGGTGACGCCGAAATCCAAAACGACGCCACGGGTGAGTACGCTGCACACCGTTGGGACAGCCTCAGGACATCACCTGAAGGCCCTACTCCAATGCTCCGCTTCCGATGGGCCGACTACCCGACTGTGTGGGGCGCGTGTGCTCTGAGATTTTGTCAACCTCGTGTGATGGCTGCGGACTGTGTCCTGCACCGCCACAGTCGGGAGTGGGGGGGAGAGCTGTTCCGCTGGTCAGGGGGGCTTCGGTGGGGGCTGGGAGGACTGGTGGGGGGGGGGGGGGAGGTCCGGGGGTGGCAAGGGGGGTTACAGGGGAGCACTACCTGGCAGGTTGGGTCCGCGTGCAGCTGGCATGTTGTACGGCGGGACCGCCGCAGGTCGTCGCCGAGCGCATGCACGGCCACAGACCCGGCAATTCTCCATCTGTACCTGCAGGTAAAGCCGGGGGCTTTACGTGGTGCAGCTGCTAGCCCCCCCACCGGAAGAGCAACGGTACGGAGAGCCGCCGACGTTTTGGTCGTAATACTAGACACATGCTCCGGAATTCAGCCCGAGGTTATCTGCATGGGTTTTCTAGGGCAGCACGGTAGCACAGTGGTTAGCGCAGTTGCTTCACAGATCCAGGGTCCCAGGTTTAATTCCCGGCTTGGGCCACTGTGTGTGGAGTCTGCACGTTCTCCCCATGTCTGCGTGGGTTTTCTCCGGGTGCTCCGGTTTCCGCCCACAGTCCAATGATGTGCAGATTCGGTGGATTGGCCATGATAAATTGCCCTTAGTGTCCAAAAAGGTTTGGTTGGGTGGGGTTACGGGGATAAGGTGGGTGCGTGGGCTTAATTGGGGTGCTCTTTCCAAGGGCCGGTGTAGACTCGATGGGCCAAATGGCCTCCTTCTGTACTGTAAATTCTATGTTGAAGCTGGGGCAGGATTTGTGGACTTCTACGACAGCAAAACAGGACTTGCACCTGGGCTGACTCAGCGACTGTCAACGGGCTAGTACCTTTGTGGATTGTGGAACACAATCGCTTCCAATGCGAAACGGTGTCGGATTCGCCAATTTCGCGATTGGCACTCAGGAGGCTGACAAGCTGGAGCTCCCCACTTCACTCCCCACACACACCATTCCAGCCAACAAGATGGCAGCAAGATGCGCAACGCCGAGATTTACAGACGCCGACCTGGAGCCCCTCCTGGACGCGGTGGAGGAGAGACAGGCCAGTCTGTACCCTGGCCCGGGAAGGAGGCTGCCAGCTGCCGCCTTTCGCCCTCCCTGGGCGCAGGTGGCTGAGGCGGTCAGTGTCATGAGCAACACCGTCCGGACTGTAGCCAGCCCCCCCCCCCCGCCCAAACCACAAGAGCGGCTGAACCTCCATCCTGCACCACATGCCAGCACCCATACTGAACCCCACCCTCTGGGCTGAATGCATTGGACTGTCAACACTGTAATATTCTGTCCCTCCCAACCCCTCTCCTCCCAGAGAAGTTTGCCCATGATTGCCAGGAGCGTGAGAGAACTGAAGGGGGATTGTCGGATCAGCAGCCCATAATAATAATAATCTTTATTATTGTCACTAGTAGGATTACATTAACACTGCAATGAAGTTACTGTGAAAAGCCCCCAGTCACCACATTCCGCCGCTTGTTCGGGTACACCGAGGGAGAATTCAGAATGTCCAGTTCATCTAACAGCACGTCTTTCGAGACTTGTGGGAGGAAACCCGAGCACACGGAGGAAACCCACGCAGACACTGGGAGAACTTGCAGACTCCACACAGACAGTGACCCAGTCTGGAATTGAACCCATGCCCCTGGCACTGTGAAGAAGGGAAGTCACCGGGGGTGGAGGTTGGCCACATGCGAGGAAGTGAGACCCCGCTTAGTTGCGGTTCCCTGTGACACATGTCGCCTCCTCCCCCCGCCCAAGCGACCTCCACCATCCTCACCCACACTACCCCCGGCTCATGATCTAATCATGCGTCTTCTCTTGTGTCATGCAGGACTTGCTGGTGATGGTGTCCCTTGTCCCCAGCCAGTGTCGCAGCCTCAGCTCTCCCCCCCCCCCCCCCCCCCCCCCCCCCCCCCCCCCACACACACACACACACACACACACACACACTTAGCCGACCAGCGACGAGGACTGCAGCAAAGCAGGGAGACCTGAAGATGAAACCCAGGACATCCTGGAGCCC
The DNA here is from genome assembly GCF_047496885.1 of Scyliorhinus torazame. Taxonomy (NCBI): domain Eukaryota; kingdom Metazoa; phylum Chordata; class Chondrichthyes; order Carcharhiniformes; family Scyliorhinidae; genus Scyliorhinus; species Scyliorhinus torazame. The sequence continues at coordinate 302,016,046 of NC_092707.1, forward strand.
GTGTCAGGGGGATAACACAGATCTTCCGCCACAGCTGCCTCCAACACCCTCCACCATCCCAGAAACACTCACCTCGGTTGAGCGCTTTAGTGAAAAGGCTCCTGCGACTCCCTCTGGTGCGCATCACATAGCTGCTCCGATATATCGGGTGGAAGTGGGAACCCCCGAGGAGACGGACGGTCAGAAGGCGAGCCAAACCCAGGGACTAGCTAACATCCAGACGGAGTTCAGGCTTCTAGAACGGACATCGATTGTGGCATTGCAGTCACAGAGCCAGGGACTACATGATGGGTTGTCGACGAGCATCCAGCACCTGCAAGTGCAGCTAGAGTCCAACCGCGTGCAGGAGTAGGAGGTCGTGCCAAACATGCGTGCCACCCAGGCCAACATCACATGGGGCTGCGGTGGGGGCATTTGGGACGAGGCATTTGGCAATGGATCAGCATATCCAAGGTCTGGGTCATTCTATGCAGGCACTGGCCGAGGCCCAGGTCAGGGTTGCCGTCTCACAGGCAGTCATGTGCCAGAGCCACCTGGAAATTGCAGTGGAGCTCCTGAGCGTGGCTCGGTCACCGCGGGACATGGCTGGGAACATCGGCGGCATTTCCCAGGCACTGGCTGACGTGGAGAGACACAGAGGGAGGTGACCCAGTCCCAGAGGGAGATGGCGCAGTCACTGGCTGATGTGTCACAGACACAGAACGAGGTGGTCCACTCCCTGTGCTCCATGGCCCCGAGCTTGCAGATTCTGCGAGGCCAGAGCGGGCCTGCAGGTCTTAAACATGCCAGGAATCGTCGAGTGTATCAGGATGAAGGCATTTTGCACACTACCTGAGTATCAGGCGCAGATGTGCATGATGTGCCTCTGATGGTCACACATCAGCTGCATGTTCATCGAGTGGAATCCCTGTCAGTGTGTGTAGAGCGGTCTGTCATCTGCTCATGCTCATAGGAGAACATGCATCCCGTCGATCACCCCCTGGACCCGGGGCATGTCAGTGATGGGAGCGAACTCCGCTATCTGGGCATCCTGGTGGGCTTAGTCCACATCGAAGTGGATATTTTGTGCCCACCGGGCAAACAGGGCCTCCGTGAGAGTGCAGAAGCACCTGTGCACCGAGTTCTGTGAGATTTTGAAGAGGTCCCCACTTGGCGTCTCGAAGGACCCCGTGGCATAAATGTTCCGGGCGACCATCACCTTGATGGCCACCAGGAGCGGGTGCCCTCTCCCACTCCCCCGTGGTGCCAGGTACGCCCTGATCCGGCAAATATGTCCCACTCTCTCCCTGCTCAGCCGGTGCCTTTGGCATGCCTGGTCCGGCAGGTCCCCGAATGACAGGCGCTGTCATAAAGAGCAAGGCCTCATGCAATGTCTCCTTTGGCCCCCTCGTCCTCGGCCTGTTGGGCGGCTGGCTCTCCATCCTGAGAGGCTGTCTCCTGTTCTCTGGGGCATGCTCCGCTACTGCAGCTTCCTCCTCCTCGAGCAGCTGCAGTTCGTATGGCCTCAGTGCATCCCCCAGGGCTCCGTCGACTAGCAGGAACGCAACCATTACTGGTTGAATTCAAATATCCAATGGCTGCAGAGGGGAAAGGCTGGCATGTTAGTATGGTGCGTACCCCCGTGCCCAACCAGGTACACCTGCTACATGGTGCTCCCAGTTGACGCTGTGGACCCCTACATGCCACCCCCCCCCTCCTCCAATACCTACACCCCTTGCCCCATTGGTGCCCAGCACTATGTAGGACTCTTGCCCTGGTGCCTCCCCTCCTGCCAGGGGTACCATTGGCTGGCGCTGCCCTTTACAGCGGTACGCTCCGTGCCCCCCCTTCCAGCATCTCTGTAGGGGCTACTGTGGGCATTGCCCTTGGGTGGGCTGCGTGATGCCCTGCCAGTGCATGTCAGTGGGGGGGGGGGATGGTGGAGGGTGAAGTTGAGGTTTGGGGGCTGGGGAGCTGGGATGTTGTGATGGGAGCACCCGTATGGCTAGTGTAACTCAGCAGAACCAGGAGCCAAGGTGAGTGGTCAGTGGGGTGAGCAACAAGATGGCTCCTTGCAGGCTGTGGCAATGGTGTCCATGCCTCGCACCTCCAGTCCCATGGGGGGTCACACCGGCCATGCAGTCCATTTCCCCGCCACTGTCGTCGTCCCCCCCCCCCCCCTCCCCATCCCCGCCGCCCTGGTAGGGCCCCCCGCCAGCCTGGCCAGTGTCCAGCCCCATCAGCCCACAGTCGGGCCTCTCCATGTCCTACCTCCTCTCTCCCCCTCATCAGCCTCAATGCCAGTTTCACGAACTCCCAGATCTTCCGAAGCTCCAAAGATCGGCACCTCCGGACTCGGCACCACCTGTGTTTTGAGTGCCGTTGCCATCGCCTTAGCGAAACCCTGCCAAAACCCTCTTGAGCTCCGGGCATACCCAAAACATGTGGACATGGTTTGCTCGACTTCCCGCGCACCTCGCACACCTGTCCTCTACCCCGAAAAACTTGTTCATCTGGGCCACCGTCATGTCTGCCTGGTGGACTACCTTGAACTGTATCAGGCTAAGCCTGGCACATGACGAGGATGTGTTAATCCTGCTTAGGGCATCCGCCCACAGACCCACCTCTATCTCTCCCCCCAGCTTTTGTTCCCACTTGCCCTTTAGCTCCTCCACCGGAGTTTCCTCCGATTCCATAAGTTCTTGGTAGATGTCTGAACCTTCCCCTCTCCCACCCATGTCCTAGAGACTACTCTGTCCTGTATCCCCCCATGGCAGCAGCAGCGGGAAGGGGGAACCTGGCTTCTCAAGCGTCTCGTACCTGCAGATATCTAAACCCATTCCCTGCTGGCAGTTCAAATTTAGCCTTCAAGGCTTTCAAGCTGGGGAAGCTCCCTCTATAAATAGATCCCCCATCCTCCTAATTCCTGCCCTCTGCCATCTCTGGAATCCACCATCCAGCCTACCCGGTACAAACCGATGTTTATTATAAATCGGGGTCCAAACCGATGCTCCCTCCACTCTCTTATATCTCCTCCACTGCCCCCAGATTCTCAGAGCCGCCACCACCACCGGACTTGTGGAGTATCGGGCCGGTGAGAAATGGAGAGGTGCCATTATCAGTGCTCCCAAACTTGTGTCTTTACATGACGCTGCCTCCATTCGCTCCCCTCCCCCACTGCCCATTTCCTAATCATGGTTATATTTGTCGCCCAGCAGTAATGACAAAAGTTCGGCAGCGCCAACTGTAGCCAGTTAAAATGGCTAACTCCCGATTTAGAATGGCTAACTCCCGATTTAAAATGGCGAATGGCAAAGGCTGATGGGAAAGTCAGCCAACAGGACACAAACAAGCAGCTGCGGGTCGAGTGTGTATTTACCTCTGGAAAGGCCAGACAAGATCGATACCGGCAACCATCAGCATAACAAAACACCAGCCTTCTGCATATTAATAAGCAATCCCCGGGAACAATGAGCAACATTTAGATGCATAAAGCCAACCCAGACTTGTCGGCGCCAGCTGAAGCCTACAGAAAGAGAGGTGAACGACCACCTCAAGACCGCCCATCGAACAAGGAATCGCTCCAGCATTGGAGAAAATCAAACCAAGTGATTGGGACAAAGTCCAATCACTTGGAACCAGGTACAGGGTCCGCCCTGAAAGGCGGGAAGCCCCATGGGACTATAAGAATAGAGTCCAAGTTCAAATCGTTCTTCTTGACCGGGTCACTCAGCAACGCGAACCAACCCTTGACAGTGACCGGTCCAGCCATCGCTGAAATCGAGTAAGTCTTACTTCAACGCTCGCTACGAGATAGGCGCTCCTAGCTACCAATCTGTACTAACTTTGAACCCCGCAGGCTCAGAACCCGAACGAAAGGCCATTCGTTTCCCTGACCTGGTGGGCCAATTCCAAGTTAAGTATTGGCCTGTTAGTCATAGAATTAGCTTAGACGTAGAATTTATGCATGAGTAGTGATTACTGTGTATAATAAATGTGCTTTGATTTAAATCTTACTAAGCGGTGTATTGGATTATTGATCAGACTTGAACCACGTGGCGGTATCAGAAAGATACCTGGCGACTCAAGAGCAAAGGTGATAAAACAGAGCAATTAAACTAAGGCAAAAGTTAGCAACATTATTTGGCGACATCCTGACGGGACCCGATCTAGAAGTGGAAAACCACTCCGGGAGAACCCAGCATTTGAATTAGAGATCCAATTGGAAACAGAAAACCAGAAGTGTTCAAGCAGTTCTGATCAATAGTCATAATTCGGAAGTGTGTGTATGCATGTGTAACTAACAGGGCTATAAGGTAAAACTGATAGATTTCTGTTGCGTCAAAACTGTCGGAAGTTTGTACATCGGAAAGTAGCGAAAGCCATACCCGTATTTATAGCACCGCCTTAGCTCCCCTGTTCCAAATTTAAAAGAAGCATTCGGATAGGAAAGATGGCAATGCAGCGCCTAATGAACCCCGAGGAATTTGCGGTCGCAGTGACCAGCAGCAGTAGAGTGGGACAATGTCCCATTTGGGAGGAAGAGATCAGGAAATATCTCCAAGGGAAAGGATGGCCCCTTTGGAATGATTTCTGTGATAACGAGGGATCAGGTCCCGGGAGTATAGGACATACTTGGTGGGAGAACCTGAGTGAGATCCACAAAGAGAGCTTAGGGAAAGCTCGCAAGCCGATGGCAATCGTGTCCTGCTTGGCACAATTGCGAGGCACAGAGGAGGTCGTTAGGACGCTCTGGAAAGAAGTAGAAGGCATACATCGGATGAGTAAGGTCGATGTAAGCGAGGTAGAAAAGAAGAATTTTGACTGGAGAAGGAAATTGGCAGCAAAAGATGTAGAGGTGGATGACACCAAAAGGGCTCACCAGTCTTGTCTGGCGCACATAAGCAGCTTCCAGCCTCAATACGAAAAGGCCTATCAGGACACGCAACGTGCAGTCCTGGTACGAGAAGATATGGAAAAACAGGTTGAGGCATTACAAAAACAGTGTAGTGACCTCAAGGCAGCATTGAGAGCATTCCATGCTGCCACCACAGAACAAAGACAAAGCACATTAGACCACGTGAAGTGCCGGAAGCAGATTGCAGAGCTGCAATCACTGCTTTCTGTTCAAAAAGGTTTTCAGGAAACCTTTGGAGCAAGATTAGATCAGGAAGACGTCCCTGATTGGGAAGAGTTGACTGAAACAGCGCAGAGATATGTTCAGGGAACATGGGCGCAGGGAAAGCCACAAAAGAGAAAAGCGCCCCAACCCCCCATACAGCAGATAGTTCACGCTCCAATGAACTCTGTAACCACCCACCGCAGAGCCACATCGGACGATGCGGAATTTCTATATTCCACCCCCTTAACAGTGACCCAATTACGGGATGCGTGCGATAAAATCACACCGTTCCTCCCCACCTCCGACCCCCACCATTTCTTTGCCACAGTTAAACATCAGGCGACCATGTATGGCCTGGATGAACGAGAGCATGTAAAGCTCACCGTTTTAAGTTTAGACCCGTCAGTAGCAGCAGCCCATCCCGACCCACAGAATGTAGGAGGAGGCACCCTTGCAGAAATGCATACCGCGATCCTGGATGTGATCAGGTATAACCGGGGTGACCCCGTAGATGGCCTTAACAAATGTAGGCAAAAGAAATCCGAGCACCCCACAGCGTTTGCTGGACGCCTGTGGATTCACTTTGCAGCAGTCTTTGGAGACGTAGACCGTGCCCATTTGTCCCCAGACAACATGGCCAAATGGACCCGCACCCTTATCTCCCATGCCACAGAAACAGGACAGAAAGCCTGTACGAGTTATGATCCCTCAGAGGAGGCCCATAACGAGAAGTGGGTAGTGAAAAGATTGTCCCGCACTTGGGAGCAATCTGTTCAAAGTAAACCCACCGTTAAGAATAGCGAGGAAAAGCAGGCCGCCGCAGATATGCAGGCAGTAAAAACAACACACCACAACCCCGCATGGGTGAATGAGGGAAAGAACAGCCCCCCACCCAAGTCACAAGAGTGTTACAACTGCGGACAGTTGGGACACTTCGCAAAAGAGTGCAATGCCCCTAAAAAGCCACAGAGAGCCCAGCAGACGGGCACTCTGATTAAGAAAAAGACAGAGTCCATTCATAGCGTTAGCGCCCGTTGAGATCAGACGGACCTCACCGGAACGGACTGACGGTGTTCGGGCTCCCCCAGTTGGGTCTGCGACACCCTTTGGGATAGGTCTGGACGTCCGGTAGTTGCAGCAAAAATTCGGGGACAGCCCATCGAATTTCTCTGGGACACAGGAGGGTCCCGCACCACAATAAATTCCTCCACCCTGTTTCAAAAAGACACGTGGCCCACTACAGCCACTATCACCCTCAGCGGCTTTACAGGCCACTCGCAGCAGGGACACATCACAGCCCCTGTACCCATTCAAATCGGAACCATCACCACCAAGCACCCCGTAGTTTTAGTTGACCTGCTCCACACAGCAGAACACATTCTGGGAATCGATTTCATGAATTCCCACCACCTTTCATTCGATCCAGTCAACCAGTGTGTCTGGAAGATGGCAAAATCCGCAAGAGCCCCTGCAACGCTCAACATAGGAGAATACATGAACAAAATTAGCGCAGTAGGCAAATTCTGGTTCAACCCCACCACGCTTAGTATGGACAAGCAGGTTAGGGCAGTTCTGCAAAAGAACAGGGCAGCATTCGCGACCCACAAGCACGACTGTGGACGGATGACTGGCTCGGTACAAGTAACAGGACCTGACCCTAGACCCCCAAAATAGTACGGATTTCCCCAAGAGGCAGAGGGAGAAATCTCAAAGCTTATTAGAGCAGGGCGTACTTAGATCAGTAGCCTCCACTAATAATGCCCCGATTTGGCCAGTGAGAAAGCCCGATGGATCATGGCGACTGACCATCGATTACCGGGAACTCAACAAAGTCACCCCCGCAGCAGCCTCCGCAGTAGCAACAAGTCCCGAGACCATGCTCCAGCAGGGACTCAATTCCCGATTCTTTACGGTTTTGGACGTCAGTAATGGATTCTGGTCCATTCCATTGGCAAAGGCGTGCCAGTACAAATTTGCCTTCACCTTTAAAGCACAGCAGTACACGTGGACATGCCTTCCACAAGGCTTCCACAATTCCCCCTCCATTTTCCACCGACAGCTGGCAAATGGTTTAGCCAAATTCTCTCACCCCGAATGTCTGGTACAGTACGTAGATGACCTACTACTGCAGACAGACACCAAGGAAGAGCACATTGAGCTTCTGTCCGAACTCCTGGAACTCTTACACTCAATCGGTTGTAAAGTCAACCCCAAAAAGGCCCAGATTTTGGAAGAAAAGGTGATATATTTGGGAACAATTATCACACATGGTAAACGCGAGATCGAGCATAAAAGGATTGACTCGATTGCTAAATTGCCCCTTCACCAAAACGTTTCAGCCCTCTGGTCGTTTTTAGGACTGGTTGTCTACTGCCGAAACCACATTGACGGTTTCGCCAGCAAGGCAGCACCCCTCTCAGACCTCCTAAAGAAAAGAGCCCCCTGGGAATGGCTTCCGCAACATATGGATGCTGTGGACTCTTTAAAACAAGCACTCATAGCAGCCCCCGCACTACAAGTTCCAGATCTGCTTTCCCCTTACGCCATAGAGGTAGCGACCACAGACCGCACCCTTTCAGCCGTGCTCCTCCAGGAACGGCACGACCAGTTAAGGCCCATAGCTTACACCTCCAGACTTTTAGATGCTGTGGAGCAAGGATTTTCAGCCTGTGAGAGGCACCTGCTCGCAGTATTCTGGGCAGTGCAGTATTTTTCATACATTACCGGACTGAACCCCATCACAATTCTCACCGAACACACCCCCACCCAACTTTTACTCAAGGACGGTACAGTAAGCCAGATTAGAGCAGCGAGATGGACCCTTCTCTTGCAGGGACGGGACATCACTGTGAAAAAGACAAAGACGCACACCTATTTAGCCGACAACTTACAGTACCACGGAACCCCCCATGAATGCGAACTTATCTCTCCACACCACAACACAGGCCCCTTTATTGCGAAAACACCCCCCAGAAAGATAGATAGTTCAACCCAGAGGAATTTTTCACTGCCCCACGCCTATCCGGCCAAAACCTCTGACAACTTGTCCGCACGCCTTTTCAGCATAAACCTCTGAGGACTTGTCTGCAGAGACTGGTTAAGGTACTAGACGCCCGTTCGTAACTGCCCTTCTGGTTCGAAGGTAGAACCACTACAGCAGCCCCACCAAGATGACTACATTTCTTGCCCGTTCTTGTCGGTTGCTCAGGCAGTGGAGAAACGGCTTGGGACCCGCCCTGCCTGGAAACCCCCCTCTGGTCAACTACGCTCGGGTAGGAGAGACACTGCATTGGTAGCCGTCCTACCCGGGGACTCCATCCAACTCTTACCCTTCGCGGCCCATATGCACCTCATTTTGGCACTTTTCGTTCAAAAAGTTTTGTTTTGTTTAGGTAACCTTTAGGTTGCCAACCACATGCTATTTACATCCTGAAACATTTGGATGGTAAATTGCACAGTCTGCGAGACGGCTCGCACTGGTTCATTATTGGGAAGTGTGTCTTGTCCTAAAATTCGATTTTTGAAAAAAAATGAGTGAGTCACACATAGTGACCAATTATAAAGGGAGTAATTGGCACTACAGGACAGACACACTATCGTATGAGATATTAAACAAAGATAGTTACAGACACTATGCTTGTTTCCACAGAACTCCAGAAGCTCCAGGACCGGAGAAGAGAAGAAAAGAAAAGGAAAGAGAAGAGCCATGAGGACTACCTTCACATGGATCAGCATCATCTTTATGGTCATTTGGTTGCGTGTGAACGCGAACCCCATGACTTCAAGCCCCCCAGCCGTTAATGTTTCACTTCCCCGCAGTATCCAGAGCCCAGTCACCAGCGACACCACATCATCTTGGTGTGCCAGGTTTATAACCTGGTACTCCCTGTCCTATGTAATAGAAACCTTACTGGTATTAGCGATACTCTGCTGCATAGTGCAGACTATGCGTCTAAGGAAATGGAGAAGGAGAGCCTACCGCGCTCGAACCTCGGTATATAGGATCAGATCCCCTATTTTCGGATATGACCAGACCCCTGACCCCCGCGATCTATAATAAAGAGCATTCACTTGCGTTTATTGTAAATAAAGAAATGTAAAGAACTGTTCATGAGCAAATTGTACGATCCAGAGCTTGACTGCCAAGCCAGGAAAACTGTGTATAAACTGCTATGACTTTGTTTGTATGGTTGAGGAAGTTAGAATAATGAAATGTTTAAGTGAGTGTAGTGTATTAAGAATAGTTAGAGGTTCCCAGTTTATTGTTTTGTAATGCATGTCCCTGTTTGACATAGCGCCCTTAGAATTGTCAGTTAAATTTTTTTTTGCATAGCTATAGTCAGTGCAGAGGCCATGAAGGAAGTCCCCCCCCACCCCCACCCCCCCCCCCCCCCCCAGGCCAGGGAATGGAAAGCAACATAGTTATGTGATCCTTCACGCTTCGCGTTAGGATCGCAAGGAGGAAATGTAGCCACTTAAAATGCCCAACTCCCGATTCAAAATGGCGAACAGCAAAGGCTGATGGGAAAGTGAGCCAACAAGACAAAAACGAGCAGCTGCAGGTTGGCTGTGTATTTACCTCTGGAAAGGCCAGACAAGATCGATACCAGCAACCATCAGCATAACAAAACACCAGCCATCTGCATACTAATGAGCAATCCCCTGGAACAATAAGCAACATTTAGACACACAAAGCAAAACCAGACTCTTCGGCGCCAGCAGAAGCCTACACAAAAGGAGGTGACCGACCACCTCAAGACAGCCCATCGATCAGGGAACCGCTCCAGCATTGGAGAAAATTGAACCAAGTGATTGGGACAAAGTCCAATCACTTGGAACTAGGCCATGTAAAATCTACCCTTGCTCCCGTCATATGCGCCCTGTGTAGAACCTTGAATTGGATCAGGCTAAGCCTGGCACACGAGAACGAGGAATTTACCCTACTTAGGGTATCTGCCCACAGCCCCTCCTCAATCTCTTCCCCCAGCTCCTCCTCCCATTTACCCTTCAGCTCCTCTACCATCGTCTCCCCCTCATCTCGGGCAGCACGGTAGCATGGTGGTTAGCACAATTGCTTCACAGCTCCAGGGTCCCAGGTTCGATTCCCGGCTTGGGTCACTATCTGTGCGGAGTCTGCACGTTCTCCCCGTGTGTGCGTGGGTTTCCTCCGGGTGCTCCGGTTTCCTCCCACAGTCCAAAGATGTGCAGGTTAGGTGGATTGGCCATGCTAAATTGGCCTTAGTGTCCAATATTGCCCTTAGTGTTGGGTGGGGTTACTGGGTTATGGAGATAGGGTGGAGGTGTGGGCTTGGGTAGGGTGCTCTTTCAAAGAGCCGGTGCAGACTTGATGGGCCGAATAGCCTCATTCTGCACTGTAAATTCTATGACCGTCTCTCATTTCCCTGTATATATCGGACACTTTACCTTCACCGACCCATGCCCCCGAAATCACTCTGTCCTGGATCCCTTGCGCCGGGAGCTGCGGAAATTCCCTCACCTGTTGCCTCGCAAATGCCCTCACTTGCATATATCGGAAGGCATTCCCAGGTAGCAAGCCGTATTTTTCTACCAATGCTCCCAAACTCGCGAACGTCCCGTCCAAGAACAAGTTCTTCAACTTTCCAATTCCTGCTCGCTGCCAAGATTGGAATCCCCCATCTATCCTCCCCGGGACGAACCTGTGATTTTTCCTTATCGGGGACCACACCGAGGCACCCGTCACTCCCCTATGTTGTCTCCACTGCCCCCAAATCTTCAAAGTCGCCCCCACTACTGGGTTTGTGGTATATTTTTTCGGGGGGAATGGTAACGGCGCCGTCGCCAGTGCTTTTAAACTTGTTCCCTTACAGGACGCCATCTCCAGCCTTTTCCACGCCGCCCCTTCTTCTTCCCTCATCCACTTACATATCATGGACACATTGGCGGCCCAATAATAGTCACTCAGACTCGGCAGTGCCAGTCCCCCTCTGTCCCTACTGCGCTGCAGGAACCCCCTCTTTACCCTCGGGGTCTTTCCAGCCCACACAAAGCTCATAATACTCCTGTCCACTTTCTTGAAAAAGGCCTTTGTAATCAGTATGGGGAGGCACTGAAACACGAAAAGAAACCTCGGGAGGACCACCATTTTAACCGCCTGTACTCTGCCCGCCAATGACAGGGGCACCATGTCCCACCTCTTAAAGTCCTCCTCCATCTGCTCTACCAGTCGCGTCAAGTTAAGTTTATGCAAGGTTCCCCAGTTCCTGGCCACCTGGATCCCTAGATATTGAAAATCCCTTGCTACTCTCCTCAGCGGCAGATCGTCTATCCCCCTGCCCTGTTCCCCGGGGTGCATCACAAAAAGTTCACTCTTTCCCATATTCAATTTATATCCCGAGAACTCTCCAAACTCCCTGAGTGTCTGCATTATCTCTGGCATCCCCTCCACTGGGTCCGCCACATATAGCAGCAAATCATCCGCATATAATGACACCCGATGTTCCTCTCCTCCTCTGAGCACCCCCCTCCACTTCTTAGAGCCCCTCAGCGCTATGGCCAATGGCTCGATTGCCAACGCGAACAGTAACGGGGACAGGGGGCACCCCTGTCTTGTGCCCCTATATAATCGGAAATAGTCGGATCGTTGCCTGTTAGTAACCACGCTTGCCACCGGGGCCCCGTATAGGAGCTGAACCCATCTGATGAACCCCTCTCCAAATCCAAATCTCTTCAGTACCTCCCACAGGTAGTCCCACTCCACTCTATCAAATGCCTTCTCTGCATCCATCGCCACCACTATCTCCGCCTCCCCCTCCGGTGGGGGCATCATCATCACCCCCAGCAACCTTCGTATATTGGCATTCAATTGCCTCCCTTTAACAAACCCTGTCTGGTCGTCATGTACCACCCCTGGGACACAGTCCTCTATCCTTGTCGCCATCACTTTGGCTAGTAACTTGGCATCTACATTTAGGAGGGAGATGGGCCTGTATGACCCGCACTGCAGCGGGTCTTTGTCTCGTTTCAGGATCAACGATATCGTCGCCACCGACATTGTCGGGGGTAGTGTCCCCCTTTCCTTAGCCTCATTGAAGGTTCTCGTCAGGAGTGGGGCCAGTAGGTCCACGTATTTCCTGTAAAATTCCACCGGGAACCCATCTGGTCCCGGGGCCTTTCCTGCCTGCATGTTCCCAATTCCTTTAATCACCTCCTCCACCTCAATCTGCGCTCCCAAACCTGCCACCTCCTGCTCCTCAACCCTCGGGAACTCCAGCTGGTCCAGGAAGTGTATCATTCCCTCTTTCCCCTCCGGGGGTTGGGACTTATACAGCCTCTCATAAAATGACTTAAACACCCCGTTCACCCTCCCCGCTCTCTGCTCCATCCTTCCCTCCCCGTCTCTAACTCCTCCGATCTCTCTCGCCGCCCCCCTCTTCCTAAGTTGTTGGGCAAGCAATCGGCTCGCCTATTCCCCATATTCGTATTGTATTCCCTGTGCCTTCCTCCACTGCGTCTCCGCCTTACCCGTGGTCAGCAGGTCAAACTCCGTCTGTAGTCTCCGTCTTTCCCTGTATAGCCCTTCATCCGGGGCCTCCGCATATTGCCTATCCACCCTCAGAATCTCCCCAATCAGTTTCTCCCTTTCTTTACCCTCTTGTTTCCCCCTGTGGGCTCTTATGGAAATCAGCTCCCCCCCCAACCACCGCCTTCAGCCCCTCCCATACTACTCCCACCTGGACCGCTCCATCATCACTGACCTCTAGGTATCTTTCAATACATCCCCTCACCCTTCCACATACCCCCTCGTCCGCCAACAGTCCCATGTCTAATCTCCAAAGTTGGCGCTGCTCCTTCTCTCCTAGATCCAGATCCACCCAATGTGGGACGTGATCTGAAACGGCTATAGCCGAATATTCCGTTCCCACCACTTTCGGGATCAGCGCCCTTCCTAGGACAAAAAAGTCTATCCGGGAGTATATTTATGGACGTGGGAGAAGAAGGAAAACTCTTTACTCCTCGGTCTAGCAAATCTCCAGGGATCTACTCCTCCCGTCTGCTCCATAAACCTCTTAAGCACCTTGGCCGCTGCCGGCCTCCTCCCGGTCCTAGATCTGGACCGGTCCAGCCCTGGGTCCAGCACCGTGTTGAAGTCCCCCCCCATTACCAAATTTCCCATCTCTAGGTCCGGGATGCGCCCCAACATACGCTTCATAAAACCCGCGTCATCCCAGTTCGGAGCGTATACGTTCACCAGCACACCTCCTCACCTTGCAATCTGCCACTCACCATCACGTACCTGCCCCCACTGTCCACCACTATGGTCTTAGCCTCAAACGATACCCGTTTCCCCACCAGTATTGCCACCCCTCTATTTTTCGTATCTAAGCCTGAGTGGAATACCTGTCCCACCCATCCATTCCTTAATCTGGCCTGATCTGCCAATTTCAGGTGCGTCTCCTGAAGCATAACCACATCCGCCTTCAGTCTCTTTATGTGCGCAAATACCCTTGCCCTCTTAATCGGCCCATTCAGCCCTCTCACGTTCCACGTGATCAACCGGGTTGGGGGGGCCTTTACCCCCCCCCCCCCCCCCCCACCCCCCATCGTCGACTAGCCATCCCCTCTTTTAAACCAGCTCCTCACCCGGGTCCCACGCACCCGTTTGTCCCCCAGACGGCGCCCTCCCGTCCCGACCATCCCATCCCGTATTAGCTCCCCCTTTCCCTCAGCAGCAGCAACCCAGTTAGTCCCCCCCCCCCCCCCACCCCCACCCCCCGCCGCTAGATTCCCTTCTAGCTTGATTGCTCCCTCCATATTGCTTCCGGGAGTCAGCAAACTCTGGCTGACCTCGGCTTCCCCCGTTTACCTTTGGCCTCCCTGCGTGCGAGGCCCCCTTCCTTCCTGCACCCACTTTTCCCGCCGCAATTTCCATAGCGCGGGAAAAAGCCCCGCGCTTCCTCTCGGCCCCGCCCCTAGTGGCGCAGCTCCCTCTCCCCTTCCCTGTCCCCTTCCCCGCCGGCGCCCACATTTCTTTGTGTCCCCCCCCCCCTCAGGGGGGGGGGGGGGGGGGGGCGGAGAGAGAGAAAAAAGATTCTCCCGTCTAACATTTTTACAGATAAACCCTCCCCCTCTCCCCCCTTTGCATTTCTTTGCCACCACCTCGCTACTTCTTTCCAAACATCAATTCCTCAAATCTAGTCCAACTTCTCTTCTTGAATAAATGTCCACACCTCCTCTGCCGTCTCAAAGTAGTGGTGTTTGCCCTGGTGTGTAACCCACAGTCTTGCCGGCTGCAGCATTCCAAATTTTACTTTCGTCCTGTGGAGCACCGCCTTGGCCCAATTGAAACTCGCCCTCCTTCTCGCCACCTCCGCACTCCAATCTTGATACACGCGGATCACCGCATTCTCCCACCTGCTACTCCGTGTCTTCTTAGTCCATCTAAGGACCATCTCCCTGTCCTTGTAGCGGTGGAACCTCACCACTATTGCTCGCGGTATTTCCCCTGCCTTTGGTCTTCTCACAAGGACCCGGTATGCTCCCTCCACTTCTAGGGGGCCCGTCGGGGCCTCAGCTCCCATTAAAGTATGGAGCATCGTACTCACATACGCCCCAACATCAGCTCCCTCTGTCCCTTCGGGAAGACCCAAAATCCTTAGATTCTTCCTCCTCGAGCTATTTTCCAGGGCTTCCAGCCTTTCTATGCACCTCTTATGTAGTGCCTCGTGCGTCTCCGTCTTCACCACCAAGCCCTGTATCTCGTCTTCATTCTCGGCTGCCTTTGCCTTCACTCCACGGAGCTCCATCGCCTGGGTCTTTTGCGTCTCCTTAAATCCCTCAATCGCCAGCAACATCGGCGCCAGCACCTCCTTCTTGAGCTCCTCCACACATCGTCGGAGGAACTCCTGCTGTTCCGGGCCCCATACCATCTGGGCTCCCTCAGCCGCCATCTTGCTTCTCCCTTCTCTTCTCTGCCGTTGCTCCAGAGGATCCTCCGCAATCTGGCCACTACTATCGCTTCTTTCCATCCACACCCGGGGGACTCCTTCCTTTGTCGCCTCACACTGGGTTTGGCCGTAAAAAATTTCCGTTGGGGCTCCCGATAAGAGCCCAAAAGTCCGTTGAAATGGGAGGTGCCGAAACGTGCGGCTTAGCTGGTCATCGCCGCAACCGGAAGTCGAGTGAAGATAAAGTTGAAGTTCAATTATCAGAAATGATTTTTGATCAGATGGTTGGCAAAGAACAAGAACAGGTGGAGGTTGAGGCGGATATTTTTAGTTCAGAAAACTGGCGGAGTTACAACCGAAAGACATAGAAATAAAACGGATGTATCAGAAAGCATACACGGAAGAGGAATCTGAGTGTATACCAGAATGTTATTACTGTAAAAGTGATGTCTTAATGAGTAAATGAGAAACTGAAAATGGAGGCCTTTACATATGCAGGCGGATGAAAAGTGGCCAGAACTTCATCAAGTGGTGTAACCGGTAGGGTACCGAAAGAAGGTGTTGCGAGACGCACATATGGTACCAATGGGAGGTCATTTGAGAGTAAGGAAAACTCAAGCTAAAATAAAAAAACATTTTTATTGGCCTGGACTACATAAAGCTAAAATCTAGAAACACTGGACTACATAAAGATGTGGTTAAATTTTGTCAATCATGTCACACCTGTCAAGTGATAGGGAAACTTCAATCAGTGATAAAACCAGCACCCTTAATACCCATTCCAGCATTTGATGAACCTTTTACAAGGGTCTTAATTGATTGCATAGGACCGCTTCCTAAAACGAAAAGTGGGAATCAATATCTTTTGACTGTAATGGATGTGTCTACTTGGTTTCCAGAGGCCACTCCAGTACTCAATATTACAGCTAGAAAGATTGTGGAGGAGTTACTTAAATTCTTTACTAGATATGGACTACCCACAGAAATACAATCGGATCAAGAATCAAATTTTACCTCAAGGTTATTCAAAGAAGCTATGGATAGGTTAAGAATAAAACAATTTAAATCAACAATGTTACATCCAGAATCGCAGGGAGCGTTAGAAAGGTGGCATCAGACATTAAAGACAATGTTGAGGGCTTATTGTCAAGATTATCCAGAGGATTGGGATAAAGGATAGTGATGGTGCCTAAACCAGACGGTACCCAACGGTTGTGTGTGGACTATAGAAAGGTGAATGCAGTTACAAGAACGGACTCATCCTATCCCACGTTTGGAGGATTACATTGAGAAGGTGGGACAATCAGCTTTTATTTCCAAACTGGATTTACTTAAAGGTTACTGGCAGGTACCTTTATCCAAAAGTGTGAAGGAGATTTCAGCTTTTGTTACTTCAGATGGTATATACCAATTCAAAGTTATGCCATTTGGCATGAAAAACGCCCCAGCCACATTTCAATGGTTGACTAACAAAGTTGTTTCAGGATTACCCAATTGTACGGTATACATCGATGATCTGGTAATGTTTAGTCAGACATGGAAAGAACATTTGAAGCATCTGATGGAGTTATTCGATCGACTTCAGGAGACGGGTTTGGTGGTAAACCTAGCCAAAAGTGAATTTGGAAATGCCCAAGTCACTTTCCTTGGCCATACAATCGGACAGGGTCGAATGGTCCCACGGGATGTGTAAACAAAAGTTATTGGGGAGTTTCCAATCCCCTCGACATGAAGGGAAATAATGCGATTTCTTGGCATGAGTGGATTTTATTGGAAATTTGTGCCGAACTTTAGTAGTGTGGTTGCTCCAAAAAACAAGAACAAAGAACAGTACAGCACAGGTACAGACCCTTCGGCCCACCAAGACTGTGCCGACCATGTTGCCCGTCTAAACTGAAATCTTCTACGCTTCCGGGGTCCGTATCCCTCTATTCCCATTCAATTCATGTATTTGTCAAGATGCCCCTATAACGTCTATATCGTCCCTGCTTCCACCACCTCCTCCGGCTGTGAGTTCCAGGCACCCACTACCCTCTGTGTAAAAAACTTGCCTCATACATCTCCTCTAAACTTTTCCAATCGCACCTTAAACCTATGCCCCCTAGTAATTAACCCCTCTACCCTGGGAAAAAGTCTCTGACTATCCACTCTGTCTATGCCCCTCATAATTTTGTAGACCTCCATCAGGTCGTTCCTCAACCTCCGTTGTTCCAGTGAGAACAAACCGAGTTTATTCAACCTCTCCTCATAGCTAATGCCCTCCACACCAGGCAACATCCTGGTAAATCTCTTCTGCACCTTCTCTAAAACCTCCACACCCTTCTGGTAGTGTGGCGACCAGAATTGAACACTATACTCCTAACTAAGGTTCTGTACAGCTGCAACATGACTTGTCAATTTTTATACTCAATGCCCCGGCCAATGAAGGCAGGCATGCCGTAAGTCTTCTTGACTACCTTCTCTACCTGTGTTGCCCCTTTCAGTGACCTGTGGACCTGTACACATAGATCTCTCTGACTGTCAATACTCTTGAGGGTTCTACCATTCACTATATATTCCCTACCTGCATTAGACCTTCCAAATGCATTATCTCACATTTGTCCGGATTAAAGTCCATCTGCCATCTCTCCGCCCAAGTCTCCAAATGATCTAAATCCTGCTGTATCCTCTGACAGTCCTCATCGCTATCCGCAATTCCATCAACCTTTGTGTCGCCCGCAAATTTACTAATCAGACCAATTACATTTTCCTCCAAATTATTTATACATACTACGAACAGTAAAGGTCCCAGCACTGATCCCTGCGGAATACCACTAGTCACAGCCCTCCAATCAGAAAACACCCTTCCATTGCTACTCTCTGCATTCTATGACCTAGCCAGTTCTGTATCCACCTTGCCAGCTCACCTCTGATCCCGTGTGACTTCACCTTTTATACCAGTCTGCCATGAGGGACCTTGTCAAAGGCCTTACTGAAGTTCATATGGACAACATCCACTGCCCTACCTGCATCAATCATCTTTGTGACCCCCTCGAAAAATGAAATGAAAATGAAAATAACTATCAAGTTAGTGATACATGACCTCCCCTTCACAAAACCATGCTGCCTCTCGCTAATACGTCCATTTACTTCCATATGGGAGTAGATCCTGTCTCGAAGAATTCTCTCCAGTAATTTCCCTACCATTGACGTAAGGCTCACCAGCCTGTAGTTCTCTGGATTATCCTTGCTACCCTTCTTCTCCAAAGGAACAACATTGGCTATTCTCCAGTCCTCCGGGACATCACCTGAAGACAATGAGGATCCAAAGATTTCTGTCAAGGCCTCAGCAATTTCCTCTCTTGCCTCCTTCAGTGTTCTGGAGTAGATCCCATCAGGACCTGGGGACTTATCTACCTTAATATTTTGCAAGACGCCCAACACCTCATCTTTTTGGATCTCAATGTAACCCAGGCTATCTACACACCCTTCTCCAGACTCAACATCCACCAATTCCTTCTCTTTGGTGAATACTGATGCAAAGTATTAATTTAGCACCTCGCTCATTTCCTCTGGCTCCCCACATAGATTACCTCCCCTGTCCTTCTGTGGGCCAACCCTTTCCCTGTCTACTCTCTTGCTTTTTATGTACGCGTAAAAAGCCTTGGGATTTTCCTTAACCTTATTTGCCAATGACTTTTCATGACCCCCTCTCGCCCTCCTGACTCCTTGCTTAAGTTCCTTCCTACTTTCCTTATATTCCACACTGGCTTTGTCTGCTCCCATCCTTCTCGCCCTGACAAATGCCTCCTTTTTCTTTTTGACGAGGCCTACAATATCTCTCGTTATCCAAGGTTCCCGAAATTTGCCGTATTTATCCTTCTTCCTCACAGGAACATGCCGATCCTGAATTCCTTTCAACTGACATTTGAAAGCCTCCCACATGTCAGATGTTGATTTACCCTCAAACATCCGCCCCCAATCTAGGTTCTTCAGTTCCCGCCTAATATTTTTACAATTAGCCTTCCCCCAATTTTGCATATTCACCCTAGGACCACTCTTATCCTTGTCCACCAGCACTTTAAAACTTACTGAATATTGGTCACTGTTTCCGAAATGCTCCCCTACTGAAACGTCTACCACCTGGCCAGGATCATTCCCCAATACCAGGTCCAGTACAGCCCCTTCCCTAGTTGGACTATCTACATATTGTTTTAAGAAGCCCTCCTGGATTCTCCTTACAAACTCTGCCCCGTCCAAGCCCCTAGCACTAAGTGAGTCCCAGTCAATATTGGGGAAGTTAAAGTCTCCCATCACAACAACCCTGTTGCTTTTACTCCTTTCCAAAATGTGTCTACCTATCTGCTCCTCTATCTCACACTGGCTGTTGGGTGGCCTGTAGTAAACCCCCAACATTGTGAATGCACCCTTCTTATTCCTGATCTCTACCCATATAGCCTTGCTGCCCCCTTACGTGGCCTCCCACAGTACAGCTGTGATATTCTCCCTAACCAGGAGCGCAACTCCTCCATCCCTTTTACATCCCCCTCTATCCCGCCTGGAACATCTAAATCCTGGAACGATTAGCTGCCAATCCTGTCCTTCCCTCAACCAGGTCTCTGAACAACATCATAGTTCCAAGTACTAATCCAAGCTCTATGTTCAACTGCCTTGTCTGTTATACTTCCTGCATTAAAACATATGCACTTCAGGCCACCAGTCCCGCTGTTTTCAGCAGCATCTCCCTGTCTGCTCTTCCTTGAAGCTACACTGGCCCTATTCCCTAGTTCTCCCTCAATTTTTTCACCTTCTGACCGATTCCGGTACACACTCCCCTGCCATACTAGTTTAAACCCCCCTGTGTGACACTCGCAGCCAGGATATTTCCACCTTTCCAGTTTAGATGCAACCTGTCCTACTTACACAGGTCACACCTGCCCCGGAAAGCTCCCAGTGGTCCAGATAACTGAAACCCTCTCTCCTACACCAGCTGTTTAGCCACGTGTTTAGCTGCTCTATCTTCCTATTTCTAGCCTCACTGGCACTTGGCACAGGGAGTAATCCCGAGATTACAACCCGAGAGGTCCTGTCTTTTAACTTTCTACCTAGCTCCCTGAACTCCTGCTGCAGGACCTCATCCCCCTTCCTGCCTATGTCGTTAGTACCAATATGTACCACGACCTCTGCCTGTTTGCCCTCCCCCTTCAAGATGCCCGTTCTGAGACATCCTGGACCCTGGCACCAGGGAGGCAACATACTATTCTGGAGTCTCTTTCACGTCCACAGAAGCGTCTATCTGTGCCCCTGACTATAGAGTCCCCTCTGACTATTTCTCTTCTGCACTTTGACCCTCCCTGATGAACATCAGAGCCAGCCTTGGTGCCACTGCTCTGGCAGCTGCTGTTTTCCCCTGATAGGCTATTCCCCCCAACAGTATCCAAAGTGGTATACCTGTTCGAGAGGGGGACAACCACAAGGGTTTCCTGCACTGACTGCCTGCCCCTTCTGGTGGTTACCCATCTCTCTGCCTGCCCCTTGGGTGTGACCACATCTCTATAACTCCTATCTATGACGCTTTCCACCACCTGCATGTTCCTAAGTCCACTGACGGACTTGCTAAAGAAGTGTAGCAAATTTAAGTAGATTGTGGAGTGTCAACAGGCATTTGACGGCCTGACGGCTGTGTTAACCACTGCTCCTGTGTTGGCCATCCCAAATTATACAAAACCATTCAAAGTGGCTGTTGATGCGAGTGATGTGGGCGTCGGTGCGGTCCTTTGACAAGAAGACTAGAGCTGTAGAAGTCAATATTCTCCTGTTTCTTTGACTGTGGTAAAGACTCAACAATAGATTGTTATGGTAAAATAACAAGGCTTTATTTACGAAACGACCGCATGCAGTTTTGGCTGAAAGTTGAGGTCGGAGAGCAGTTACTACCACTGCTGATTCCTACTCAAGTCCACGCTTTTACAGAAAATCAGTTCAGTGTTTATACATTATCATTATCAAGATTGCGTGACAACAGCTTAGTCAGGAATTCGATTGGAAGTAGAAACGGAAGCAATGTCATAAACCTGCTGACCTGTTGATCTTCTCGGACTCTTTGTCTCATCCCTCATACCATTATCTTGTCCTTTGATAGAACATTAAAATGTCGGAGGAGACTCATCCATTCCTCATCTTGTCTTATTCATACCGCCCTGGGTTATGACGAGTTAGCCTTATCAGAAATTAAAGAGGTCAGGCATTTTGGAATAGTTTGACCTTCTCTGATCTTATTCATGCTTTAGGTTATGTGGAGTCAGCCTTATTGGTCTTACAAAGGGGTCTGGTACATTAAAATGGCTAGGTCAGCTTTTCTTACATTGTACCGAACAGTTTTCCCATCATGCCATTACTAAATTCGTACAACATCACATTGCCTCCTTTTGTCATATCATGACAACTAGTTAAATAGGAATATCCATGACTCGATTGAAAATGCATTTACACAAGCAACCAAGCAATCCTATCCCTAGTAGCATTAGTAGTAGTAAAATGAAGGCCTTAAAGATCCAATCAAATAATCCGTGACCCAACCATCCTAGCCAACCCGGCGAGTTATAGTCATGAAATTCACTGCCAATCTCTTGAATGTGATCAGCCTGTCTCTTAATGTGGTCGGCCAGGCTGGTGATATTTTCAGAGTCACCTGGAATATACGTACAGCACTCCTGACCTACAATAGTGCACGTTCCTCCCTGCGAGGCTAACAGATAATCCAAAGCCAGTCGATTTTGTAATGCCACGGTCCAGACAGCCACCAGCTCAGCTGAGACCTCGGCCAGGGCCTGTCCAGTTTCCCTGGCTTCTGCTGACGCTACGTTCGCCAGTTGTTCCAATGCTGAGGCCATGTGGATCAGTTTGTTGGCTGCCTTGCCTGTTCCATACAATGGAAAGGCCATCATGAAGAACTGTTCCGTTTTAGTAATAGTCCTTTTGGCTTGCGAGGGGTAATGCTTAAGGGAGGGTAGGTGACGCATTTGAGGTACAACATATCCCAGAAAGCAGGATCCTGTCCAATCAATAGGGAGCCACGGGTATGCTTTAGGGCCGCATATGAAATATGTTCCATTATAGGCCGTAAAATCATCAGCTAATGTCATTCAGGGGATTGGGGATGTCTGGCTATTAGAGGTTATATTCCATACCCTGGACCAATCACATCTCCCAGTGACAGCAGGGACAGCCGTCCCTCGATATCCAGTGATCGAACCCGGAGACTACATATTGGTAAAGAACTGGGACAGAAAGAAACTAGGACAATGCTGGAGCGGACCTTTCCTAGTACTACTGACTACACCGACTTCTGTCAAGCTTGAAGGGCGTTCAAGTTGGATACATCTATCCGATTGCAAGAAGATAGTCTCCAACCAAGACGCGAAAACAGGATGACGATCTTCATTATAATTTTTTGGACGCTCTGGACTATTTAGCCTTAATGGCCACTCGGTATTTAAAAATACGGACTATCCGGGAACTGCCTTCCAATACCTATTTATATATGTCATATCTTTATGCTGAAAAATTGAATGTAAGCAAGTGTTGGGTTTGTACCCACATCCCCATCCATTCAAGGGAAGGAATACCTCTCCAATCCCTCCCCTTTCCATATCGCAGAGACAGTTGAATGGATTTTATGACAAAATCAAACAAGGATCAGGGGAGATAGGGGAGATATGGAGATTTGCTGGCTACGACATGACTAAATCTTCGGCTTCGTATCAACCTGCTTATAATTATGCTTAACATGCCCTTGTTGGATATGCCTGGTACCGGTCCATGCCAGTCAACTGTAAGGTTGCACCTACTTTGCCCCATCGACTTTCCTTTCCCTGATTTATTAAAACACATGGAACCTTGGACATTATTTGAGTGGACGGTGAGGGAGAGTGGAGTCAAAGCATAATTATAAGCAGGTTGATACGAAGCCGAAGATTTAGTCATGTCGTAGCCAGCAAATCTCCATATCTCCCCTATCTCCCCTGATCCTTGTTTGATTTTGTCATAAAATCCATTCAACTGTCTCTGCGATATGGAAAGGGGAGGGATTGGAGAGGTATTCCTTCCCTTGAATGGATGGGGATGTGGGTACAAACCCAACACTTGCTTACATTCAATTTTTCAGCATAAAGATATGACATATATAAATAGGTATTGGAAGGCAGTTCCCGGATAGTCCGTATTTTTAAATACCGAGTGGCCATTAAGGCTAAATAGTCCAGAGCGTCCAAAAAATTATAATGAAGATCGTCATCCTGTTTTCGCGTCTTGGTTGGAGACTATCTTCTTGCAATCGGATAGATGTATCCAACTTGAACGCCCTTCAAGCTTGACAGAAGTCGGTGTAGTCAGTAGTACTAGGAAAGGTCCGCTCCAGCATTGTCCTAGTTTCTTTCTGTCCCAGTTCTTTACCAATATGTAGTCTCCGGGTTCGATCACTGGATATCGAGGGACGGCTGTCCCTGCTGTCACTGGGAGATGTGCCTGTTTCACCTGTGAGTAGAGAAACTTCAGAGAAAGTGTTAATTGCTTCAAATAGTTCTGCATCTGTTCCCCCATC
Organism: Scyliorhinus torazame; assembly: GCF_047496885.1. Lineage (NCBI taxonomy): Eukaryota > Metazoa > Chordata > Chondrichthyes > Carcharhiniformes > Scyliorhinidae > Scyliorhinus > Scyliorhinus torazame. The sequence goes on from NC_092707.1 coordinate 302,039,654, forward strand.
ACATGGAGGTCTACTCCCTCCAGGGGTTTTTCATGGGCATCCCAGGGAGTCCTCATTGGCCAACCATAGACTATCTCTGCAGCTGACAGTCCGGTCCGCGAATGTGGAGTCACCCGCATGTGAAACAGTGCCAATTTAACCCAGTTTCTTCAGTTAATTTAGATAATTTTTCTTTTAAAGTCCCGTTGGCTCTTTTCACAATTCCTGCTGCCTGCGTGTGATACGCGCAATGCAGTTGCTGTTTAATTAAGAGTGCTTCGCACAATTCAGTATTGATCCGAGCCACAACATGTAGTCCATTGTCTGAGCTCACCGTTTTGAGTACCCCAAAACGAGGAATGACTTCTGTTAACAACTCCACCATCGTATGTGCAGTACAATTCGTGGTGGGGAAGGCTTCAATCCATTTACTAAACACATTGATTATTACTAAACAATATTTATAGCACTGTACTTTTGGTAATTCAATAAAATCAAGCTGTATACAGGCAAAAGGGCCATCTGGCAAGGGAGTGGTTCCTGGAGGGCATTTTATGCCTTTACCCTTATGATGTTTCATGCAAATGAGGCATCGATCCAGCCACGTTTGCGCTGCTGTATTCAAATCTGGGTACCACCAACTTTTCAGGAGTAACTGTACCATTCCCTCCTTGCCAAGATGTGTCCAAGAATGCAAATAATCAATACGTATCGGCAATAAAGAATTCGGAATATAAACTTGACCAACTGGAGTAAGCCAGAGGTCCCGTGTCAAGGATTGCGAACACCCCATTGACTTCCATTCTGAAATTAAAGTTTTCCATTTGGAACCTGCATTTTCTGACCAAATAGGTTTTTCAGCGCAGTGCAATTTTCCAAGTTCCATGTGCCACCTAGTGGCCAAATATCGTTACCCAATTTAATGTTCAGTCCAGCAGATAATCTTCGGAAATTACGTTCTTGAGAAGGGGTCTCAGAACACATAAAAAGCAAAGGAGAATTGCCCCCTGTTTTGTCTAAACTCTGTCCCATAACGTCAGTATGAGTTTTGCCCCTGGCAAAAAATGTGAAAACAATTCCTGGTACCAAAATCAAATCACAGGGTCCCTGACCCAACTTAAGCCTGGATAACCCTGATCTGGATCGAAAATGAGATCAAGAGGTCCCTGACTTGAGGCTAACCACAATAGGGTCCCTGACCGTAAACACTCTACTCACAGTCTAATTTAGATTCGAGTACCGTCACCTGTTAGTTTCCTCCGTCAGGGATGAGGGGTCGTAGCAATGATCCGAGAGAGAGAGAGACCAAGGTGAGTCTTACCTTGTGCCGGCGTCCGTCACTTTCCTCCGGGTCATGGCTCGATCACTTCTTCAGAATTAACTCAGGGTATTAGTATCTGCTCACTTGCGCCAAATGTAAAAGTCAATATTTTCCTGTTTCTTTGATTGTGGTAAAGACTCAACAATAGATTGTTATGGTAAAATAACACGGCTTTATTTACGAAACGACCGCATGCAGTTTTGGCTGAAAGTTGAGGTCGGAGAGCGGTTACTACTGCTGATTCCTACTCAAGTCTGCGCTTTCACAGAAAATCAGTTCAGTATTTATATATTATCATTATCAAGATTGCGTGACTACAGCTTAGTCAGGAATTCGATCGGAAGTAGAAACGGAAGCAATGTCATATATCTGCTGACCTGTTGATCTTCTCAGACTCTTTATCTCATCCCTCATACATTATCTTGTCCTTTGATAGAACATTAAAAGGTCAGAGGAGACTCATCCATTCCTTATCTTGTCTTATTCATACCACACTGGGCTATGACGAGTTAGCCTTATCAGAAATTACAGAGGTCAGGCATTTTGGAATAGCTTGACCTTCTCTGATCTTATTCATGCTTTAGGTTATGCGGAGTCAGCCTTATTGGTCTTACAAAGGGGTCTGGTATATTAAAATGGCTAGGTCAGCTTTTCTTACATTGTACCGAATAATTGACCAATTTTCCCATCATGCCATTACTTAATTCGTACAACATCACAGAGCGGCCTATTGGTTATTTTTCAAAGAAATTAAATAAGCACCAGAAGAAGTATTCAACGATTGAGAAGGAGACGTTGAGCTTGGTGCTGGCTTTACAACATTTTCAAATCTATATTACCAGCAATCTCAGCCAGATCATCATCTTTCTGACAACTGGTCTTAGGTAGATCTTCATCTTTGTATTATATTATATATGGTACAAATATATATGACACAATTATATATACTGATCATAATCCATTGACATTTTGGGAGTGATTCCGGAATAACATGCAAGACTTTTTCGAAGGAGTTTATTGTTATGTCATTTCATTTAAAAATAATACATGTGGCAGCACGGGAAAACATGATAGCCGATACTTTGTCACGAATGTGATGGAAAGAAGCAGATTCGGTGGAGGAAGAAGAACTAAAATGGACAATGTTATTATGAATGTTTGCGTGTTGTGGTTTGGAAAATAAAAAGTATATTTACTGTCAACATTTTTTAAAGGAAAGTGAAAAGGTGAAAAATGAAACCATCTTGAAGTTGATGGGTTGTTTTTTTTTCTTGGGGGGAGGTGTCATGTGAGAGTCCCTTTAAGAAAAGTGTGTTTCATCAAATGGCTGCAGTGATGTCATTGTGTGGGTGGAGCTGGAATGTGATTCTGGCTTTTTACTTTTACTTTGAGCTGGAAGCTCTTTTTGGCTCTGTGTTTTAGTTTCGCTTTCAGTTGGAGAGCTGCATTCAAACCATGCAGATGTGTATGGTCTATCTCTCTGTATGTTAAACAAGGTGTTTAGATTACTCGTTAATTTTAAAGTGATAACTTTCTGTAGAGAATCCAAACCTACTGTCTTTGTTAAAAAGTGTTTTGGCTTATGGATGTTGTTAGGAAAGTTACTAAGGGTTACCTATAGAGTACTGTATCTTTTTGATGGGTTATCAGTGTTGGTAGTTGATAAGATGTTTACTGTGTGTTTATAAAATGTTAACTGGATTCATAGAATAAAAATTGTTTTTGTTTAAAAATACTTTCAGTTCTCTGTTGCATCACACCTGTAAAGTGGGTCCTTGCACTCCCCATAACCAAAATCTATTCAAAGTTGTGGGTCAACTCCATGATATACTTTGGTGTTCTCTAAATCCTGGCCCATAATATTACAAAGATGAGGATCTGGCTGAGTTCAGGTGTTGCAAAGATGAGGAACACACCGGCATCAATGTTTCCAAAGATGAGGTTCTGCCTGAGATCGATTTTTAAAAAAAATTTAGAGTACTCAATTCATTTTTTTCCAATTAAGGGGCAATTTAGCATGTTCAATCCACCTACCTTGCACATCTTTGGGTTGTGGGGGCGAAACCCACACAAACACGGGGAGAATGTGCAAACTCCACATGGACAGTGACCCAGAGCTGGGATCAAACCTGGGACCTCGGCGCCGTGAGACTGCAGTGCTACCACTGCGCCACTATGCTGCCCCTCGTGAGATTGATTTTAACAAAGGTGAGTACGTGGCTGAGGTTACTTGTTACAAAGATAGGAATCTGGCTGAGATTAGTTGTTGCAGAGATGATGATCTGGCTGAGATCAGTTGTTGCAAAGGTGAGGATTTGGCTGAGATCAGTTGTTACAAAGATGAGGATTTAGTTGAGATCAGTTGTTACAAAGAAAAGGATCTTTTTGCAATCAGTCGTTACAAAGACGAGGTTCTGGCCGAGATCAGTTGTTAGAAAGGTGAGGGATGGACTGAGTTTAGTTGTACAAAGATAAGTGTTCTGAGTTGAGATCAATTTTGACAAAAAATAAGGATCTTTTTGAGATAAGTTGTTACATCGATGAGGATCTGGGCGAGATCAGTTGTTACAAAGGTGAGGGTTGGGCTGAGATTATTGTTGCAAAGATGAGAATATGGCTGAGATCAGTTGTTACAAAGATGGGAATTTGCCTGAGATGAGTTGTTACGAAGATGAGGATCTGGCTGAGATCAGTTGGTACAAATATGAGGATCTACCTAAGATCAGTTGTCAGAAAGATGATGATCTGGCTGAGATCAGTTGTTATAAAGATGATGATCTGGCTGAGATCATTTGTTACAAAGATGAGGATCTACCTAAGATCAGTTGTTGCAAAGATGAGGATCTGGCTGAGATCAGTTGTTAGAAAGATGATGATCTGGCTGAGATCAGTTGATACAAAGATGGTGATTGGACTGAGATCAGTTGTTGCAAAGATGAGAATAGGGCTGAGATTACTTGTTACAAAGATGAGGTTCTGGCTGAGATTACTTGTTACAAAGATAAGCATGGAGTTGAAATCAGTTGTTAAAAAGATAAGGATCTGTTCGAGATCGGCTTTTACCAAGATGAGGATCTGGCCGAGATCAATTGTGACAAAGGTGACCTGGCTGAGATCAGTTGTGACAAAGTTGAGGATTTGTCTGAGATCAGTTATTACAAAGATGTGGATCTGGCTGAGTTCAGGTGTCACAAAGATGAGGAATACACTGAGTCTGCACGTTCTCCCTATGTCTGCGTGGGTTTCTTCCGGGTGCTCCAGTTTCCTCCCACAAGTCCCGAAAAAGGTGCATTATGCAATTTGGACATTCTGAATTCTCCCTCTGTGTACCCGAAGTCGCCGGAATGTGGCGACTAGGTTCTTTTCACAGTAACTTCATTGCAGTGTTAATGTAAGCCTACTTGTGACAATAAAGATTATTATTATTATTTTAATTTAGAGTACCCACTTCATTTTTTCCAATTAAGAGGCAATTTAGCGTGTTCAATCAACCTACCTTGCACATCTTTGGGTTGTGGGGGCGAAACCCACGAAACACAGGGAGAATGTGCAAACTCCACATGGACAGTGACCCAGAGCCGGGATCGAACCTGGGACCTCGGCGCCGTGAGACTGCAGTGCTACCACTGCGCCACTATGCTGCCCCTCCTGAGATTGATTTTAACAAAGATGAGTACGTGGCTGAGGTTACTTGTTACAAAGATAAGAATCTGGCTGAGATTAGTTGTTGCAGAGATGATGATCTGGCTGAGATCAGTTGTTGCAAAGGTGAGGATTTGGCTGAGATCAATTGTTACAAAGATGAGGATTTAGTTGAGATCAGTTGTACAAAGAAAAGGATCTTTTTGCAATCAGTCGTTACAAAGACGAGGTTCTGGCCGAGATCAGTTGTTAGAAAGGTGAGGGATGGACTGAGTTTAGTTGTACAAAGATAAGTGTTCTGAGTTGAGATTAATTTTGACAAAAATAAGGATCTTTTTGAAATAAGTTGTTACATAGATGAGGATCTGGGCGAGATCAGTTGTTACAAAGGTGAGGGTTGGGCTGAGATTATTGTTGCAAAGATGAGAATATGGCTGAGATCAGTTGTAACAAAGATGGGAATTTGCCTGAGATGAGTTGTTACAAAGATGAGGATCTGGCTGAGATCAGTTGGTACAAATATGAGGATCTACCTAAGATCAGTTGTCAGAAAGATGATGATCTGGCTGAGATCAGTTGTTATAAAGATGATGATCTGGCTGAGATCATTTGTTACAAAGATGAGGATCTACCTAAGATCAGTTGTTGCAAAGATGAGGATCTGGCTGAGATCAGTTGATACAAAGGTGGTGATTGGACTGAGATCAGTTGTTGCAAAGATGAGAATAGGGCTGAGATTACTTGTTACAAAGATGAGGTTCTGGCTGAGATTACTTGTTACAAAGATAAGCATGGAGTTGAAATCAGTTGTTAAAAAGATAAGGGTCTGTTCGAGATCGGCTTTTACCAAGATGAGGATCTGGCCGAGATCAATTGTGACAAAGGTGACCTGGCTGAGATCAGTTGTGACAAAGTTGAGGATTTGTCTGAGATCAGTTATTACAAAGATGTGGATCTGGCTGAGTTCAGGTGTCACAAAGATGAGGAATACACTGAGTCTGCACGTTCTCCCTATGTCTGCGTGGGTTCCTTCCGGGTGCTCCAGTTTCCTCCCACAAGTCCCGAAAAAGGTGCATTATGCAATTTGGACATTCTGAATTTTCCCTCTGTGTACCCGAAGTCGCCGGAATGTGGCGACTAGGTTCTTTTCACAGTAACTTCATTGCAGTGTTAATGTAAGCCTACTTGTGACAATAAAGATTATTATTATTATTTTAATTTAGCGTACCCACTTCATTTTTTCCAATTAAGAGGCAATTTAGCGTGTTCAATCCACCTACCTTGCACATCTTTGGGTTGTGGGGGAGAAACCCACGTAAACACGGGGAGAATGTGCAAACTCCACATGGACAGTGACCCAGAGCCGGGATCGAACCTGGGACCTCGGCGCCGTGAGACTGCAGTGCTACCACTGCGCCACTATGCTGCCCCTCCTGAGATTGATTTTAACAAAGGTGAGTACGTGGCTGAGGTTACTTGTTACAAAGATAAGAATCTGGCTGAGATTAGTTGTTACAAAGATGAGCATTGAGTTGAAATCAGTTGATACAAACATAAGGATCTTTTCGAGATCAGTTGATATAAGACGAGGATCTGGCCAAGATCAGTTGTTACACAGATAAGCATTGAATTGAGATCAGTTGCTACGAAGATAAGGATCTGAGTTGAGATCAGTTGTTACCAAAATAAGGATCTTTTCGAGATCAGCGGTTACAAAGACCGAGGATCTGTCTGAGATCAGCTGATACAAAGGTGAGGGTTGGTCTGAGATTAGATGTTTCAAAGATGAGGATAGAGCTGAGATTAGTTGTTACATCGATGATGACCTGGCTGAGATAAATTGATACAAAAATTAGGATCTGGCTGTGATCAGTTGTTATGAAGATGAGGAACTGGCTGACAACAGTTGTTACATAGATGAGGCTCTGGCTGAGAACAGATGTTATGAAAATCACAATCTGGCTGAGATCAGTAGTAATCGGTTTTGGCAAAGTTGCGGATCTGGCCGAGATCATATGTTAAAAAAATTAGGATCTGGCTGAGATAAATTGTTACAACAATGAGGATATTTTCAAGAACAGTTGTTATAAAGATGAGGTTCTGGCTGAAATCAGTTGTTACAAAGATAAGGGGCAGGCTGACATCAGTTGTTACAAAGAAGAGGATCTGGCTGAGAACAGTTTTTACAAAGATGAGGATTTGATTCAGATCAGTTGTTGCAAAGATGAAGATTGGCTGAGATCAGTTGTTACAAAGATGAGCATCAGGCTGAGATCAGTTGCTACAAAGATGATGATCTGGCTGAGATCCGTTGTTGCAAAGATGAAGATTTGGCGGAGGTCAATTGTTATAAAGGTGAGGATCAGGGCAGCAAGGTGGCCTAGTGGTTAGCACAGCTGCCTCACGGCGCTGAGGTCCCAGGTTCGATCCCGGCTCTGGGTCACTGTCCGTGTGGAGTTTGCACATCCACCCCGTGTCTGCGTGGGTTTCGCCCCCACAACCCAAAAATGTGCAGAGTAGGTGGATTGGCCACACTAAGTTGGCCCTTAATTGGAAAAAATAATTGGGTAATCTAAATTTTAAATAAAAACATTTAAAAAAAAATAAATAAAGGTGAGGATCTTGCTCAGACCAGTTGTTAGAAAGATGTGGATCTGGCTGAGGTCAGTTGTTACAACAAGGAAGAACTGACTGAGACCAGTTGTTACACAGGTGAGGATCTGGCTAGGATCAGTTATTACAAAGGTGAGAATCTGACAGACCATTTGTTACAAACATGATGATCTTGCTGAGATCGGTTGTTGCAAAGATTAAGTTTGACTGAGATGAATAGTTATAAAGATGGGGATCTGGCTGAGATAAGGTGTTACAAAGAATAGAATCTGGCTGAGATCAGTTTTTATTAAGATGAGGATCAGGCTAAGATCAGTTAATAGAATCCCGACAGGGGAAAAAGAGGTCATTCAGCCCATCAAGTCTGCACCGGCCCCCTGAAAGAGTTCCCTACTGGAGCTCACCCCCCACCCTATCCCTGTAACCCCGCCCAATTTTTGGACACTAAGGAGCAATTTAGTATGGCTAATTGCTCTAACCTACACATCTTTGGGCTGTGGGTCTTGGGTGACTGATGTGTGGCGTTTCCACTTTCTCCCCATGTCAGCTTTTGTTTCCTCCAGGTGCACCAAACACGAAAATTGAACTGAGATCAGTTGTTACAAATATGAGGAAATGGATCAGATTAGTGGTTACAAAGATAAGGATTGACCTTAGATTGGTCATTGCAAAAATGAGGATCTGGCTGAGATCAGTTGTTACAAAGATGATGATCTGGTCAAGATCAGTTGTTACAAAGTTGAGTATCTGGCTGAGATCAGTTGTTACAATAATAAAGATTTAGCTGAGATCAGTTGTTACAAAGATGATGATCCGGTTGAAATCTGTTTTTCAAAAGGTTAGGATTTGAAGAGGTCAGTTGTACATAGACAAGGATCTGGCTGAGATCAGCTGTTACAATAATAATGATCTGGCAGAAATCAGTTGTTCTAAAGATGTGATCAGGCTGAGATCTGTTGTTACAAAGATGAGCATCTGGCTGAGATCAGTTGTTACAAAGATGATGATCTGGCTGAGATCAGTTGTTGCAAAGATGAAGATTTGGCTGAGATCAATTGTTATAAAGATGAGGATCGCAGGGGTTGTTTAGCACAGGGCTAAATCGCTGGCTTTGAAAGCAGACCAAGGCAGGCCAGCAGCACGGTTCAATTCCCGTATCAGCCTCCCCGAACAGGTGCCGGAATGTGGCGACTAGGGGCTTTTCACAGTAACTTCATTTGAAGCCTACTTGTGACAATAAGCAATTTTCATTTCATGAATTCTTGCTCAGATCAGTTGTTACAAAGATGTGGATCTGGCTGAGATCAGTTGTTATAAACAGGAGGATCTGACTGAGACCAATTGTAACAAAGGTGAGCATCCGGCTAGGATCAGTTGTTACAAAGATGAGAATATGACTGAGACCATTTGTTACAATCATGATGATCTGGCTGAGATGTGTGATGACAAAGACAAACATTTCGCTGAGACTAGTTGTTGCAAAACTGAGACCAGATGTTACTAAAATCCCGATATATCCCGGAATAAAGCATCCAGCAGAGGGCAGTAGAGCAGAGCTGCTGATTGGCTGTTGCGGGGGCAATTTGCATACGTCTGTTGTGCTCACCCTAACTTGAAGGTGGTTTGTGGAGGAGCTGTGTCAAGTGACACTTAAACCTGAAACACTTCTTCAGTGTTTCCATCCCTACCCCCTCCTCTAACCAAAGAAAACCCAACTGCTGTAAAGATCAAGAGCTGGCAAATCCCATTGCGAGCTGCAGCGACCACATCTGCAGCAAGTGTTGGCTGCTCGAAGAGCTCTGGCTCAGAGTTGATGAGCTGGAGTCTGAGCTTCAAACGCTGAGGCACATCCGGGAGGGGGAGACTTACCTGGACACTGTGTTTCAGGAGGCAGTCACACCTGTCAGAGTAAGTAGTTTAAATCCTGCCAGTGGCCAGGGACAGCAGGGTGTGACTGCAAGTCAGGCAGGTAAAGGGAACCAGCAGTCAGGAACTCAGGAGCCTCAGCCCTTGATCCTGTCCAACAGGTATGAGGCACTTGCTCTCTGTGTGGATGGCGAACAGGGCTGCAGGAAGGATGAGTCAGCTGACCAAGGCACCATGGTTCAGCAGGCCATTCAAGGCGAGGGAGTAAATAGGCAAGCTGTAGTTGTAGGGGATTCTATTATCAGGGGGATAGATAGTATCCTTTGTGAGCATGATAAAGAGTCCCACATGGTATGTTGCCTGCTCGGTGCTAGGGTGCAGGACATCTCTGACTGGCTTGAAAGGATACTGGAGAGGGAGGGGGAGGATCCAGTTGTTGTGATCCATGTCGGTACCAACAACATAGGCAAGTCTAGGAAAGAGGACGTGTTTAGAGATTATAAAGAGCTAGGATTCAAATTAAAAAACAGGTCCTCAAGGGTCATAATCTCCGGATTACTGCCCGAGCCACGTGCAAATTGGCATAGGGAGGCAAGAATAAGGGAAGTTAACAAGTGGCTGAAAGAGTGGTGTGGGAAAGAGGGGTTCCTTTTCATGGGACACTGGCATCAGTTTTGGGACAGGGGGGACCTATACCGTTGGGATGGTCTCCACCTGAGCCGAGCTGGGACCAGTGTTCTGGCGAAAAGAGTAAATAGTGTGATCAATAGGACTTTAAACTAGAGATTGGGGGGAAGGGAAAGTCAGGGAACCAAGAGGTGAAATAATCAGTGGGAAGCGTAGCTGCTTAGGAATACAAAAAAGCACGAAAAGACAGAACTCAGGAGAGGTTACGATAGTCCCCACCCCACAAAATATGACACAGTGTTTGGACAGGCTCAGTAAACCAAGGTCCACCACACTAAGAAAACAAAAAGGGACAGTCAATAGAGAATTAAAGGTGCTATATTTAAATGCGCGCAGTGTACAGAACAAGGTCGATGAGCTTGTGGCCCAGATTGTGACTGGCAGGTATGATGTGGTAGGCATCACAGAGACGTGGTTGCAGGGGGTTCAGGACTGGCATTTAAACATCCAGGGATTCACAACCTATCGAAAAGACAGAGAGGTGGGCAGAGGGGGCGGGGTTGCCTTGTTAATTAGGAATGAAATTAAATCAATAGCACTAAACGACATAGGGTCAGTTGATGTGGAGTCTGTGTGGGTAGAGTTGAGGAACCACAAAGGCAAAAAAACCATCATGGGAGTTATGTACAGGCCTCCTAACAGTAGTCAGGACCAGGGGCACAAAATACACCACGAAATAGAAAGTGCATGTCAGAAAGGCAAGGTCACAGTGATCATGGGGGACTTCAATATGCAGGTGGACTGGATAAATAATGCTGCCAGTGGACCCAAGGAAAGGGAATTCATTGAATGTTTACAGGAGGGCTTTTTGGAACAGCTTGTGATGGAGCCCACGCGGGAACAGGCCATTCTGGACTTAGTGTTATGTAATGAGCCAGACTTGATTAAAGATCTTAAAGTAAGGGAACACTTAGGAGGCAGTGATCATAATATGGTAGAATTCAATCTGCAATTTGAAAGAAAGAAGGTAGAATCAGATGTAAAGGTGTTACAGTTAAATAAAGGTAACTACAGGGGCATGAGGGAGGAACTGACGAAAATCGACTGGGAGCAGAGCCTAGTGGGAAAGACAATAGAACAGCAATGGCAGGAGTTTCTGGGAGTAATTGAGGACACAGTACAGAGGTTCATCCCAAAGAAAAGAAAGGTTATCAGAGGGGGGATTAGGCAGCCATGGCTGACAAAGGAAGTTAGGGAATGCATCAAAGCAAAAGAGAAAGCCTATAATGTGGCAAAGAGTAGTGGGAAGTCAGAAGATTGGGAAGGCTACTTTTGTAAGGGCCACGAAGAATCCAGCACGAATTTTAAGGATACAAAGTAATAACATTTATTTACTATAACATATATACATAACAGTAGCAGTAACTTCCTTTGCTACATACTCCTTCCTCCTGGTTCCTGAACTGGCCAGCTTATTTATACTAGGAATTTCTCCGCCCCCCTCATTGGGGAAGCTCATACTCCCACAGGTTTGTGGGATAGTCATTAGTCCCCAGCCAATGGTAAGTAGGCAGGTTATAACATCCCTCCCCCCAAAGTCCAAGGAATCCACCGAAGACCCTGGCGAAGGAAGGCGTCGGACTCGTTTGGTCGCAGGCCGGACGCCATTTGCACGCGGCGCTGGATCAGGCGGCGTGTAACGAGATGGAGACCGGCGCTTCCGTGATGAACGGCGCGGTTGTACATCCATGGCCCGTGGACCCGAGGATTCCCCCTCTGATGCATCCTGTGTCTCCATCTCGGAGTCAGAGTCTGCAGCCTCCGTCATGTCAGCGTCTCTATCTCCATTCGGTCCCGTAACGACCTGCGCAGGCTTCGAGTGAGGCACCAGTGGAAGATTGTGAGGACTACCTTCCCTTGTCTCTGGTCTCTGCAGCTGTTAAAATGAGCTCCGGGGGCGGGGAATCTTTTGAGGGGATGATCTTCTGGACCGAATGTGGTCTACATGTTTTCGCTGGAGACGACCCTGGGCTTGCACTTGGTAAGATATAGGGCCCGTTTGGTGAAAGATTACACCAGGAACCCATTGGGCACCACCAGCAAAATTCTGAATGAATACTGGGTCACCGGGCGCAAACTGCCGAATCGGACGATGCCGAGAAAATCCCTGTCCCTGCCGTTCTTGTGTACGGCGTACTTTTGCGCCAATGTCCGGGAAAACCATACTAAGGCGGGTGCGAAGTCTCCGGCCCATTAGGAGTTCTGCGGGAGCTACCCCAGTCACTGCATAGGGGGTGGTCCTGTATGTAAACAAAAAGCGAGCCAGTCTCGTGTCCATTGATCCGGAAGACTGCTTCTTTAGGCCTCTTTTGAATGTCTGCAAACCCATTTGAAGCCGGGTGGTAAGAGGCAGTGTGGATATGGTAGATGCCGTTCATCTCTGTGAACCTAGCAAACTCCTCACTCGTGAATGGAGTGCCATTATCCGTGACCAGCACCTCGGGGAGGCCATGCGTACTAAACGATAAACGCATCTTTTCAATTGTTGCGCAGGACGTTGTCCCCTGCATCTTATGCACCTCTAGCCATTTGGACTGGGCGTCAATTAGTAGAAGGAACATGGATCCTTGAAAAGGGCCTGCGAAATCTGCATGCATGTGTGCCCAAGGCCGCCCTGGCCATTCCCAGTGATGTAGGGGCGCGGCCAGCGGAAGCTTCTGATGCTCCTGGCAAATGGAGCAGTTTTGGGCCACCTTCTCAATGTCGGTGTCGAGGCCTGGCCACCAGACGTAACTCCAGGCCAACATTTTCATTTTGGTCACGTCTGGATGCCCATTGTGCAAGTCTGATAGTATCAGCTCCTGGCCTTTTTCCGGGACAATCACACGCGTCCCCCACAAGAGGATGCCGTCTTCCAAGCTGAATTCTGACAGCTTGGAGGAAAATGCCCGCAACTCGCCTGGGAGCTGTCTATGCTGCCCACCATACAGGACTATGTGCCGAACCTTTGACAGGACTGGCTCCGTCTGGGTCCACTCACGGATCTGTGATGCCGTGACAGGCAAGGTGTCCATAAAATTTAGGGTTGCAACCACCTCACCGGTCGTGGGGGTCGACATGGGGCCGGTCGATAAAGGCAATCGGCTCAGTGCGTCGGCATTTGCTATCGGCCTACCTGGTTTGTGCTCCAGAGAATACTCGTATGCAGCAAGCAACAAAGCCCAGCGCTGGATCCGTGCAGAAGCAATGGGCGGTATTGGCTTATCCTCTCTGAAAAGTCCCAGCAGGGGCTTATGATCAGTCACGATAGTGAAATGGCGGTCGTGCACGTACTGGTGGAAGCGTTTCACCGCAAAAACCATTGCCAGGCCCTCCTTCTCGATCTGCGCGTACTTTTCCTCCGCTGCAGTCAATGTGCGGGAGGCGAAAGCTATCGGTCGCTTGGTCCCATTCTCCATCTTGTGGGACAGTACGGCCCCAATACCATACGGGGATGCATCACATGTGACGAGCAAAGGCTTTCCAGGATCATAGTGGGTTAGTAACCCAGACGACGACAATTGTTGCTTTACCCGCCGGAAAGCGGTTTCTTGCGGCTGACCCCAAACCCAGGTGTGATTTTTCTTTAGCAGAAGGTGCAAAGGGGCCAGCGTAGTTGCCAGATTGGGGAGGAACTTCCCGTAATAGTTTACGAGACCGAGAAAAGAACGAAGATGCAAAGTATCAGTCGGGGTGGGGGCATGTTGAATTGCACGCACCTTCTCTGCGACGGGGTGCAGACCTTCGCGGTCCACCTGATAACCTAGATAGACTACTTCCTTTGCCTGAAATACGCACTTTGTGCGACGTAAACGGACACCAGCCTCCGAAAGGCGTCTAAGGACAGCCTCCAGATTTTCCAAATGTTCTTGCTCCGACGTCCCTGTAATCAAAACGTCATCTAGGTAGACAGCCACACGTGGTAAACCTCTCAAAATGCCCTCCATAACATGTTGAAAAATTGCGCAGGCAGAGGATACTCCAAAGGGCAACCGTGTATATTCATACAGGCCCCGGTGTGTATTAATCGTTACATATGGTCGGGAGGCAGGGTCCAGCTCCAACTGCAGGTAGGCGTGACTCATATCTAATTTTGTGAACGAGAGTCCACCTGCAAGTTTCGCGTAGAGATCCTCTATGCGAGGCATTGGATATCGGTCGAGTCGGGAAACTGTATTCACTGTAAGTTTATAGTCGCCACACAAGCGAACTGTGGCATCTGGCTTCATTACAGGTACAATTGGTGCTGCCCAGTCAGCAAAATGGACGGGCCTGATAATACCCAAACTCTCCAAACGAGTGAGCTCCCCTTCTACCTTCTCGAGCAAGGCGTAAGGCACTGGGCGCACCCGGAAATAGCGCGGCGTGGCTCCTGGTTCAACTTGGATACGGGCTACGGCCCCTTTTATTTTCCCCAAACCAGGCTGGAATACATCTGGGTATCGTCCTAGCACCTCAGTCAACCCTTCAGAAACTGTTTGGAGGATGTGCTGCCATTGCAACCGCAAATGGCGCAACCAGTCCCGACCCAACAGGCTGGGCCCATGGCCGCGCACCACGATAAGTGGGAAACGCCCCTCCTGGCGTCCATAGACAACAGGGGTCATTGTAGTTCCTGCAATGTCCAGTGGTTCCCCTGTGTAGGTGGCCAACCTGGCCTGTGAGTCGGTTAATGTAAGGGTCTGTATACCCTGCTTGATGCTGTCGAATGTCCTCTGGGCGATCACGGAGACCGCTGCGCCAGTATCCAACTCCATCTCAAGCGGGTGGTCATTGACCCGTACTGTCACCTTAATGGGGGCCACACGGGGAGCTGCCACACAATGCAGCTGCAGGCAGTCGTCCTCCGTCTCCACATCCTCAGGACTAGTCGCCGCAGGTTCATCCACATGGAAGGTACGGCCTCTGGGCTGGTCCCAGTTACGGCCCCTGGGCTGGTCCCAGTTTCGGTCGGAACGACGGCACCTTTGGTGTCCCCAGGACCGCCGTCCGCAACGGGGTTGGCGCCTACAAGTCTGACACGGACATGGCTCCTCATCCATTGGCTCTGGAGAAGGCTTCCTTCGGGGAGGAATGTCCGATGGCCACTGGCGTCGGTCCAGACGTTGCCTCGCCCAAGGTACCGCAGGAGTGCGGGGGGACGTTTTTGGACGGAAAGGGTTGCGCCCCAAGGCATGCACTTCCATTCCCATTAGCTCCTGTACTCCTCGCTCTGCGCTCTCTCGGGACAAGACTATTTGAATGGCCTGTTGAAAAGTCAACGTTGGCTCCGCTAACAACTTTCTCTGGGTGGCTGCATTGTTAATACCGCAAACCAAACGGTCGCGTAACATTTCTGACAAGGTCTCACCATAGTCACAGTACTCCGCAATCCTGCGTAGCCTGGACAGAAAATCGGCAAGGGATTCTCCAGGGGTCCTCTCAGTGGTATTAAACCGGTAACGCTGGACTATCGTGGACGGGGTTGGGTTAAAGTGTTGCCCCACTATATTCACAAGTTCATCAAACGTTTTGGTGTCCGGCGCAGCTGGGTACGTAAGGCTCCTAATCACCCCAAACGTATGCGGGCCGCAGGCGGTGAACAATATGACCACCTGGCGCTCGTTTTCGGTGATATTGTTTGCCCGGAAATAGTAACACATCCGTTGTGTGTACTGGTTCCAGCTTTCCAGCGCAGCATCAAAAATATCCAAACGTCCGTACAGAGGCATGGTATAATAGAAAACAACTTCCAACCTGTATCCAACAAAAATCCAGGGAGGTGGCTTCAGCAGTGTAGACAGCTATTCACTTTTACCTTCGTCGCCAGTTTTGTAAGGGCCACGAAGAATCCAGCACGAGTTTTAAGGATACAAAGTAATAACATTTATTTACTATAACATATATACATAACAGTAGCAGTAACTTCCCTTGCTACATACTCCTTCCTCCTGGTTCCTGAACTGGCCAGCTTATTTCTACTAGGAGTTTCTCCGCCCCCCTCATTGGGGAAGCTCATACTCCCACAGGATTGTGGGATAGTCATTAGGCCCCAGCCAATGGTAAGTAGGCAGGTTATAACAGCTACAAAAACAAACAGAGGATAACAAAGAGAGAAATAAGGAAAGAGAGGATCAAATATGAAGGTAGGCCAGCCAGTAACATTAGGAATGATGGTAAAAGTTTCTTTAAATACATTAAAAACAAACGGGAGGCAAAAGTAGACATTGGGCCGCTCCAAAATGACGCTGGTAATCTAGTGATGGGTGACAAGGAAATAGCTGAGGAACTAAATGAGTACTTTGCGTCAGCCTTCACAGTAGAAGACATGAGTAATATTCCAACAATTCAGGAGAGTCAGGGGGCAGAGTTGAATATGGTAGCCATCACAAAGGAGAAAGTGCGAGAGAAACTAAGAGGTCTAAAAATTGATATATCTCCGGGCCCAGATGGGCTACATCCTAGAGTTCTAAAGGAGATAGCTGAAGAAATAGTGGAGGCGTTAGTTATGATCTTTCAAAAGTCACAGGAGTCAGGTAAAGTCCCAGAGGATTAGAAAATCGCTGTTGTAACCCCCCTGTTCAAGAAGGGAACAAGGAAAAAGATGGAAAATTATAGGCCAATTAGCCTAACCTTGGTTGTTGGCAAGATTCTAGAATCCATTGTTAAGGATGAGATTTCTAAATTCTTGGAAGTGCAGGGTTGGATTAGGACAAGTCAGCATGGATTTAGTAAGGGGAGGTCATGCCTGACAAACCTGTTAGAGTTCTTTGAAGAGATAACAAATAGGTTAGACCAAGGAGAGCCAATGGATGTTATCTATCTTGATTTCCAAAAGGCCTTTGATAAGGTGCCTCACGGGAGACTGCTGAGTAAAATAAGGGCCCATGGTATTCGAGGCAAGGTACTAACATGGATTGACGATTGGCTGTCAGGCAGAAGGCAGAGAGTTGGGATAAAAGGTTCTTTTTCGGAATGGCAACCGGTGACGAGTGGTGTCCCGCAGGGTTCAGTGTTGGGGCCACAGCTGTTCTCTTTATATATTAACGATCTAGATGATGGGACTGGGGGCATTCTGGCTAAGTTGGCCGATGATACAAAGATAGGTGGAGGGGCAGGTAGTATGGAGGTGGGGAGGCTGCAGAAAGATTTAGACAGTTTAGTCCAAGAAATGGCTGATGAAATTCAACGTGGGCAAGTGCGAGATCTTGCACTTTGGAAAAAAGAATAGAGGCATGGACTATTTTCTAAACGGTGACAAAATTCATAATGCTGAAGTGCAAAGGGACTTGGGAGTCCTAGTCCAGGATTCTCTAAAGGTAAACTTGCAGGTTGAGTCCGTAATTAAGAAAGCAAATGCAATGTTGTCATTTATCTCAAGAGGCTTGGAATATAAAAGCAGGGATGTATTTCTGAAGCTTTATAAAACATTGGTTAGGCCCCATTTAGAATACTGTGAGCAATTTTGGGCCCCACACCTCAGGAAGGACATACTGGCACTGGAGCGGGTCCAGCGGAGATTCACACGGATGATCCCAGGAATGGTAGGCCTAACATACGATGAACGTCTGAGGATCCTGGGATTATATTCATTGGAGTTTAGGAGGTTGAGGGGAGATCTAATAGAAACTTACAAGATAATGAATGGCTTAGGTAGGGTGGATGTAGGGAAGTTGTTTCCATTAGCAGGGGAGATTAGGACCTGATGCGCTAAGCATCAAGAGCCACAAAGACATGTGAGACTTTAACTCAGGCTTTAATATACTACATGGGAGGCTTACCCGACACAGACGACCCCAGACAGAATGGGACCGGTCCCAGAAGAGGGTTCTTATACTAACTCCCGGGGGAGTGGCTAAGGCGGAGCTCTCCGTGGCCAGGTCGGGTTACCTACTAGTGACCGAACCTCTGCAGAGCTACAGTACAATACACAGTATTACAGGGCCACGTTACACACAACTATTATATACTATGTACAATGGTAGGGAAGTACAGTGGTGTATCACCACAGGACCCGGGGGCACAGCCTTAGAATAAAAGGGAGTCACTTTAGAACAGAGATGAGGAGAAATTTCTTCAGCCAGAGAGTGGTGGGTCTGTGGAATTCATTGTCACAGAGGGCGGTGGAGGCCGGGACGTTGAGTGTCTTTAAGACAGAAGTTGATAAATTCTTAATTTCTCGAGGAATTAAGGGCTATGGAGAGAGAGCGGGTAAATGGAGTTGAAATCAGCCATGATTGAATGGAGAAGTGGACTCGATGGGCCGAATGGCTTTACTTCCGCTCCTATGTCTTATGGTCTTAAGAGGAAGGCTCGAGGGCAGGTAGAAGTAGAAAGAAGTTGAACCGTGAAGTCACAGCCTGCAGGTAAGGGATTGGCTGGTGACTGGTAAATAGTTTTTCTGTTATTTTCCCTCAGGTGTTATCGTGCAGGGCGCAGAGGTTGCTGAGTGAGTGCTTGCTGAGAAGGGGAGTGAATAACAGGTAAGCTCTTTCTTTCTTTCTCTTTTTTTATCTAGAGGCGATGGCAGGGAAGGTAGTACACTGTTCCTCCTGCAGAATGTTTGAGAGGAGGGACGCCGTCAGTGTCCCTGCTGATTTCATCTGTGGGAAGTGCACACATCTCCAGCTCCTCAGAAACCGCGTTAGGGAACTGGAGCTGGAGCTGGATGAACTTCGGATCATTCGGGAGGCAGAGGTGGTCATAGATAGAAGCTTCAGGGATGTAGTTACTCCGAAGAATAAAGATAGATGGGTGACGGTGAGAGGGGCTGGGAGGAAGCAGTCAGTACAGGGATCCCCTGTGGTCGTTCCCCTTAGTAACAAGTATACCGCTTTGGATACTGTTGGGGGGGGGGGGACTTACCAGGGGTAAGCCATGGGGTACAGGTCTCTGGCACAGAGTCTGTCCCTGTTGCTCAGAAGGGAAGGGGGGAGAGGAGTAGAGCATTAGTTATTGGAGACTCCATAGTTAGGGGGATAGATAGGAGATTCTGTGGGAACGAGAGAGACTCGCGGTTGGTGTGTTGCCTCCCAGGTGCGAGGGTGCGTGATGTCTCGGATCGTGTTTTCAGGATCCTTAAGGGGGAGGGGGAGCAGCCCCAAGTCGTGGTCCACATAGGTACCAATGACAGAGATAGGAAAAGGGATAGGGATGTAAGGCAGGAATTCAGGGAGCTAGGGTGAAAACTTAGATCTAGGACAAACAAAATTATTATCTCTGGGTTGTTACCCGTGCCATGTGATAGCGAGACGAGGAATAGGGAGAGAGAGGAGTTGAACACATGGCTACAGGGATGGTGCAGGAGGGAGGGTTTCAGATTTCTGGATAATTGGGGCTCATTCTGGGGTCGGTGGGACCTTTACAAACGGGATGGTCTACACCTGAACCAGAGGGGTACCAATATCCTGGGGGGGAAATTTGCTAATGCTCTTCGGGAGGGTTTAAACTAGTTCAGCAGGGGCTTGGGAACCTGAATTGTAGCTCCAGTATACAGGAGGTTGGAAGTAGTGAGGTCATGAGTAAGGTTTCAAAGTTGCAGGAGTGTACCGGCAGGCAGGAAGGTGGTTTAAAGTGTGTCTTCTTCAATGCCAGGAGCATCCGGAATAAGGTGGGTGAACTTGCGGCATGGGTTGGTACCTGGGACTTCGATGTTGTGGCCATTTCGGAGACATGGATAGAGCAGGGACAGGAATGGTTGTTTTCAGGTGCCGGGGTTTAGATATTTCAGTAAGCTCAGGGAAGGTGGTAAAAGAGGGGGAGGGGTGGCATTGTTAGTCAAGGACAGTATTATGGTGGCAGAAAGGACATTTAATGAGGACTCGTCTACTGAGGTAGTATGGGCTGAGGTTAGAAACAGGAAAGGAGAGGTCACCCTGTTAGGGGTTTTATATAGGCCTCCGAAAAGTTCCAGAGATGTAGAGGAAAGGATTGCAAAGATGATTCTGGATAGGAGCGAAAGCAACAGGGTAGTTGTTATGGAGGACTTTAACTTTCCAAATATTGACTAGAAACGCTATAGTTCGAGTACTTTAGATGGTTCCGTTTTTGTCCAATGTGTGCAGGAGAGTTTCCTGACACAGTATGTAGATAGGCCAACGAGAGGCGAGGCCATATTGGATTTGGTACTGGGTAATGAACCAGGACAGGTGTTAGATTTGGAGGTAGGTGAGAACTTTGGTGATAGTGATCACAATTCGATTATGTTTACTTTAGTGATGGAAAGGGATAGGTATATACTGCAGGGCAAGAGTTATATCTGGGGGAAAGGCAATTATCATGCGATGAGGCAAGACTTAGGATGCATCGGATGGAGAGGAAAACTGCAGGGGATGGGCACAATGGAAATGTGGAGCTTGTTCAAGGAGCAGCTACTGCGTGTCCTTGATAAGTATGTACCTGTCAGGCAGGGAGAAAGTGGCCGAGCAAGGGAACCGTGGTTTACTAAAGCAGTCAAAACACTTGTCAAGAGGAAGGAGGCTTATGTAAAGATGAGACATGAAGGTTCAGTTAGGGCGCTCAAGAGTTACACGTTAGCGAGGAAGGACCTAAAGAGAGAACTAAGAAGAGCTAGGAGGGGATATGTCAGGAATAAACGAATGACTGTGGTAAGAGTAGGGCCAGTCAAGGACAGTAGTGGGAAGTTGTGCTTGGAGTCCGAGGAGATAGGAGAGGTGCTAAATGAATATTTTTCGTCAGTATTCACACAGGAAAAAGACAATGTTGTCGAGGAGAATACTTAGATTCAGGCTACTAGACTAGAAGGGCTTGAGGTTCATAAGGAGGAGGTGTTAACAATTCTGGAATGTGTGAAAATAGATAAGTCCCCTGGGCCGGATGGGATTTATCTTTGGATTCTCTGGGAAGCTAGGGAGGAGATTGCTGAGCCTTTGGCTTTGATCATTAAGTCATCTTTGTCTACAGGAATAGTGCCAGAAGACTGGAGGATAGCAAATGCTGTCCCCTTGTTCAAGAAGGGGAGTAGAGACAATCCAGGTAACCATAGACCAGTGAGCCTTACTTCTGTTGTGGGCAAAATCTTGGAAAGATTTATAAGAGATAGGGTGTATAATCATCTGGAAAGGAACAATTTGATGAGAGACAGTCAACACGGTTTTGTGAAGGGTAGGTCATGCCTCACAAACCTTATTCAGTTCTTTAAGAAGGTGACCAAACAGGTGCATGAGGGTACAGCTGTTGATGTAGTGTGTATGGATTTCAGTAAAGCGTTTGATAAGGTTCCCCCCGGTAGGCTACCACAGAAAATACGGAGGCACGGGATTCAGGGTGATTTAGCAGTTTGGATCAGAAATTGGCTAGCTGGAAGAAGTCAAAGGGTGGTGGTTGATGGGAGATGTTCAGACTGGAGTCCAGTTACTAGTAGTGTACCACAAGGATCTGTTTTGGGGCCACATCTGTTTGTCATTTTAATAAATGACCTGGAGGAGGGCGTAGAAGGATGGGTGAGTAAATTTGCAGATGACACTAAAATCGGTGGAGTTGTGGACAGTGCGGAAGGATGTTACAAGTTACAGAGGGACATAGATAAGCTGCAGCGCTGGGCTGAGAGGTGGTAAATTGAGTTTAATGCAGAAAAGTGTGAGGTGATTCATTTTGGAAGGAATAACAGGAAGACAGAGTACTGGGCTAATGGTAAGATTCTTGGCAGTGTGGATGAGCAGAGAGATCTCGGTGTCCATGTATATAGATCCCTGAAAGTTGCCACCCAGGTTGAGAGGGTTGTTCAGAAGGCGTACGGTGTGTTAGCTTTTATTGGTAGAGGGATTGAGTTTTGGAGCCATGAGGTCATGTTGCAGCTGTACAAAACTCTGGTGCGGCCGCATTTGGAGTATTGCGTGCAATTCTGGTCGCCGCATTAGAGGAAGGATGTGGAAGCATTGGATAGGGTGCAGAGGAGATTTACCAGAATGTTGCCTGGTATGGAGGGAAGATCTTATGAGGAAAGTCTGAGGGACCTGAGGCTGTTTTCGTTAGAGAGAATGTTAAGAGGTGACTTAATTGAGGCATACAAGATGATCAGAGGATTGGATAGGGTGGAGAGTGAGAGCCTTTTTCCTCGGATGGTGATGGCTAGAACGAGGGGACATAGCTTTAAATTGAGGGGAGATAGATATGACAGATTTCAGAGGTAGGTTCTTTACTCAGAGAGTAGTAAGGGCGTGGAATGCCCTGCCTGCAACAGTAGTGGACTCGCCAACACTAAGGGCATTCAAATGGTCATTGGATAGACATTGGGACGATAAGGGAATAGTGTAGATGGGCTTTAGAGTGGTTTCACAGGTCGGCGCAACATCGAGGGACGAAGGCCTGTACTGCGCTGTAATGTTCTATGTTCTAAACTGAGATCAGATGTTACTAAATTCCCGATATGCCTGAGACCAGTTGTTATGAAGATGAGGATCTGCCTGAGATTAGTTGTTGCAAAGATGAGGATCTACCTAAGATCAGTAGATACACAGATGAGGATGTGGCTGAGATCAGATATTAGATAGATGATGATCTGGCTGAGGTCAATTGTTACAAAGAAAATTTCAATGAGACCAGATGCTGCAAAGATTTTTTAAAAAAATGTTTTTTTATTGGATTGTATATTTTGCCGTTATTTACACAGGACATGATATATCTATATATACGTAAGTAGGCATCCGTTCGTGCCGGCGAGGCACTTCCGGAGGGCAATCCTCGAGTAGGTCTGGTGCCGGTGTTGCCCCTCGCTTCTCCCGGTCGGATTTCGCTGCCTTTGTTTTCTTGTGAACGCTGCCGCTTCAGCCAGCCCTCCCGTCCTCCGCCTGTGTTCTCCTTTTTCTCTGTTCCCGTGGATGTCAGGTTGGTTAACGTTTCCCTGCCTCCCCCCCCTGGCTCTCCTCTATTGTTCCCTGTCTCTACACCCCCCCCCCCCTCCCCCATGGTTCGCCTTTCCTTCCTCTTAGAATGAGTTGTTTCCCCCCCTCCCATTCTATCTCCCCCTCTCAGGCTTTGGCTGCTTTCCCCTGGTTCATGGCTATTCTTCTCCTTGTTTGTTGGCCACAAACAAGTCCCGGAACAATCAGGTGAATGGCTCCCACGTTCTGGCGAATTTAATTTTCTCCATTTGGAGGGATTCCGAGAGGTCAGACAGCCAGTCTGCAGCTTTAGGTGGTGCTGCTGACCGCCAGCCGAATAGGATTCTCCGTTGGTCGATCAGGGAGGCAAAGGCGTCTGCCCTCCTCCCCAGAAATAGATCTGGCTGGTCTGAAACCCCGAAGACCGCCACTTTCGGGCATGGCTCCACCCTCACCCCCACCACTTTGGACATTTCCTCAAAGAAGGCAGTCCAGTACTCCACAAGTCTGGGGCAGGACCAGAACATGTGGGCATGGTTGGCTGGGCCTCCTTGGCGCCGTTCACATCTGTCCTCCGCCTCCGGGAAGAACCTACTCATACGGGTTCTTGTTAAGTGGGCTCTCTGTAACACTTTTAGTTGCGTCAGGCTGAGCCTTGCGTAGATGGAGGTGGAGTTGACCCTATCCAGTGCTTCGCTCCAGAGTCTCCACCCTATCTCGATCCCTAGGTCCTCCTCCCATTTCCTTCTTGTTGCGTCCAGTACGGTGTCGGCCCCTTCTACCAGTCGGTCGTACATGTCGCTACAGTTTCCTCTCTCTAATATGCTTGCGTCCAGTAACTCTTCCAGTAATGTCTGTCGTGGCGGTTGTGGGTAAGTCCTTGTCTCCTTTCGTAGGAAGTTTCTGAGCTGCAGGTACCTTAGCTCGTTCCCCCTGGCCAGCTGGAATTTCTCCGTCAGTTCGTCCAGTGTTGCAACCCTACCGTCGGTGTATAGGTCCCTGACTGTCAGTGTCCCCTCGTCCTGTCTCCACCTTTTGAAGGTGGCGTCAGTCAGTGCTGGTGGGAACCTATGGTTGTTACAGATGGGAGCTTTGTCTGACATCTTGGTCAGGCCAAATAGCTGGTTCCAGGACTGGAGGGTGGCTATCACCACTGGGCTGCTGGAGTGTTTTTTGGGTGGGGATGGGAGTGCCGCCGTGGCGAGGGCCCGGAGGGAGGTCCCCTTACAGGAGGCCTCCTCCGCACGCACCCACTCGGCTTCTGGCTCCTTGATCCATCCCCTTACTCGCTCGGCCATCACCGCCCAGTGATAGAATTGTAGGTTTGGGAGGGCTAGCCCTCCCCTTGATTTTGGTTTTTGTAAGACCTACTTTGTGATCCTAGCATTCTTCCCCCCCCATTCGAACACCATGATTAGTTTGTCTACTGCTTGGAAAAAGGCCTTGGGGATGTAGATCGGGATGGCTCTGAATAGGAAGAGGTACCTGGGCAGCACGTTCATTTTGATTGTCTGTGCTCTCCCCGCAAGGGAGAGTGGGAGTTTGTTCCATCTTTGAAGGTCCTTTTTTACTTCCTCTGTCAGACTGGTGAGGTTCCATTTGTGGATCCCTTTCCAGTCGTGGGCTATTTGGATCCCCAGGTAGCGGAATTTGAGTCGGGCTTGTTTAAACGGCAGTCCCGTTAGTACAGCCCCACCTACTTGTGGGTGTACCGGGAAGATCTCGCTTTTGCTCATGTTAGTTTGTAGCCCGAGAAGGCGCCAAACTCTTTCAGGAGCGCGATGATTCCGTCCATGCTGCTTTTTGGGTCCGAGATGTAAAGGAGCAGGTAATCTGCACAGAGTGAGACTCGATGCTCTCTGACTCCCCTTCGGATCCACCTCCAGCTTTTTGCCGCTCTGAGCGCAATTGCTAGTGGCTCGATCGCTAGGGCCAACAGCAGAGGGGACAATGGGCATCCTTGTCTGGTGATCCTGTGCAGCTGGAAGTATCGGGAGTTGGTGTCGTTTATCCGTACGCTCGCAATGGGAGCATTGTATACGAGTTTTACCCAGGAGGTGAATCCTGTTCCAAGCCCGAACCGCTCCAGTACCTCTATGAGGTATTTACATTCGACTCTGTCGAAGGTCTTCTCTGCGTCTAGGGAGACGATCACCTCTGGTGTTCTCTCCCCGGAGGGGGTCATTATCATGTTCAGCAGGCGCCTGATGTTAGAGGTAAGCTGTCTACCTTTGACAAAGCCCGTCTGGTCTTCTTCGACCACCTCTGGCACGCAGTCTTCTAGCCTTTTGGCTAGAACCTTGGCCAGTATTTTGGCATCTGCGTTCAGCAGTGAGATGGGCCTGTATGACCCACATTCCATTGGGTTTTTAACTTTCTTAGGTATCAGCGAGATTGAGGCCTGTGCTAGCATGGGTGGCAATATGCCCTTGGCCAGCGAGTCTGTGAACATCTCCCGCAGATGCGGGGTCAGTGCTGCCATGAATTTTTTGTAGAAGTCCGCCAGGAATCCGTCCGGTCCCGGTGCCTTCCCCGCCTGCATGGAGCTTATGCTGTCCATCATCTCTCCCAATGCAAGTGGTGCTTCCAGGCCCTGTTTTCTGCCCTCCCCCACGACTGGTATGTCCAGTCCATCAAGGAACCATTTCATCCCGGCCTCCCCCGTTGGGGGCTCTGAGGTGTACAGCCCTTGGTAAAAGGCCCTGAATGCCTTGTTGATCTTTTCTGGCTGTTTGTAATGCGCCTCTATTATCCCTTTGCGCGATTTCTCTGGTGGCTGCCTGCTTTCTCAGCTGGTGTGCCAGTGGGCTGCTGGCTTTGTCTCCGTGTTTGTAGAGGGTCCCACGTGCTTGGCGGAGTTGAAGCACTGTTTTCCTGGTGGAGAGCAGATCGAAGTTACTTTGCAACTCGTTCCTCTCAGTCAGGAGCTCTACGGTCGGGGCCTCGGAGTATTTACGGTCTACCTCCAGTATGGAGTCAACCAGCTGCTGCCTAGCCGCCTTTTCCCCCCTATCTCTTTGCGCTTTGAAAGCGATGATTTCCCCTTTTAGTACGGCCTTTAGCGCTTCCCAGAACTTGGAGGGCGAGATCTCCCCGTTCTGATTGTTCTCCGTGTATTCTGCTATGGCGCGCGCATTGAAGGCCTTGTCAGCTAGTAGGGCGACGTCCAACTTCCATGTGGGGCGTTGGGCCCTGCCCGTTTCCAGCCTCACGTCCATGTAGTGTGGATTGTGGTCTGATATCACAATTACGGAGTATTCCACTTTGTCTATCCCCGGAAGCACCGTTTTCCCCACCACAAAGAAGTAAATTCTGGTGTATACGTTATGTACTGGGGAGAAGAAGGAAAACTCCTTCTCCCCTGGGTGGGTGAACCTCCAGGGGTCCACCGCTCCCATCTGTTCCATAAAGTGACCGAGTTCCCTTGCCATGTTTGCGGTTTTCCCCATCTTGGGGTTTGATCTGTCAGTTGTTGGGTCCTGTACACAGTTAAGTCCCCCCTCATGATTAGCCGGTGCGTCACTATGTCAGGGATTTCTGCCATGGTCTTCTTGATGAAGCTCGGGTCATCCCAGTTGGGCGCATACACGTTAACTAGTACGACTGGTGCCCCATCCAGGATCCCGCTACCCATGACGTACCGTCCCCCGGGTCCGCAACCGTCTTTGTCGCCCTAAACATCATCCATTTGCTGACCAGTATTGCCACCCCCCTGGCCCTCGCCCCGTAACAGGAATGGTAGGTCTGTCCCACCCAGCCTATTCTTACCCGCAGTCGGTCCTGCTCTTTCAGGTGCGTCTCTTGAAGGAAGATTATGTCTGCCTTCATGTTTCTTAGGTGATTGAGGACTCTGGATCTTTTCACTGGGCCGTTGAGTCCCCTTACGTTCCAGGTGACTATCCTGGTGGGGGGCTTCTGTCCCTTTGCTCCTGTGGGATTAACCATATTCACCTGGTGGACACGCCCCTGCCCTCCGGGGTTCCCCCTTGCTAGGGGGCCGTCCTGGATGGTCACTGTCACTGCTCTCTCCATTCGGTCGGGCCCCTGCGCTCCGGGGCTTCCCTCTGTCCAGGGGCCCCCTCCATGGTCGCCCACTGTGCGGCCGCCACGCGGGTAGCCCCCTTCACTTTGGGGTTTCCCTTCGCCCAGAGGCTGTACTGGGTGGATGCTTGCAGCGATTCCTTGTTCTGAGCCCTTGGTTGCGGCACTTTGTAGCCCAATTGCTGTTCCTTTTCTAGCCTTGTTTGTCCCTCCGCCCCTGTGTTCCGCCCCCACTGTGGCCCTCCCCCCTCCTCCCAGTCCCTCCCTTTCCTCCCCCTTTCTCCCGTGTGTCCCTCCTTTGTTCCCCCTTCCCCTGCTCCTGCCCCCAATTGCCCTCCCGCCCCTGTTGAGTGGTCCCACCCGCCCTCTGCCTGATGCCGTCCCCCCTGTTGGGGGCGCGCTGCTGCCCTGCTTTTTTGCATGTCCCCAGTGCTAGCTTTCTTGCTAGTGCGGCAACAACCCTCTGGGGAGTTACTGTCTCGCTTCTCCCCTGCCCAGCCTCTGTGTTTTTTCACTCACTCTTCCCCCACCCTACCTTGCTGTTTGCTCACCCTTCTCCACTACTCTCATACCCTTGTGCTGGGGCCTGGTTTCCCACCTATGTCGGTTCGTTAGGTAGCGGTTTGCTTTTTGTTCAGGGTGCGCTTGCCATGTTGGGGGTGGGGGCGGGGGGCCTGACATTGCCTCACCACCCCCTCCCCTTCTGCACGTTGTTGCCCCTTACCAGGGGCCCTGTGTTTCTACCCTCGCTGTTGGTTTTCCAGCCCATGTTCTTCGATAAATTTGTTTGCGTCGGCGGGGGATGTGAAAAAATATTCTCTTTCTTGGTATGTGACCCAGAGTTTCGCTGGGTACAGCATACCAAATTGCACCTTGTTCCTGTGAAGGGCTGCTTTTGCTCTGTTGAATTCAGCCCATCTCCTGGCGAGGTCTGCCCCAATGCCTTCGTACACTCTAATGAGGTGCCCTTCCCATCTGCAGGTTCTGTTTTGCCTGGCCCAGCGCAGGATTGTTTCCCTGTCTTTATAGTTTGGCTATAACTTCCCTCGGGTGTTCCCCGCCCTGGGTTTCGGGTGCAGCGACTGGTGCGCTCTGTCCATTTCTGGTGGGTTGGGGAAAGTTTCCCTCCCCACTAAGTTGCCCAGCATCTCGGCCGTGGGGTTTCTACTCTCGATCCCCTCTGGTAGGCCCACTCTCCTGACATTTTGTCTTCTTGAGCGGTTTTCCTGGTTGTCCACCCTGCCCTTTAGGCTCCCCTGCGTTGTGCCCAGTCTCGCCTCCTCCTTCTCCAGGGCCGTGATCCGGTCGCTCATGTCAGTCGCAGCCCTCTCCAGCTCCTTAATGGTCGCCTTTTGGGTTTCCAGCTTCTCCTCCTGGGCTTCCAGTTTCTTCTCTGCTCTGCCCAGGGCGAGCTGCACCTCCGCCAGGGCCTTGGCCACTTCTGTCTGTACTGCGGCCTCTATGTCTGCTTTGACCCCTGCCTTGCTTTCTTGCTGGTGTTCCCTCAGCGCCTTGGCAAAGGCTGCCTCCCAGTTCCCCTCTGGCTCAGGGGGGAGAAGCTCCTGTCTGCCCAGTTCTTTTAGTTGCGGTGAGGCTTCCATTCTGCCGCTTCGTGTGCCAATTAGCTCGTCTGAGTGGGCTCGTGTATTGCCCCGTTTGCTTTTGATGCCTTTTCTCCCTCTGCTTTGGCTCCCTTCTGGCATATTTTTATTTTTCCCCCCCTTTCTCCCTTATTCCCCCCCTTCCCCTCTTTTTCTCTCCCCCCCCTCCCTTCTGAGGAGACTCTTTTCAGGTAAGTTTGGTTTTCTTTTTTGAGAAGCGTGGAAGGAGAGAGGGAGTGTTCGGTCCCTTTAACAGTATTCTTTTTCTAAGTCTTTCTTCTCTTTTGTTTTTGTTTTCTTTTTTCCCCCCTCAGAAAGAGGGAGTTTTTGTTTTTTTCCCCCCTCCTCACTCACCCTGGAACCAGAGAGAGAAAGGCTTCTCGGGCCGGGGGTCTCCCTTTGTTCTGCCGCTGCCTGCCTCGTGGTGATTGCCTGGGCGGGGGGGGGGGGGGGCTCTCCCCACGTGGCTCTCCTGCCGCTCGCTCCGTTCCCAAACGCCCGGGTCTCCGGCCCCCCTCCGCCTCGGGGACCGGGTCGCTCCTCTTCCTTCGCTCCCGCCGTGCGCTATCCCAGCCTGGCTCGCGCATCCGGGTGCGCATTCTTCGTGGGGGGAATGGGACACGACTATGTTTCCCCCCCTCCGGATTGCTCCTCTGTGTGCGATCACTCCCCTCCGCCACTGGAAGTCAAATCCCCACCCAGTTGTTGCAAAGATGAGGAATAGGTTGAGATCAGATGTTACTAAATTCCTGATAGTTGTTGCAAAGATGAGGAATAGGTTGAGATCAGTTGTTACGAAGGTGAGGATATGGCTGAGATTAATTGTTGCAAAGTTGAGGACCTACCTAAGATCAGTAGTTACACAGATGGGGATCTGGCTAAGATCAGTTGTTACAAAGATGATGAGCTGGCTGAGATCAGTTATTACAAAGATGAGGATTGAGCTGAGGTAATTGTTAACAAGACGAGGTTAGAGCTGGGATCAGGTGTTATAAAGATGATGATCTGGCTGATATCAGTTGTTACAAAGATGCGCTGAGATCAGTTGTTATCAACATGAGGATCTGGCTGAGATCAGTTGTTACAAAGATGATGACCAGGCTAAAATCAGTTATTGTAATTTGGCTGAGGTCAAAAGAGGATTGAGCTAAAATCAGTTGGTGCAAAGATGAGGATTAGGCTGCGATCTGTTGTTAAAAAGTTGAGGATCTGGCTGAGATCAGGTGTTACAAAGATGATGATCTGACTGAGATCAGTTGTTACAAAGGTGAAGATTTGGCTGAGATCAGTTATTACAAATAAGAGGTTCTGGCTGTGATCAGTTGTTACAAAGGAGCATAGGGTGTCAAGACCGCTAATGATATGCCTACTGTACTTTTACCCCACGTGGCGAGCGATGCATCTACGCCATTTTCGGGGTGCCGTTGCATCCCGATTTGGTGTAAAACCTCCGCCCACTTCGATTTCGGCGTTGGAAGGTATTCTCCGTCCAATCGCGTTTCGTGAGGTTTACTCTGAATCATATTATAAAAAAGATGAGGATTAGGCTGAGATTAATTATTAAACAGATGATGATCTGGCGAAGATCAGTTGTTACAAAGATGAGGATCTGGCTGAGATCAGTTGTTAGAAAGATGATGATAGGAGGTGGTGAATCGCAGAGACCCTGGAGCATAGGGTGTCAAGACCGCTAATGATATGCCTACTGTACTTTTACCCCGTGCGGCGAGCGACGCATCTACGCCATTTTCGGGGTGCTGGAGCATCCCAATTTGGCGTGAACCGGCGCCTACTCCGATTTCGGTGTTGGAAGGTATTCTCCGTCCAATCCTCGTCGGCAATTGGAGAATCCTGCCCATGGACATTCACGACAGCAAAACTGGCACCAAACCCGGATCGGTTTGGCAACTGTGTAGAGGCTAGCACCGCCGCCACATGGAACACAATTAATTCGAATGAAAATTAGTGCGGGATTCGCCGGGTTCGTGATTGACACTCGGGAGGCTGACAAGCTGCAGCTGCATATACACATTTCACTCCCCACACACACCATCCCAGCCAACAAGGTGGTACTGGCTGTGCTGGAGCATGCCAATACAGCTGATGGGTCTACTGGAGCCAGAGGGCATACAGGGGGATGGCCTGGAGGGGGACACCTATATGACCTGTGGCCCTAAGTTCTCAGTGAGCAGTCAGCGGCGTGCACAGCTGCATGGCTATCTTTCCGGCTGCGGAAATGGTGTTCCATGCCTGTCCACACCGACCCCACAGCCCACCTCCTGACCACCCCCCGCATCTCCTCCCGGCATTGGCAGAAGCCCCCTGGCCAGCGACCCAACTGTCAGCAAACTATGGGAGCTGAATGTCCGCAGGTACTCAGTATTCTCAAAGGATAGCCAGGATGGAACAGGAGATGGAGTTGCTTTATTGGTTAAAGATGACATCAAGGCTGTATTAAGAAATGATATTGGCATTAAGAGCCAAAAAGTTGGATAGATCTGAGTTGAAATAAAAAACAAGTGAAAAACTCCTTGGCCGGAGTCATTTTCAGGCCCCAAGCAATACTTCCAAAGTGGGGCATAGTATAAACCAAGAAATAATGAGCGCTTGTGAGAAGGGCACAACGGTAATCATGGGTGATTTTAATATGAATATTGACTGGATTAATAAAATTGGCAAGGGTAGCCTCGAGGGAGATTTCATGGTGTATATCAGGGATTGTTTCTTAGCCAATGTTATGGAGCCAACCAGGGAGCAGGCTATTTTAGATGTAGTATTATGTAACAAAGAAGGGTTGATAAATAGTCTTGTCATTAAGGATCCTCTTGGAAGGAGTGATCACAGCATGCTAGAATTTCAAATTCAGATTGAGTGAGAGACGACAGTGTCAATCTAGAGTTTTAGGGCTGGGCAGAGGTTATTATATAGGCCTGAGATTGGCCTAAGTAGACTGGACACAAATAATTGACGGTAGGACAATGATGGATGTTCAGGGAGATATTAAATTCCTCTCAATTAAAGTATATTCCTGAGAGGAAGAGGAATTGTAAAAGGGAGGAAAAAACTCCATAGCTAAACAAGGAAATCAAGTAAAACATAAAATTAAAAACTAGGGCATACCATACTGCAAACGCTAGTGGTAAGCTAGAGGATTGGGAGAATGTTACAGTTCAGCAAAAGGCTACTAAAAATAAAATCAAAAGAGCTAAAGTTAACTACAAAAGGAAATTGACAAAAACATAAACACTCATACCAAAAGCTTCTATAAGCGTATTAAGAGGAAGAGAAACGCTAAATGTGGGCCCTTTAGAGGAGAATACTGGCAAAGTAATAATGGGGAACACAGAGATGGCAGAGACACTGAACCAATACTTTGTCTCTGTCTTCACGGTAGAGGATAATAAACATTTCCAAAAACTACAGTTGATGCAGAGGAACTTGGTGCAATAACCATCACTAGGGAGACAGTACTGAATAAGCTAATGGGATTAAAGGCAAATATGTCTCCAGGACCTGATGATCTGCACCCTATTAAGGGAGGTGGCAGCAGAGATAGTAGATGCATTGGTTATGATATTCTGGAAGGGTCCCAGTGGATTGGAATCACGCTAATGTGATGCCCCTATTCAAAAAGGGAGAGAGGCAAAAATAGGAAACTATAGACCGGTTAGCTTGACCTCTGTGGTGGAGAAGTTGCTGGAATCAACCACTAAGGAGGAGATATTTGGAAAGACAAAACTCAATACACCATTGCCAGCATGGTTTTATGAAGGGTAAGTCATGCTTGACAAAGTTGCTTGAGTTCTTTGTGGATGTAAGCAGCATGGTGGATAATGGTGAATCTGTGGATGTGGTATATCTAGACTTCCAGAAGACATTTGACAAGGTGCCGCAAGAAAGACTGATCCAGAAGGTGAAATCACAGGGGATTGGGGGTGGAGTACTAGATTGGATTGAGGATGGACTGACTGACAGAAAGCAGAGGGTCGGGATAACTTCGCTAGCTCTGGCTGGCGAATGTAACTAATAGGGTACCGCAGGGGTCAGTCCTTGGACCAAAACTGTTCACAATCTATACAAATGATCTGCAAGCTGGGACAGAGAGTAACGTAGCAAGATTTTCAGATGATACTAAAATAGGTGGAAAAGCTGGCAGTGAAGAGGAAATAAAGATTTGACAGACAGATACAGCTGGGCTAGGAGACTGGGACAAAATTTGGCAGATGGAGTTTAATGTGGATAAGTATGAGATTATCCATTTTGACTGAAAAAATAGAAAGGCAAATTATTATCTAAATAGAAAACAAATTCAAAATGCATCGGGGCAGAGGGATCTGGATGTCTTTGTCCATGAATCGCAGAAAGTCAGCATGCAGGTACGGCATGTAATAAAAAAGGCAAATGGAATATTAGCATTTATTGCAGAAGGGCTAGTGTATAAAAGTAGAGAAGTGTTACAATTGTATAGGGTGTTGGTGAGACCACATCTGGAGTACTGTGTCCAGTTTACATCCCCCTATTTGAGGAAGGATGTGGTGGCATTGGAGGCAGTTCAGAAGAGGTTCACCAGATTGATTCCAGGGATGAAGGGGTTGACATATGAGGAGACCTGAAACAGTTTGGGCTTATACTGGCTGGAGTTTAGAAGGGTGAAAGGGGATCTGATCGAGGTATATAAAATACTTCAAGGGATTGATAAAGTAAATGTAGCCCAAATGTTCCCGCTTGTGGGGCAATCTAGAATGAGTGGTCACAGATATAGGTTGAGAGGCAGTAGATTTAGAACTGAAATGAAGAGGAACTACTTCTCGCAGAGGGTGGTGAATTTGTGGAACTCGTTGCCCCATAGTGCAGTGGAATCTGAGTCATTAAATGCTTTCAATAAGGAGATAAATATATTTCTGATAATAAAAACAAGTAAAGGGATATGGGGAACTCTTAGGGAGTTGGATTTGAGACAGGGAAGAGATCAGCTATGATCTTATTGAATGGTGGAGCAGGGTTGAAGGGCTGAATTGCCTACTTCTGCTCCTAATTCCTAATTTCTTATGTTCCTATGTTACAAAGGTGAGCATTGCGTTGAAATCAATTGTTACAAAGATTATTTTTAAAAATATATTTTTATTCTCCATTTACACATTTTCTTCAGAATTTACACCCCACCAGAAACAGTAAATGGTAACAAATACAATGTCAATCCCCTTATCAACAACAATGATCCCATCCTCCCACCACCCCAAACAACGGCCCACCTGACAATATAAGCATCAAATAAGACAAACCCTCCCAAGGTGGGAAAAAAAAAAGAAAAAGGAATCAGGAGTTGCTTATGGTTACCATTGACATATACAGTCCACCACCCAACCCCCCCCTAATATTCAATGCCATCCAATCCCCGAAAGAGTACCATGAATGACACCCATGAATTGTAGACCCCCCCCCTCCCAGACTCCTCCCCTCCACTTCCTCTTGTAAACTCCTCTCCCCAACCTCGGTTCCTTCCCCCAACTTTTCACCCCAGCTAGACTCACCAAAACCTGTTCTACCATGCTCCGGTAGTCGTAGTCCCTCCCCCACCTCACTCTCGTTCACTGGCCAGCTTAAACCACCCAGCGTGGAGGCCCCCGCCCGGGTCTCCTTTTCCCTTGCCCGGTCCCAGGAAAACCAAGAAATCCCCTTTGGCACACAACCCCCGCATATACACCCAAGCCCCAAAGAACTATCATTGCAAATGAAAATCCCATCTCTTCCCTTGTCCAAATATATACAGCGTCGACTCATTTAGTACATACATCAACACGCAGTGAAAAAATAAAGTTACATGAGGCTACATCGGTACACGACCTTTTCTCAATTCTGCTACAGTCCTTCTGCCTTCACAAACTCCTCTGCTGTTTCCGCCGTCCCAAAATAAAAGTCCTTGGATTTGTAGGTCACCCTCAACTTAGCTGGATATACTATGCCGCACTGCACCTTGCTGATGTACAGTACCTTCTTCACCCGGCTGAAGGCAGCTCGACTCCTCGCCAGTTCCACCGTAAAGTCCTGGTTTATGCGTATACCAGCTCCAGCCCACTGCACCACCCGCTTCTGCTTTGCCCAGCACAGGACTTTCTCCTTCACGCTGTACCTACGGAAACACACAGTTACTATTCTTGGCGGCTCACTCGACATTGGTATAGGCCTCCATGACCGATGAGCCCGATCCAGTTCATATCGGGAGGGATCGTCCCCCTCCCCCAATAGCTTCGCTAACATCGTGGCAAAATACTTCGTCGGCCTCAGACTTTCCACCCCTTTGGGCAGACCCACAGTCCTCAGATTCTGTTGCCTGGATCTGTTTTCCAGGTCTTCCATTTTGGCTCGCAGACCCTTGTTGGTCTCTATCACCCTCCCCAACACCTTTCGAGGCACGTTGATCACTATGCTGCGATAATGCCTCTTCCACTTCCTTCAGTGTCTCACCTTGCTCCTGAACCTCTGCCACTGCGCTTGATACCGCTGCCCTCACCGGGGCAATCGCTTCCTCCACCAGCACTTTCAATATTGCCCCCATCTCATAGAATTTACAGTGCAGAAGGAGGCCATTCGGCCCATCGAGTCTGCGCCGGCTCTTGGAAAGAGCACCCTACCCAAGGTCAACACCTCCACCCTATCCCCATAACCCAGTAACCCCACCCAACACTCAGGGCAATTTTGGACACTAAGGGCAATTTATCATGGCCAATCCACCTAACCTGCACGTCTTTGGACTGTGGGAGGAAACCGGAGCACCCGGAGGAAACCCACGCACACACGGGGAGGATGTGCAGACTCCGCACAGACAGTGACCCAAGCCGGAATCAAACCTGGGACCCTGGAGCTGTGAAGCAATTGTGCTATCCACAAGGCTACCATCTCCTTCTTCATCACTTCCATGTGTTTTGTAAACTGTTTTTCAAGTCCACAGCCATCACCTGGGTCATTTCTTCTGCTGTGAGTGATGCGGCCTCCCCTGATGCTCCAGCCTCCGCTTTCCTTACAGTTCCTGCACTGACTTTTTCACTCACTGGCGGACTTCCGGTAACCCCCTTTTTCACATCCGTTTTTCTCCCAAACCTGGACATTTCTCCTCCCTGTGCCTTCTTACAGCCTTTTCAGCCTCTGTTGCCCCCGGGACAGGGCGTTAAAACTCCGAAATTCCTATTCCCGAGAGGGAGCCCTCCAGTGTGCGGCTGCCTCCCGCCCGCCATCACCGGAAGCCTCAATTGTTACAAAGTTGAAGATGTTTTCGAGCCAGTTATTACAAAGATAAGGATCTGACCAAGATCTGTTGTAACAAAGATGAATGAGAATTGGACTGAGATCTGTTGTTACAAAGATGGGGATCTCTCTGAGTTCAGTTGTTAAAAAGATGAGGATTGGCCTGAGACCAGTTATTCAAAAATGAGGATTGGATTGAGATCTCTTGTTAAAAAAATGATTTGGCTGAGATCAGTTGTTGCAAAGGTCAGGATTTGGTTGAGATCAGTTGTTTTGGAGATGAGGATTTGGCTGAGATCAGTTATGTTAACAATCAGGTTCAGGATATTACCACTGGCTGTTGTACTGAGGGTTCAATCGGGTGCCTGACAGCAGCAATTCGTAATTAATCTTTTCCACCAGGAGAAGCATCAGGCAAGTCCAAAGCAGTCTGTATGCTTCACGAGGAAGGTTGACAAGGCCAGTGCACGATCACGGAGATGGTCATGGTTGTTAAATGATGCACACTGCATGGCATAGAAATTCACCATGCTGGGAAAATCATGAACTAGTTGGCGTGAAATGCACCTCAGAAAATCGAGGTAACTCCAGCTTGGCTCTTCCGCATACCTTTCAAGTAGGGAGCAAGACTTTGCAGATCCAATGAGTGAGAAGCTTGTGCAGAGTGTTAAAGCACAAGACTGGATGATCGCCTCACTTTTGCCACCCAAGTGCAGCAACAAACACACCAGGTTGGCATGGATCTGCTGCTGTAGGTTACTGGAGCCTACAAACTTGGTCAAGATCCCCAACATTTTGAAAGGTGCCGCCTGGACTTGCTCACTCACTGCCCCAAAGAACGGTTGAATCCCGGTGAAGATTGCATCTAAAAAGGGCTGAATTGTCTCTGCTGGTGCTTCAATAATGTTTTTTTGCAGGCATGACAACACTCCCAAGTCTTAAGATGGGGTGACTCCAAACCATCGTCACTCTCCAAAATTCAGAATTTTGAGGGCTTTGACACAGAGAAACTGGGTAACAGGTGAGGCGTAATACCACAGGTATCTCACTTTCAGTGACCTCACACAATTTTCATTCAAAAGCATACTTGTATGTGTCTCAAACTCAGTTGCGAAACTTCTCTGTTTTGATTAATTGCGAGACATTGACATAACTGGTGAGGGATACAAGTGGGCCTTTGAATATCAATGGGGATAATGTACTTACAACTTCTTCCATCTTGGGCTTAGTTATAATATCATATGGTCCAGAGATGGCAACCAATGAAATACTAGTTGAATACGCATTCCCACTGATAAGACAGGTTTTTCTCTGAAGTGAGTTCACCAGATGCTTTATGGTACTCACTGGACAGTCTGTGTCCTCAGACGCTGCTCTCCACACACCCTTGATAAACTTCTCCCCAAAGATGTGGCAGGTGAGCTGATGGGTCACAGCTGCTGTTGAGCTGTGTGAGGTCAAAATTGTTATACCTCGCAAAACCTGCCGTTTAACCTCCTGATATGGAATGAACAGAAAATGAACCCCCAGCACATCAGTGATCTGTGATACCATGTCCTGAAGTTCTTGCTGTCGATTTTCAAAGATTGTCTCGAACCACTGTGCAGCCATAGTGGCACAACTCTGATGTTAATCAGCCAAGTTATCAAAGACCATGAGCAACAGGTTGTCCAGTGGATCATGGGGCTTGGAAATTAGTTCTGCGACCTGCTGACATTGCGCACCGGGGTTCACTGTTTCTTGACGCAGAGTCTTCAGAACTCCAATCTTCTCCTCTTGCTGTTCCAGGCTTAAACCTTGAGATGATAGCTGGATGGCAAGCATTCTGCAGATGGTATCCAAGGCGGTCTGTCGAACAGCAAGAGAATGGTCTGAGCAGCGTGGCAACAGTCCTCCAAACAAGGTCCCTATGATCTTCTCAAGCATTCTTCTGCTCACCGAGTAAGATTTTAGCAGCTCCAAGATGGCACATGGTGCTGCCTGGCTCTCATGGTCTTCGACTGAAACGATCGCCTCTTCAATTT
The DNA here is from genome assembly GCF_047496885.1 of Scyliorhinus torazame. Lineage (NCBI taxonomy): Eukaryota > Metazoa > Chordata > Chondrichthyes > Carcharhiniformes > Scyliorhinidae > Scyliorhinus > Scyliorhinus torazame. Next base: position 302,077,470 of record NC_092707.1, read on the forward strand.
TACATATTTGCGATCTTTCCTCTGTGTTAACAAGCATCTCCTCGACAGCAGCTGAAAATAAATGAATAAGCTTAATTTTATGTGTCTATGATGGTATTCTGACAGAGTCCTCCATAGAGTTTAATCGATGTACACAGGTGTGTTTCTCATTGTGGTTTCATGCACAAGTGCATAGATTGCATTACTTTATTGTGTTTCATTAAATTCTGCCGTAACTGAGTTTTCACGGTTCCCATTGTGATGCCAGGTTACCAAACCCCTCAAATGTAGCTCTGAGGTCTGCGCCCCTATCAGTCCTGCCAAATGGTGACCATTTAAGGTGGTGCTGGGATTTAAGTGCCAGAATTGAAATAGAAGCCATTAGGGACACTGCAACATTTCCAGTCTTTAGTAGTAATATTTGGCTGAAGAGCTCCCCATTGCTAATAAAGTATCCATTCTGCCATAGTCACTCAAAGTGCTTTGGCAAAAAATGTTGCAATGGGATTACAGGATACGCATTTTTAGCAGAGATGCCAACAACTTAGGATGTTGAAGTTTCAGATCATGGGCAAACATGCTGGAATATATGAGGGACTTGGCAAGAAAGCACTTAAAGAGTCATAATATGATTTGGCAGCCACATTAGAGATCTGTGAACAAGAAATCTTGATCAGCCAACTTATCCAGAGTTTTTGAGATAGTGCAAATGAGGGACTCGGGTGGTGGGTTGGTATCCACTCCAGTGAAGTTTAATGCTGGTTTGAGGCCTTTTATCAAAGCCTATATAAATCAGAGCCCATGGGGAGATGTTATCAATGAAGCAATTTTTGGATGGGGTTTCCATCCCAGTGGTGGGGCGGGGGGAGAAGAGAGGAGTTGAAATCCCCATTGAGCCTGGAGGAGATCATAAAATATATGAGTTTAATGCAGTTCTGTAAAGCTCTGGGCCCAGACAGATTCCCGATTGAATTCTATACGAAATTTGCAGGCCAGCTGAGCTCATTGTTGCTCGACATGTTTAAAGATTCTGTGTCCCGGGGCTTATGCTGGTCACACTGACCAAGGCATCAATTTCCTTAATTTTGAAGAAGGATAAGGATCCAACAGAATGTGGGTTGTATCGTCCCATCTCGTTGCTGAATGCCGCTCTAAGCCGTTGACTTAGGTGCTGGCCATGAGCATGGAGATCTGTCTTCCAGGGGTGATTTCGGAGAACAAACTGGTTTTGTCAAGGGTTGACAGCTGTCAGCCAACATACGTCGACTACTTGATATTGTCCAGTCCCCCTCTCAAGTACCTGAGCCAGAGGTGGTTATTTCAATGGATGCTGAAAAAGAGTTTGATAGGGTAGAATCGGGGTACCTATTTGAGATCCTTGGGAGGTTGCGTTTTGGGCCTCAATTTATATCTCTGGATCCGTCTTCTGTACAGGGCCCCCACCACAAGTATTCGTATGAATGCCCTGAGCTCGGGCTACTTCCAGTTGTCCCCGATTTTGTTTGCCTTGGCAATTGGGCCTCTCGTCATAGCGTTGAGGTAATCTATAGGGTGGAGGGGGATTGAAAGTGGAGGGAGGGAAAATAGGGTGTCCTTGTATGCAGATGATCTCCTTCTATATATTACGGCTCCACTTTCCAATGTGGAGGAGATAATGAAGCTACTTGGGAGGTTTAGCTCTATCTCAGGGTATAAGTTGAATCTGGACAAAAGCAAATACTTTACGGTGAATTCCCCAGGAAGAGAAGCTGATCTGGACACATCGCCTTTTCACATGGCCAGATCTAGCTTTCCTTATCTGGGAATCCAAATGGCCAAGACAGGCCCTTGCTCCCGAAATAAATGTCGCTAGCCTGGTGAATGGGGTTAAGTTCGAATTGAAGAAGTGGGTTAACCTCCATCTGTCCTTGGCGGGCAGGTTTCAAACGGTAAAATGAATGTCCTCCCAAGGTTTCTATTTTTGTCTCCTAATTTTTCTTCCCAAGTCCTTCTTTGTGAAGGTTAATAAAATTACCTCTTCCTTTATTTGTTGTGGGCAAGACCCCATGGATTTTTCAGATGTTTCTGCAGAGGAAGAGACAGTCGGGGGCCGAGCACTGCTTTAATAAAAATGAGTAAATAAGAAGATAGTTATTAAACAAGAAGTACATATCTGAGGACCGGTTCTACCTCACCGGTTCCCCCCTCTGTCAGTCGGTTTCACACTGGCCGACCTTTTATACAAGTAGTATATAATCATCTCCAACCCATGCAGGGTAATACATTCCTCCTACACAAAGTATGAAAACGCTCTCGGAGGGCGAGAAGAAGAACAAAGTCAAAAACACAGAGGAAGACAACTGTAATAACCTGCTCGGGGCAAATTTGGTTCAGGATGATTGTTTCCCCGTGCTCATTGGGAGCATCCCATGCCGCTTGAGAGTTAGGTAGCTCACCAGCATTAGTATAAAAGGTCAGCCAGTGTGAGGCCGATCAGAAAGGAGAGAGGACCCGGTAAGCTGTAACTGGGCCTCGTGTACGCAATGCTGTGTTAATACATGTCTTTACAACTTGCCATGGACTCACCGTGCCTTTATTAAAATGACAAAGAAGATGAAGAAGATGAAACCGGTGTTGCGCTCGCAGCAAGTGGACTCCGGCAGATTACCGTTGACAGGAGGAAGCGGATCGACCAGTGCATACATAGCTGGGGAATGGTGTTTACGACAAGAATGTCTGGGTGGAGTACCATCCGGAGGTGGCGGAACCACGTAGTCAACATCGGAGACCTAAGAGATCTGTGACTCTATATAGGAATCAGGGGATAGGACATCTTGCATGTCGGCATCACGAGGAAAAGAAGATGTAGTAGGTTGCTCTGGCTGCAGAACCGGAGGATCTGGGTGGATTTTCTCCAGGGCACCTCCTGAATCGTTCACCTTCTAGCGCGGAGGTGATCGAAGTGTATCGCATTAGTTGTCCACGTACACAAACCTGGTAGGATACAGGACCAGACTGACAATTCCAGAGTGCCAGTGAGATTCTTTGCCAAAGTTATGAGCATAGACCACATCGTCAGGTGCAAAGTGATGAAGAGGATGATGTCTAGAATAATAATAATAATTTTTGTATCACAAGTCGGCTTACATTAACTGCCATCCCCACACTACAGTGCCTATTTGGGTACACCAAGGGAGAATTCAGAATGTCCAATTCACCTAACTAACATGCACGTCTTTCGGGGCTTGTGGGAGGAAACTGGAGCATCCGGAGGAAACCCACGCAGACACAGGGATAACATGCAACCTCCGCCAGACAGTGATCCAAGCCAGTAATTGAACCCGAGGGGCAAAGTTGAATATTCTCATCTGGTACAGGAATTTAACCCACACTACTGGCCTCGCTCTGCATCACGAACCAGCCAACTGAGCTAAACAACCTCTACAACGCAGAGAGCATGATGTGCATGGCCCGTGTACCTCAAAAGAGGTGCCATGTCTCCTAGGTTCAGTTAAAATATGTTGGAAGAGACCTCGTCGATCGCAGCGAGGTCATATGGCAATTGCCATACAAATGCAGAGGGATTCTTCTTAGTGAAGGTTAATAATCCTATTGGGATTTCTATCAGCTCATCGATCAGGCATCATTTGGAAGATTTGTGTAGAAGATTGTAGTTTAGTCGGGCAGTATGGTCGGCACGGGCTTGGAGGGCCGAAGGGCCTGTTCCTGTGCTGTACATTTTTTTGTTCTTTGTTCTTTATGTCATATGCCGTCGAGGCTATGCAAAATTTAGAGCGCGGAAGGGTTTCTGGGTTGGGAGTCAGTTGATTTGATATTTTGTATACATATCCTCATATCCAGAAAGACAAATGCGCAAGTAAAATGATTCCCATTATTGATGAACAGTACCCTTTCCTGTATCAATGAGGAATTGCCTGTGCTCAGCCCAATCCTGAAGGTGGACTGTGAACACAGAGGACATGATGATGATTTATCTGTGGAGACAGGAATTGAGTAAAATTAAACAAATTATCCAAAGATTCCTGAAAAAAATCCTGTCGGCAAGCATTCAGTACCCACAGGCGCAGTAGTACAACCGCATGCAGCAGAACGAGATGGTGCCGACAGCCAACAATGAGTGCCACCCAGGCCAACACCGCACGGGTGGCATCCACAGTGGAGGCACTGGTGGCGACGTTTTTGGCTATGGATCAGCATGTCCAAGGCCTGGGGCATTGTGCGGGCACTGGCCGAGGCCCAGCGCAGGGTTTCCCCCTCACAGGCAACCATGTGCTAGAGCCATCTGGACATCGCAGCGGTTCTCCTGAGTGTGGCCCAGTCACAGCAGGCCATTGCTGGGAACATCACTGGCATTGCCCAGATGATGGCTGACGTGGCACAGACACAAGAGAGGTGGCCCAGTCCCAGAGGGTGATGGCGCAGTCACTGACTGATGTTACACAGATGCTGAAGTTATACAGACCCAGAAGGTGGTGGCACAGTCAATGAGCGATGTAGCGCAATCCCAGACTGAGATGGTCTCCCATCACCACAACCCTGTTGTTTTTACTCTTTTCCAAAATCTGTCTACCTATCTGCTCCTCTATCTCCCGCTGGCTGTTGGGAGGCCTGTAGTATACCCCCAACATTGTGACTGCACCCTTCTTATTCCTGATCTCTACCCATATAGCCTCACTACCCTCTGAGGTGTCCTCTCGCAGTACAGCTGTGATATTCTCCCGAACAAGTAGCGCAACTCCGCCTCCCCTTTTACATCCCCCTCTATCCCGCCTGAAACATCTAAATCCTGGAACGTTTAGCTCTTCCCTCAACCAGGTCTCTGTAATGGCAACAACATCATAGTTCCAAGTACTAATCCAAGCTCTAAGTTCATCTGCCTTACCCGTAATACTCCTTGCATTAAAACATATGCACTTCAGGCCACCAGACCCGCTGTGTTCAGCAACTTCTCCCTGTCTGCTCTGCCTCAGAGCCACACTGTCCTTATTCCCTAGTTCTCCCTCAATGCTCTCACCTTCTGACCTATTGCTCCCGTGCTCACCCCCCTGCCACACTAGTTTAAACCCTCCCGTGTGACACTAGCAAACCTCGCGGCCAGGATATTTATGCCTCTCCGGTTTAGATGCAACCCGTCCTTCTTATACAGGTCACACCTGCCCCGGAAGAGCTCCCAGTGGTCCAGATAACGGAAACCCTCCCTCCTACACCAGCTGTTTAGCCACGTGTTTAGCTGCTCTATCTTCCTATTTCTAGCCTCACTGGCACGTGGCACAGGGAGTAATCCTGAGATTACAACCCTCGAGGTCCTGTCTTTTAACTTTCTGCCTAGCTCCCTGAACTCCTGCTGCAGGACCTCATGCCCCTTCCTGCCTATGTCGTTAGTACCAATATGTACAACGACCTCTGCCTGTTTGCCCTCCCCCTTCAGGATGCCCTCTACCCGTTCGGAGACATCCTGGACCCTGGCACCAGGGAGGCAACATACCATCCTGGAGTCTCTTTCACGTCCACAGTAGCGCCTATCTGTGCCCCTGACTATAGAGTCCCCTATTACTATTACTCTTCTGCGCTTTGACCCTCCCTTCTGAACATCAGAGCCAGCCGTGGTGCCACTGCTCTGGCTGCTGCTGTTTTCCCCTGATAGGCTATCCCCCCCGACAGTATCCAAAGGGGTATATCTGTTCGAGAGGGGGACAACCACAGTGGATTCCTGCACTGACTGCCTGCCCTTTCTGGTGGTCACCCATTTCTCTGCCTGCACCTTGGGTGTGACCACATTTACATAGCTGCGATCTATGACGCTTTCCGCCACCTGCATGCTCCTAAGTGCATCCAATTGCTGCTCCAACCGAACCATGCGGTCTGTGAGGAGCTCCAGTTGGGTGCACTTTCTGCAGATGAAGCCATCCGGGACGCTGGAAGCCTCCCGGACCTGCCACATCTCACAGTCAGAGCACAGCACCCCTCTAACTGACATTGCGTCAATTAATTAAAATTAAAACTAAAAATGTTTTATTTTTTTTTGAATATTTTTTTTTTAAATTTCAAAGTTACTTTTAACTATCTGTTTCCTAGCACTAGATTTCTAATAGAAATGCGAAAGCTAAATATAGTACTCTCTGATCTCTGGCTTAGATGTCCCTCTAAATTATAATTAAGTTATTATGTTTAATTAGTTACCAATGCTCAAATTTTTTTTAATTTAGTGTAGAATCCCAACCAGCCACTCAGGCCACAGCTTTTCTGTGATGTCACTTCAGTTTCCCCCCGACACACACAATTTGAAAAAGGTATAAAAGTAAAAATGAGTAAAAATCACTGACTTACCTTCCTACCTTCTGAGTGTCTTAGATGTTCTCAGGTTCTCTCGCTGACAGAGACTGCTCCTCCACCTCCGAACCTTGACCTGCACAATGCTAATAATATAATAATAATATAATATGGCACTTACCTCACACCAATGGGTCTTATTATTAGGTTAGAGGAGGAGGGCGGGTGGGAGACACTACACGTGTAGTGTCTCCGGTTTCCTCTCCACCAGAATTTATTGGTTGGGGAGGGGGGGGGGGGGGGGGGGCCTTCCCAGAAGTCCGCGGGTCTAACTTCCGGTTCCTACCTTATATAAAAAAAATAAAACCGAAAAGAAGAACAGACATAGGACCAGGTACGGGTTTTTTAATTCACTACTCACCTCCCAGAAGGCCCCTGCGACCCGCTGCCGCCGAAATCCAAAGGGCTGCTCCTGCAAAGGTAAGGGTTTTTAAATTCACTACTCACCTCCCAGAAGGCCCCTGCGCACCGCTGCCGCCGAAATCCAAAGGGCTGCTCCTGCAAAGGTAAGGGTTTTTAAATTCACTACTCACCTCCCAGAAGGCCCCTGCGCACCGCCGAAATCCAAAGGGCTGCTCCTGCAAAGGTAAGGGTTTTTAAATTCACTACTCACCTCCCTCTCACCCTGAGTGTTTCCAGATCCATCTCACTCTGAGCGTTTCCAGATCCCTCTCACCCTGAGTGTTTCCAGATCCCTCTCATTCTGAGTGTTCTCAGATCCATCTTACTCTGAGCGTTTCCAGATCCCTCTCACGCTGAGTGTTTCCAGATCCCTCTCACTGTGAACTTTTCCAGATCCCTCTCACTGTGAGTGTTACCAGATCCCTCTCACTGTGAGTGTTACCAGATCCCCTCACTGTGTGTGTTGTCAGATCCCTCTCACTGAGAGTGTTACCAGATCCCTCTCACTGTGAGCATTTCCAGATCACTCTCAATGTTAGTGCTTCCAGATCCCTCTCAATGTGAGCGTTTCGACATCTCTCTCACTGTGAACTTTTCCAGATCCCTCTCACTCTGTGCATTTCCAAATCCCTCTCACTGTGAGTGTTTCCAGATCCCTCTCACTGTGAGCGGTTCCAGATCCCTCTCACTGTGAGCGGTTCCAGATCCCTCTCGCTGTGAGCGGTTCCAGGTGATTCTCACTGTGTGTTTCCAGATCCCTCTCACTGTGAGCATTTCCAGATCCCTCTCACTGTGAGTGTTTTCAGATCCCTCTCACTGTGAGCGTTTCCAGAACCCTCTCACTGTGTGTTTCCAGATCCCTCTCACTGTGAGCATTTCCAGATCCCTCTCACTGTGGGTCTTACTAGATCCCTCTCAATGTGAGCATTTCCAGATCGCTCTCACTGTGAGCATTTCCACATCCCTGTCACTGTGAGTATTTCCAGATCACTCTCATTGTGAGCTTTTCCAAATGACTCTCACTTTGTGTTTCCAGATCCCTCTCACTGTGAGCGTTTCCAGGTCCCTCTCACTGTGAGTGTTTTGAGATCCCTTTCACTGTGAGCGTTTCCAGATCACTCTCACTGTGAGCGTTTCCAGATCCCTCTCACTGCGAGCATTTCCAGATCCCTCTCACTGTGAGTGTTTCCAGATACCTCTCACTGTGAGCATTCCAGATGACTCTCACTGTGTGTTTCCAGATCACTCTCACTGTGAGTGTTTCCAGATCCCTCTCACTGTGAGCATTTCCAGATGATTCACACTATGTGTTTCCAGATCCCTCTCACTGTGAGTATTTCCAGATCACTCTCATAGTGAGCAGTTCCAGATGACTCTCACTGTGTGTTTCCAGATCACTCTCAATGTTAGTGTTTCCAGGTCCCACTCAATGTGAGCTTTTCCAGATCCCTCTCAATGTGAGTGGTTCCACATCCCTCTCACTGTGAGTGTTTCCAGATCCCTGTCACTGTGAGTATTTCCAGATCCCTCTCACTGTGAGCATTTCCAGATCCCTCTCAATTTGAGCATTTCCACATCCCTCTCACTGTGAGTGTTTCCAGATCCCTGTCACTGTGAGTATTTCCAGATCACTCTCATAGTGAGCAGTTCCAGATGACTCTCACTGTGTGTTTCCAGATCACTCTCACTGTGAGAGTTTCCAGATCCCTGTCACTGTGAGTATTTCCAGATTCCTCTCACTGTGAGCATTTCCAGATCATTCTCACTGTGAGCGTTTCCAGATTCCTCTCACTGTGAATGTTTCCAGATCCCTCTCACTGTGAGTGTTTCCGGCTCCCTCTCACTGTGAGCGTTTCCAGATGATTCACACTGTGTGTTTCCAGATCCCTTTCACTGTGAGCACTTCCAGATCCCTCTCACTGTGGGTGTTTCCAGGTCCCTCTCACTGTGAGTGTTTCCAGATCCCTCTCAATCTGAGCATTTCCAGATCCCTCACACTGTGAGCGTTTCCAGATTCCTCTCACTGTGAGCGGTTCCAGTTGATTCTCACTGTGTGGTTCTAGATCCCTCTCACTGTGAGCATTTCCAGATCCCTCTCACTGTCGGTCTTTCCAGATCCCTCCCACTGTGAGCATTTCCAGATCCATCTCACTGAGAGCACTTCCAGATCCCTCTCATAGTGAGCAGTTCCAGGTGACACTCACTGTGAGTGTTTCCAGATCCCTCTCACTGTGAGCATTTCCAGATCATTCTCACTGTGAGCGTTTCCAGATTCCTCTCACTGTGAATGTTTCCAGATTCCTCTCACTGTGAGCGTGTCCAGATCCCTCTCACTGTGAGCGTGTCCAGATACCTCTCACTGTGAGCGTTTCCAGATCCCTGTCACTGTGAGTGCTTCCAGATCCCTCTCCCTGTGAGCGTTTCCTGATCCCTCTCACTGTGAGCGTGTCCAGATCCCTGTCACTGTGAGTGCTTCCAGATCCCTCTCACTGTGAGCTTTTCCAGATCCCTCTCAATGTGAGCGTTTCCACATCCCTCTCACTGTGAGTGTTTCCAGATCCCTGTCACTGTGAGTATTTCCAGATCACTCTCATAGTGAGCAGTTCCAGATGACTCTCACTGTGAGTGTTTCCAGATCCCTCTCACTGTGAGCATTTCCAGATCATTCCCACTGTGAGCGTTTCCAGTTTCCTCTCACTGTGAATGTTTCCAGATTCCTATCACTGTGAGTGTTTCCGGATCCCACTCACTGTGAGCGTTTCCAGATGATTCACACTGTGTGTTTACAGATCCCTATCACTGTGAGCATTTCCAGATCCCTCTCACTGTGGGTCTTTCCAGGTCACTCTCACTGTGAGTGTTTCCAGATTCCTCTCACTGTGAGTGTTTCCAGATCCCTCTCACTCTGAGCATTTCCAGATCCCTCTCACTCTGAGCATTTCCAGATCCCTCTCACTCTGAGTGCTTCCAGATCCCTCTCAATCTGAGCATTTCCAGATCCCTCACACTGTGAGCTTTTCCAGATTCCTCTCACTGTTAGCGGTTCCAGTTGATTCTCACTGTGTGGTTCCAGATCCCTCTCACTGTGAGCAATTCCAGATCCCTCTCACTGTGGGTCTTTCCAGATCCCTCTCACTGTGAGCATTTCCAGATCCCTCTCACTGAGAGCATTTCCAGATCCCTGTCACTGTGAGTGCTTCCGGATTCCTCTCACTGTGAGCGTTTCCAGATCCCTCTCCCTGTGAGCGTTTCCAGATCCCTCTCACTGTGAGCGTGTCCAGATCCCTGTCACTGTGAGTGCTTCCATATTCCTCTCACTGTGAGCGTTTCCAGATCCCTCTCCCTGTGAGCGTTTCCAGATCCCTCTCATTGTGAGTGTGTCCAGATCCCTCTCACTGTGTGCGTGTCCAGATCCCTCTCAGTGTGAGCATTTCCAGATCCTTGTCACTGTGAGTGCTTCCAGATTCCTCTCACTGTGAGCGTTTCCAGATCCCTCTCACTGTGAGCGTTTCCAGATCCCTCTCACTTTGAGCGTTTCCAGATCCCTCTCACTGTGGGCGTATCCAGATCCCTCTCACTGTGAGCGTTTCCAGATCCCTCTCACTGTGAGCGTGTCCAGATCCCTCTCACTGTGAGCGTTTCCTGGTCCCTCTCACTGTGAGTGTTTTGAGATCCCTTTCACTGTGAGCGTTTCCAGATCACTCTCACTGTGAGCGTTTCCAGATCCCTCTCACTGCGAGCATTTCCAGATCCCTCTCACTGTGAGTGTTTCCAGATACCTCTCACTGTGAGCAGTTCCAGATGACTCTCACTGTGTGTTTCCAGATCACTCTCACTGTGAGTGTTTCCAGATCCCTCTCACTGTGAGCGTTTCCAGATGATTCACACTATGTGTTTCCAGATCCCTATCACTGTGAGCATTTCCAGATCCCTCTCACTGTGGGTCTTTCCAGGTCCCTCTCACTGTGAGTGTTTCCAGATCCCTCTCACTGTGAGCATTTCCAGATCCCTCTCACTGAGAGCATTTCCAGATCCCTGTCACTGTGAGTGCTTCCGGATTCCTCTCACTGTGAGCGTTTCCAGATCCCTCTCACTGTGAGCTTTTCCAGATCCCTCTCACTGTGAGCGTGTCCAGATCCCTGTCACTGTGAGTGCTTCCATATTCCTCTCACTGTGAGCGTTTCCAGATCCCTCTCCCTGTGAGCGTTTCCAGATCCCTCTCATTGTGAGTGTGTCCAGATCCCTCTCACTGTGTGCGTGTCCAGATCCCTCTCAGTGTGAGCATTTCCAGATCCTTGTCACTGTGAGTGCTTCCAGATTCCTCTCACTGTGAGCGTTTCCAGATCCCTCTCACTGTGAGCGTTTCCAGATCCCTCTCACTTTGAGCGTTTCCAGATCCCTCTCACTGTGGGCGTGTCCAGATCCCTCTCACTGTGAGCGTTTCCAGATCCCTCTCACTGTGAGCGTGTCCAGATCCCTCTCACTGTGAGCGTTTCCTGGTCCCTCTCACTGTGAGTGTTTTGAGATCCCTTTCACTGTGAGCGTTTCCAGATCACTCTCACTGTGAGCGTTTCCAGATCCCTCTCACTGCGAGCATTTCCAGATCCCTCTCACTGTGAGTGTTTCCAGATACCTCTCACTGTGAGCAGTTCCAGATGACTCTCACTGTGTGTTTCCAGATCACTCTCACTGTGAGTGTTTCCAGATCCCTCTCACTGTGAGCGTTTCCAGATGATTCACACTATGTGTTTCCAGATCCCTATCACTGTGAGCATTTCCAGATCCCTCTCACTGTGGGTCTTTCCAGGTCCCTCTCACTGTGAGTGTTTCCAGATCCCTCTCACTGTGAGTGTTTCCAGATCCCTCTCATTCTGAGCATTTCCAGATCCCTCTCACTCTGAGTGCTTCCAGATCCCTCTCAATCTGAGCATTTCCAGATCCCTCACACTGTGAGCGTTTCCAGATTCCTCTCACTGTGAGCGGTTCCAGTTGATTCTCACTGTGTGGTTCCAGATCCCTCTCACTGTGAGCATTTCCAGATCCCTCACACTGTGGGTCTTTCCAGATCCCTCTCACTGTGAGCATTTCCAGATCCCTCTCACTGAGAGCATTTCCAGATCCCTCTCACTGTGGGTCTTTCCAGATCCGTCTCATTGTGAGCATTTCCAGATCCATCTCACTGAGAGCATTTCCAGATCCCTCTCTCTGTGGGTCTTTCCTGATCCCTCTCACTGTGAGAATTTCCAGATCCCTCTCACCGAGAGCATTTCCAGATCCCCCTCACTGTGAGCATTTCCAGATCCCTCTCAATGTTAGTGTTTCCAGATCCCTCTCAATGTGAGCATTTCCAGATCCCTCTCACTGTGAGTATTTCCAGATCACTCTCATAGTGAGCAGTTCCAGATGACTCTCACTGTGTGTTTCCAGATCACTCTCAATGTTAGTGTTTCCAGATCCCACTCAATGTGAGCTTTTCCAGATCCCTCTCAATGTGAGCGGTTCCACATCCCTCTCACTGTGAGAGTTTCCAGATCCCTGTCACTGTGAGTATTTCCAGATCCCTCTCACTGTGAGCATTTCCAGATCCCTCTCAATGTGAGCGTTTCCACATCCCTCTCACTGTGAGTGTTTCCAGATCCCTGTCACTGTGAGTATTTCCAGATCACTCTCATAGTGAGCAGTTCCAGATGACTCTCACTGTGTGTTTCCAGATCACTCTCACTGTGAGAGTTTCCAAATCCCTGTCACTGTGAGTATTTCCAGATTCCACTCACTGTGAGCATTTCCAGATCATTCTCACTGTGAGCGTTTCCAGATTCCTCTCACTGTGAATGTTTCCAGATCCCTCTCACTGTGAGTGTTTCCGGATCCCTCTCACTGTGAGCGTTTCCAGATGATTCACACTGTGTGTTTCCAGATCCCTATCACTGTGAGCATTTCCAGATCCCTCTCACTGTGGGTGTTTCCAGGTCCCTCTCACTGTGAGTGTTTCCAGATCCCTCTCAATCTGAGCATTTCCAGATCCCTCACACTGTGAGCGTTTCCAGATTCCTCTCACTGTGAGCGGTTCCAGTTGATTCTCACTGTGTGGTTCTAGATCCCTCTCACTGTGAGCATTTCCAGTTCCCTCTCACTGTCGGTCTTTCCAGATCCCTCTCACTGAGAGCACTTCCGGATCCCTCTCATAGTGAGCAGTTCCAGATGACTCTCACTGTGAGTGTTTCCAGATCCCTCTCACTGTGAGCATTTCCAGATCATTCTCACTGTGAGCGTTTCCAGATTCCTCTCACTGTGAATGTTTCCAGATTCCTCTCACTGTGAGCGTGTCCAGATCCCTCTCACTGTGAGCGTGTCCAGATCCCTCTCACTGTGAGCGTTTCCAGATCCCTGTCACTGTGAGTGCTTCCAGATCCCTCTCCCTGTGAGCGTTTCCAGATCCCTCTCACTGTGAGCGTGTCCAGATCCCTGTCACTGTGAGTGCTTCCAGATCCCTCTCACTGTGAGCTTTTCCAGATCCCTCTCAATGTGAGCGTTTCCACATCCCTCTCACTGTGAGTGTTTCCAGATCCCTCTCACTGTGAGCATTTCCAGATAATTCTCACTGTGAGCGTTTCCAGATTCCTCTCACTGTGAATGTTTCCAGATTCCTCTCACTGTGAGCGTGTCCAGATCCCTCTCACTGTGAGCGTGTCCAGATCCCTCTCACTGTGAGCGTTTCCAGATCCCTGTCACTGTGAGTGCTTCCAGATCCCTCTCCCTGTGAGCGTTTCCAGATCCCTCTCACTGTGAGCGTGTCCAGATCCCTGTCACTGTGAGTGCTTCCAGATCCCTCTCACTGTGAGCTTTTCCAGATCCCTCTCAATGTGAGCGTTTCCACATCCCTCTCACTGTGAGTGTTTCCAGATCCCTGTCACTGTGAGTATTTCCAGATCACTCTCATAGTGAGCAGTTCCAGATGACTCTCACTGTGAGTGTTTCCAGATCCCTCTCACTGTGAGCATTTCCAGATCATTCTCACTGTGGGCGTTTCCAGATTCCTCTCACTGTGAATGTTTCCAGATTCCTATCACTGTGAGTGTTTCCGGATCCCACTCACTGTGAGCGTTTCCAGATGATTCACACTGTGTGTTCCCAGATCCCTATCACTGTGAGCATTTCCAGATCCCTCTCACTGTGGGTCTTTCCAGGTCCCTCTCACTGTGAGTGTTTCCAGATTCCTCTCACTGTGAGTGTTTCCAGATCCCTCTCACTCTGAGCATTTCCAGATCCCTCTCACTCTGAGCATTTCCAGATCCCTCTCACTCTGAGTGCTTCCAGATCACTCTCAATCTGAGCATTTCCAGATTCCTCTCACTGTAAGCGGTTCCAGTTGATTCTCACTGTGTGGTTCCAGATCCCTCTCACTGTGAGCAATTCCAGATCCCTCTCACTGTGAGCGTTTCCAGATTCCTCTCACTGTCAGCGGTTCCAGTTGATTCTCACTGTGTGGTTCTAGATCCCTCTCACTGAGAGCACTTCCAGATCCCTCTCATAGTGAGCAGTTCCAGATGACTCTCACTGTGAGTGTTTCCAGATCCCTCTCACTGTGAGCATTTCCAGATCATTCTCACTGTGAGCGTTTCCAGATTCCTCTCACTGTGAATGTTTCCAGATTCCTCTCACTGTGAGCGTGTCCAGATCCCTCTCACTGTGAGCGTGTCCAGATCCCTCTCACTGTGAGCGTTTCCAGATCCCTGTCACTGTGAGTGCTTCCAGATCCCTCTCCCTGTGAGCGTTTCCAGATCCCTCTCACTGTGAGCGTGTCCAGATCCCTGTCACTGTGAGTGCTTCCAGATCCCTCTCACTGTGAGCTTTTCCAGATCCCTCTCATAGTGAGCAGTTCCAGATGACTCTCACTGTGAGTGTTTCCAGATCCCTCTCACTGTGAGCATTTCCAGATCATTCTCACTGTGAGCGTTTCCAGATTCCTCTCACTGTGAATGTTTCCAGATTCCTCTCACTGTGAGCGTGTCCAGATCCCTCTCACTGTGAGCGTGTCCAGATCCCTCTCACTGTGAGCGTTTCCAGATCCCTGTCACTGTGAGTGCTTCCAGATCCCTCTCCCTGTGAGCGTTTCCTGATCCCTCTCACTGTGAGCGTGTCCAGATCCCTGTCACTGTGAGTGCTTCCAGATCCCTCTCGCTGTGAGCTTTTCCAGATCCCTCTCAATGTGAGCGTTTCCACATCCCTCTCACTGTGAGTGTTTCCAGATCCCTGTCACTGTGAGTATTTCCAGATCACTCTCATAGTGAGCAGTTCCAGATGACTCTCACTGTGAGTGTTTCCAGATCCCTCTCACTGTGAGCATTTCCAGATCATTCCCACTGTGAGCGTTTCCAGTTTCCTCTCACTGTGAATGTTTCCAGATTCCTATCACTGTGAGTGTTTCCGGATCCCTATCACTGTGAGCATTTCCAGATCCCTCTCACTGTGGGTCTTTCCAGGTCCCTCTCACTGTGAGTGTTTCCAGATTCCTCTCACTGTGAGTGTTTCCAGATCCCTCTCACTCTGAGCATTTCCAGATCCCTCTCACTCTGAGCATTTCCAGATCCCTCTCACTCTGAGTGCTTCCAGATCCCTCTCAATCTGAGCATTTCCAGATCCCTCACACTGTGAGCTTTTCCAGATTCCTCTCACTGTTAGCGGTTCCAGTTGATTCTCACTGTGTGGTTCCAGATCCATCTCACTGTGAGCAATTCCAGATCCCTCTCACTGTGGGTCTTTCCAGATCCCTCTCACTGTGAGCATTTCCAGGTCCCTCTCACTGAGAGCATTTCCAGATCCCTGTCACTGTGAGTGCTTCCGGATTCCTCTCACTGTGAGCGTTTCCAGATCCCTCTCCCTGTGAGCGTTTCCAGATCCCGCTCACTGTGAGCGTGTCCAGATCCCTGTCACTGTGAGTGCTTCCATATTCCTCTCACTGTGAGCGTTTCCAGATCCCTCTCCCTGTGAGCGTTTCCAGATCCCTCTCACTGTGAGTGTGTCCAGATCCCTCTCACTGTGTGCGTGTCCAGATCCCTCTCAGTGTGAGCATTTCCAGATCCTTGTCACTGTGAGTGCTTCCAGATTCCTCTCACTGTGAGCGTTTCCAGATCCCTCTCACTGTGAGCGTTTCCAGATCCCTCTCACTTTGAGCGTTTCCAGATCCCTCTCACTGTGGGCGTGTCCAGATCCCTCTCACTGTGAGCGTTTCCAGATCCCTCTCACTGTGAGCGTGTCCAGATCCCTCTCACTGTGAGCGTTTCCTGGTCCCTCTCACTGTGAGTGTTTTGAGATCCCTTTCACTGTGAGCGTTTCCAGATCACTCTCACTGTGAGCGTTTCCAGATCCCTCTCACTGCGAGCATTTCCAGATCCCTCTCACTGTGAGTGTTTCCAGATACCTCTCACTGTGAGCAGTTCCAGATGACTCTCACTGTGTGTTTCCAGATCACTCTCACTGTGAGTGTTTCCAGATCCCTCTCACTGTGAGCGTTTCCAGATGATTCACACTATGTGTTTCCAGATCCCTATCACTGTGAGCATTTCCAGATCCCTCTCACTGTGGGTCTTTCCAGGTCCCTCTCACTGTGAGTGTTTCCAGATCCCTCTCACTGTGAGTGTTTCCAGATCCCTCTCATTCTGAGCATTTCCAGATCCCTCTCACTCTGAGTGCTTCCAGATCCCTCTCAATCTGAGCATTTCCAGATCCCTCACACTGTGAGCGTTTCCAGATTCCTCTCACTGTGAGCGGTTCCAGTTGATTCTCACTGTGTGGTTCCAGATCCCTCTCACTGTGAGCATTTCCAGATCCCTCACACTGTGGGTCTTTCCAGATCCCTCTCACTGTGAGCATTTCCAGATCCCTCTCACTGAGAGCATTTCCAGATCCCTCTCACTGTGGGTCTTTCCAGATCCGTCTCACTGTGAGCATTTCCAGATCCATCTCACTGAGAGCATTTCCAGATCCCTCTCTCTGTGGGTCTTTCCTGATCCCTCTCACTGTGAGAATTTCCAGATCCCTCTCACCGAGAGCATTTCCAGATCCCCCTCACTGTGAGCATTTCCAGATCCCTCTCGATGTTAGTGTTTCCAGATCCCTCTCAATGTGAGCATTTCCAGATCCCTCTCACTGTGAGTATTTCCAGATCACTCTCATAGTGAGCAGTTCCAGATGACTCTCACTGTGTGTTTCCAGATCACTCTCAATGTTAGTGTTTCCAGATCCCACTCAATGTGAGCTTTTCCAGATCCCTCTCAATGTGAGCGGTTCCACATCCCTCTCACTGTGAGAGTTTCCAGATCCCTGTCACTGTGAGCGTTTCCACATCCCTCTCACTGTGAGTGTTTCCAGATCCCTGTCACTGTGAGTATTTCCAGATCACTCTCATAGTGAGCAGTTCCAGATGACTCTCACTGTGTGTTTCCAGATCACTCTCACTGTGAGAGTTTCCAGATCCCTGTCACTGTGAGTATTTCCAGATTCCACTCACTGTGAGCATTTCCAGATCATTCTCACTGTGAGCGTTTCCAGATTCCTCTCACTGTGAATGTTTCCAGATCCCTCTCACTGTGAGTGTTTCCAGATACCTCTCACTGTGAGCAGTTCCAGATGACTCTCACTGTGTGTTTCCAGATCACTCTCACTGTGAGTGTTTCCAGATCCCTCTCACTGTGAGCGTTTCCAGATGATTCACACTATGTGTTTCCAGATCCCTATCACTGTGAGCATTTTCAGATCCCTCTCACTGTGGGTCTTTCCAGATCCCTCTCACTGTGAGTGTTTCCAGATCCCTCTCATTCTGAGCATTTCCAGATCCCTCTCACTCTGAGTGCTTCCAGATCCCTCTCAATCTGAGCATTTCCAGATCCCTCACACTGTGAGCGTTTCCAGATTCCTCTCACTGTGAGCGGTTCCAGTTGATTCTCACTGTGTGGTTCCAGATCCCTCTCACTGTGAGCATTTCCAGATCCCTCACACTGTGGGTCTTTCCAGATCCCTCTCACTGCGAGCATTTCCAGATCCCTCTCACTGAGAGCATTTCCAGATCCCTCTCACTGTGGGTCTTTCCAGATCCGTCTCACTGTGAGCATTTCCAGATCCATCTCACTGAGAGCATTTCCAGATCCCTCTCTCTGTGGGTCTTTCCTGATCCCTCTCACTGTGAGAATTTCCAGATCCCTCTCACCGAGAGCATTTCCAGATCCCCCTCACTGTGAGCATTTCCAGATCCCTCTCGATGTTAGTGTTTCCAGATCCCTCTCAATGTGAGCATTTCCAGATCCCTCTCACTGTGAGTATTTCCAGATCACTCTCATAGTGAGCAGTTCCAGATGACTCTCACTGTGTGTTTCCAGATCACTCTCAATGTTAGTGTTTCCAGATCCCACTCAATGTGAGCTTTTCCAGATCATTCTCAATGTGAGCGGTTCCACATCCCTCTCACTGTGAGAGTTTCCAGATCCCTGTCACTGTGAGCGTTTCCACATCCCTCTCACTGTGAGTGTTTCCAGATCCCTGTCACTGTGAGTATTTCCAGATCACTCTCATAGTGAGCAGTTCCAGATGACTCTCACTGTGTGTTTCCAGATCACTCTCACTGTGAGAGTTTCCAGATCCCTGTCACTGTGAGTATTTCCAGATTCCACTCACTGTGAGCATTTCCAGATCATTCTCACTGTGAGCGTTTCCAGATTCCTCTCACTGTGAATGTTTCCAGATCCCTCTCACTGTGAGTGTTTCCGGATCCCTCTCACTGTGAGCGTTTCCAGATGATTCACACTGTGTGTTTCCAGATCCCTATCACTGTGAGCATTTCCAGATCCCTCTCACTGTGGGTGTTTCCAGGTCCCTCTCACTGTGAGTGTTTCCAGATCCCTCTCAATCTGAGCATTTCCAGATCCCTCACACTGTGAGCGTTTCCAGATTCCTCTCACTGTGAGCGGTTCCAGTTGATTCTCACTGTGTGGTTCTAGATCCCTCTCACTGTGAGCATTTCCAGATCCCTCTCACTGTCGGTCTTTCCAGATCACTCTCACTGAGAGCACTTCCAGATCGCTCTCATAGTGAGCAGTTCCAGATGACTCTCACTGTGAGTGTTTCCAGATCCCTCTCACTGTGAGCATTTCCAGATCATTCTCACTGTGAGCGTTTCCAGATTCCTCTCACTGTGAATGTTTCCAGATTCCTCTCACTGTGAGCGTGTCCAGATCCCTCTCACTGTGAGCGTGTCCAGATCCCTCTCCCTGTGAGCGTTTCCAGATCCCTCTCACTGTGAGCGTGTCCAGATCCCTGTCACTGTGAGTGCTTCCAGATCCCTCTCACTGTGAGCTTTTCCAGATCCCTCTCAATGTGAGCGTTTCCACATCCCTCTCACTGTGAGTGTTTCCAGATCCCTCTCACTGTGAGCATTTCCAGATAATTCTCACTGTGAGCGTTTCCAGATTCCTCTCACTGTGAATGTTTCCAGATTCCTCTCACTGTGAGCGTGTCCAGATCCCTCTCACTGTGAGCGTGTCCAGATCCCTCTCACTGTGAGCGTTTCCAGATCCCTGTCACTGTGAGTGCTTCCAGATCCCTCTCCCTGTGAGCGTTTCCAGATCCCTCTCACTGTGAGCGTGTCCAGATCCCTGTCACTGTGAGTGCTTCCAGATCCCTCTCACTGTGAGCTTTTCCAGATCCCTCTCAATGTGAGCGTTTCCACATCCCTCTCACTGTGAGTGTTTCCAGATCCCTGTCACTGTGAGTATTTCCAGATCACTCTCATAGTGAGCAGTTCCAGATGACTCTCACTGTGAGTGGTTCCAGATCCCTCTCACTGTGAGCATTTCCAGATCATTCTCACTGTGAGCGTTTCCAGATTCCTCTCACTGTGAATGTTTCCAGATTCCTATCACTGTGAGTGTTTCCGGATCCCACTCACTGTGAGCGTTTCCAGATGATTCACACTGTGTGTTCCCAGATCCCTATCACTGTGAGCATTTCCAGATCCCTCTCACTGTGGGTCTTTCCAGGTCCCTCTCACTGTGAGTGTTTCCAGATTCCTCTCACTGTGAGTGTTTCCAGATCCCTCTCACTCTAAGCATTTCCAGATCCCTCTCACTCTGAGCATTTCCAGATCCCTCTCACTCTGAGTGCTTCCAGATCACTCTCAATCTGAGCATTTCCAGATTCCTCTCACTGTAAGCGGTTCCAGTTGATTCTCACTGTGTGGTTCCAGATCCCTCTCACTGTGAGCAATTCCAGATCCCTCTCACTGTGAGCGTTTCCAGATTCCTCTCACTGTGAGCGGTTCCAGTTGATTCTCACTGTGTGGTTCTAGATCCCTCTCACTGTGAGCATTTCTGGATCCCTCTCACTGTCGGTCTTTCCAGATCCCTCTCACTGAGAGCACTTCCAGATCCCTCTCATAGTGAGCAGTTCCAGATGACTCTCACTGTGAGTGTTTCCAGATCCCTCTCACTGTGAGCATTTCCAGATCATTCTCACTGTGAGCGTTTCCAGATTCCTCTCACTGTGAATGTTTCCAGATTCCTCTCACTGTGAGCGTGTCCAGATCCCTCTCACTGTGAGCGTGTCCAGATCCCTCTCACTGTGAGCGTTTCCAGATCCCTGTCACTGTGAGTGCTTCCAGATCCCTCTCCCTGTGAGCGTTTCCAGATCCCTCTCACTGTGAGCGTGTCCAGATCCCTGTCACTGTGAATACTTCCAGATCCCTCTCACTGTGAGCTTTTCCAGATCCCTCTCAATGTGAGCGTTTCCACATCCCTCTCACTGTGAGTGTTTCCAGATCCCTCTCACTGTGAGCATTTCCAGATAATTCTCACTGTGAGCGTTTCCAGATTCCTCTCACTGTGAATGTTTCCAGATTCCTCTCACTGTGAGCGTGTCCAGATCCCTCTCACTGTGAGCGTGTCCAGATCCCTCTCACTGTGAGCGTTTCCAGATCCCTGTCACTGTGAGTGCTTCCAGATCCCTCTCCCTGTGAGCGTTTCCAGATCCCTCTCACTGTGAGCGTGTCCAGATCCCTGTCACTGTGAGTGCTTCCAGATCCCTCTCACTGTGAGCTTTTCCAGATCCCTCTCAATGTGAGCGTTTCCACATCCCTCTCACTGTGAGTGTTTCCAGATCCCTGTCACTGTGAGTATTTCCAGATCACTCTCATAGTGAGCAGTTCCAGATGACTCTCACTGTGAGTGTTTCCAGATCCCTCTCACTGTGAGCATTTCCAGATCATTCTCACTGTGAGCGTTTCCAGATTCCTCTCACTGTGAATGTTTCCAGATTCCTATCACTGTGAGTGTTTCCGGATCCCACTTAGTGTGAGCGTTTCCAGATGATTCACACTGTGTGTTCCTAGATCCCTATCACTGTGAGCATTTCCAGATCCCTCTCACTGTGGGTCTTTCCAGGTCCCTCTCACTGTGAGTGTTTCCAGATTCCTCTCACTGTGAGTGTTTCCAGATCCCTCTCACTCTGAGCATTTCCAGATCCCTCTCACTCTGAGCATTTCCAGATCCCTCTCACTCTGAGTGCTTCCAGATCACTCTCAATCTGAGCATTTCCAGATCCCTCACACTGTGAGCTTTTCCAGATTCCTCTCACTGTAAGCGGTTCCAGTTGATTCTCACTGTGTGGTTCCAGATCCCTCTCACTGTGAGCAATTCCAGATCCCTCTCACTGTGGGTCTTTCCAGATCCCTCTCACTGTGAGCATTTCCAGATCCCTCTCACTGTGAGCGTTTCCAGATCCCTGTCACTGTGAGTGCTTCCAGATCCCTCTCCCTGTGAGCGTTTCCAGATCCCTCTCACTGTGAGCGTGTCCAGATCCCTGTCACTGTGAGTGCTTCCAGATCCCTCTCCCTGTGAGCGTTTCCAGATCCCTCTCACTGTGAGCGTGTCCAGATCCCTGTCACTGTGAGTGCTTCCAGATCCCTCTCACTGTGAGCTTTTCCAGATCCCTCTCAATGTGAGCGTTTCCACATCCCTCTCACTGTGAGTGTTTCCAGATCCCTGTCACTGTGAGTATTTCCAGATCACTCTCATAGTGAGCAGTTCCAGATGACTCTCACTGTGAGTGGTTCCAGATCCCTCTCACTGTGAGCATTTCCAGATCATTCTCACTGTGAGCGTTTCCAGATTCCTCTCACTGTGAATGTTTCCAGATTCCTATCACTGTGAGTGTTTCCGGATCCCACTCACTGTGAGCGTTTCCAGATGATTCACACTGTGTGTTCCCAGATCCCTATCACTGTGAGCATTTCCAGATCCCTCTCACTGTGGGTCTTTCCAGGTCCCTCTCACTGTGAGTGTTTCCAGATTCCTCTCACTGTGAGTGTTTCCAGATCCCTCTCACTCTAAGCATTTCCAGATCCCTCTCACTCTGAGCATTTCCAGATCCCTCTCACTCTGAGTGCTTCCAGATCACTCTCAATCTGAGCATTTCCAGATTCCTCTCACTGTAAGCGGTTCCAGTTGATTCTCACTGTGTGGTTCCAGATCCCTCTCACTGTGAGCAATTCCAGATCCCTCTCACTGTGAGCGTTTCCAGATTCCTCTCACTGTGAGCGGTTCCAGTTGATTCTCACTGTGTGGTTCTAGATCCCTCTCACTGTGAGCATTTCTGGATCCCTCTCACTGTCGGTCTTTCCAGATCCCTCTCACTGAGAGCACTTCCAGATCCCTCTCATAGTGAGCAGTTCCAGATGACTCTCACTGTGAGTGTTTCCAGATCCCTCTCACTGTGAGCATTTCCAGATCATTCTCACTGTGAGCGTTTCCAGATTCCTCTCACTGTGAATGTTTCCAGATTCCTCTCACTGTGAGCGTGTCCAGATCCCTCTCACTGTGAGCGTGTCCAGATCCCTCTCACTGTGAGCGTTTCCAGATCCCTGTCACTGTGAGTGCTTCCAGATCCCTCTCCCTGTGAGCGTTTCCAGATCCCTCTCACTGTGAGCGTGTCCAGATCCCTGTCACTGTGAGTGCTTCCAGATCCCTCTCACTGTGAGCTTTTCCAGATCCCTCTCAATGTGAGCGTTTCCACATCCCTCTCACTGTGAGTGTTTCCAGATCCCTCTCACTGTGAGCATTTCCAGATAATTCTCACTGTGAGCGTTTCCAGATTCCTCTCACTGTGAATGTTTCCAGATTCCTCTCACTGTGAGCGTGTCCAGATCCCTCTCACTGTGAGCGTGTCCAGATCCCTCTCACTGTGAGCGTTTCCAGATCCCTGTCACTGTGAGTGCTTCCAGATCCCTCTCCCTGTGAGCGTTTCCAGATCCCTCTCACTGTGAGCGTGTCCAGATCCCTGTCACTGTGAGTGCTTCCAGATCCCTCTCACTGTGAGCTTTTCCAGATCCCTCTCAATGTGAGCGTTTCCACATCCCTCTCACTGTGAGTGTTTCCAGATCCCTGTCACTGTGAGTATTTCCAGATCACTCTCATAGTGAGCAGTTCCAGATGACTCTCACTGTGAGTGTTTCCAGATCCCTCTCACTGTGAGCATTTCCAGATCATTCTCACTGTGAGCGTTTCCAGATTCCTCTCACTGTGAATGTTTCCAGATTCCTATCACTGTGAGTGTTTCCGGATCCCACTTAGTGTGAGCGTTTCCAGATGATTCACACTGTGTGTTCCTAGATCCCTATCACTGTGAGCATTTCCAGATCCCTCTCACTGTGGGTCTTTCCAGGTCCCTCTCACTGTGAGTGTTTCCAGATTCCTCTCACTGTGAGTGTTTCCAGATCCCTCTCACTCTGAGCATTTCCAGATCCCTCTCACTCTGAGCATTTCCAGATCCCTCTCACTCTGAGTGCTTCCAGATCACTCTCAATCTGAGCATTTCCAGATCCCTCACACTGTGAGCTTTTCCAGATTCCTCTCACTGTAAGCGGTTCCAGTTGATTCTCACTGTGTGGTTCCAGATCCCTCTCACTGTGAGCAATTCCAGATCCCTCTCACTGTGGGTCTTTCCAGATCCCTCTCACTGTGAGCATTTCCAGATCCCTCTCACTGTGAGCGTTTCCAGATCCCTGTCACTGTGAGTGCTTCCAGATCCCTCTCCCTGTGAGCGTTTCCAGATCCCTCTCACTGTGAGCGTGTCCAGATCCCTGTCACTGTGAGTGCTTCCAGATCCCTCTCACTGTGAGCTTTTCCAGATCCCTCTCAATTTGAGCGTTTCCACATCCCTCTCACTGTGAGTGTTTCCAGATCCCTGTCACTGTGAGTATTTCCAGATCACTCTCATAGTGAGCAGTTCCAGATGACTCTCACTGTGAGTGTTTCCAGATCCCTCTCACTGTGAGCATTTCCAGATCATTCTCACTGTGAGCGTTTCCAGATTCCTCTCACTGTGAATGTTTCCAGATTCCTATCACTGTGAGTGTTTCCGGATCCCACTCACTGTGAGCGTTTCCAGATGATTCACACTGTGTGTTCCCAGATTCCTCTCACTGTGAGTGTTTCCAGATCCCTCTCACTCTGAGCATTTCCAGATCCCTCTCACTCTGAGCATTTCCAGATCCCTCTCACTCTGAGTGCTTCCAGATCACTCTCAATCTGAGCATTTCCAGATCCCTCACACTGTGAGCTTTTCCAGATTCCTCTCACTGTAAGCGGTTCCAGTTGATTCTCACTGTGTGGTTCCAGATCCCTCTCACTGTGAGCAATTCCAGATCCCTCTCACTGTGGGTCTTTCCAGATCCCTCTCACTGTGAGCATTTCCAGATCCCTCTCACTGAGAGCATTTCCAGATCCCTCTCACTGTGAGCGTGTCCAGATCCCTCTCACTGTGAGCGGTGTCCAGATCCCTCTCACTGTGAGCGTTTCCAGATCCCTGTCACTGTGAGCGTGTCCAGATCACTCTCACTGTGTACGTGTCCAGATCGCTCTCAGTGTGAGCGTTTCCAGATCCCTGTCACTGTGAGTGCTTCCAGATTCCTCTCATGTGAGCGTTTCCAAATCCCTCTCACTGTGAGCGATTCCAGATCCCTCTCACTGTGAGCATTTCCAGATCCCTCTCACTGTGAGCGTGTCCAGAACCCTCTCACTGTGAGCGTTTCCTGGTCCCTCTCACTGTGAGTGTTTTGAGATCGCTTTCACTGTGAGCGTTTCCAGATCACTCTCACTGTGAGCGTTTCCAGATCCCTCTCACTGCGAGCATTTCCAGATCCCTCTCACTGTGAGTGTTTCCAGATACCTCTCACTGTGAGCAGTTCCAGATGACTCTCACTGTATGTTTCCAGATCACTCTCACTGTGAGTGTTTCCAGATCCCTCTCACTGTGCGCGTTTCCAGATGATTCACACTATGTGTTTCCAGATCCCTATCACTGTGAGCATTTCCAGATCCCTCTCACTGTGGGTTTTTCCAGGTCCCTCTCACTGTGAGTGTTTCCAGATCCCTCTCACTGTGAGTGTTTCCAGATCCCTCTCATTCTGAGCATTTCCAGATCCCTCTCACTCTGAGTGCTTCCAGATCCCTCTCAATCTGAGCATTTCCAGATCCCTCACACTGTGAGCGTTTCCAGATTCCTCTCACTGTGAGCGGTTCCAGTTGATTCTCACTGTGTGGTTCCAGATCCCTCTCACTGTGAGTATTTCCAGATCCCTCACACTGTGGGTCTTTCCAGATCCCTCTCACTGTGAGCATTTCCAGATCCCTCTCACTGAGAGCATTTCCAGATCCCTCTCACTGTGGATCTTTCCAGATCCGTCTCACTGTGAGCATTTCCAGATCCATCTCACTGAGAGCATTTCCAGATCCCTCTCTCTGTGGGTCTTTCCTGATCCCTCTCACTGTGAGAATTTCCAGATCCCTCTCACCGAGAGCATTTCCAGATCTCCCTCACTGTGAGCATTTCCAGATCCCTCTCAATGTTAGTGTTTCCAGATCCCTCTCAATGTGAGCATTTCCAGATCCCTCTCACTGTGAGTATTTCCAGATCACTCTCATAGTGAGCAGTTCCAGATGACTCTCACTGTGTGTTTCCAGATCACTCTCAATGTTAGTGTTTCCAGATCCCACTCAATGTGAGCTTTTCCAGATCCCTCTCAATGTGAACGGTTCCACATCCCTCTCACTGTGAGAGTTTCCAGATCCCTGTCACTGTGAGTATTTCCAGATCCCTCTCACTGTGAGCATTTCCAGATCCCTCTCAATGTGAGCGTTTCCACATCCCTCTCACTGTGAGTGTTTCCAGATCCCTGTCACTGTGAGTATTTCCAGATCACTCTCATAGTGAGCAGTTCCAGATGACTCTCACTGTGTCTTTCCAGATCACTCTCACTGTGAGAGTTTCCAGATCCCTGTCACTGTGAGTATTTCCAGATTCCACTCACTGTGAGCATTTCCAGATCATTCTCACTGTGAGCGTTTCCAGATTCCTCTCACTGTGAATGTTTCCAGATCCCTCTCACTGTGAGTGTTTCCGGATCCCTCTCACTGTGAGCGTTTCCAGATGAT
This sequence comes from Scyliorhinus torazame, assembly GCF_047496885.1. Taxonomy (NCBI): domain Eukaryota; kingdom Metazoa; phylum Chordata; class Chondrichthyes; order Carcharhiniformes; family Scyliorhinidae; genus Scyliorhinus; species Scyliorhinus torazame. The sequence continues at coordinate 302,103,659 of NC_092707.1, forward strand.
TCACACTGTGTGTTTCCAGATCCCTATCACTGTGAGCATTTCCAGATCCCTCTCACTGTGGGTGTTTCCAGGTCCCTCTCACTGTGAGTGTTTCCAGATCCCTCTCAATCTGAGCATTTCCAGATCCCTCACACTGTGAGCGTTTCCAGATTCCTCTCACTGTGAGCGGTTCCAGTTGATTCTCACTGTGTGGTTCTAGATCCCTCTCACTGTGAGCATTTCCAGATCCCTCTCACTGTCGGTCTTTCCAGATCCCTCTCACTGAGAGCACTTCCAGATCCCTTTCATAGTGAGCAGTTCCAGATGACTCTCACTGTGAGTGTTTCCAGATCCCTCTCACTGTGAGCATTTCCAGATCATTCTCACTGTGAGCGTTTCCAGATTCCTCTCACTGTGAATGTTTCCAGATTCCTCTCACTGTGAGCGTGTCCAGATCCCTCTCACTGTGAGCGTGTCCAGATCCCTCTCACTGTGAGCGTTTCCAGATCCCTGTCACTGTGAGTGCTTCCAGATCCCTCTCCCTGTGAGAGTTTCCAGATCCCTCTCACTGTGAGCGTGTCCAGATCCCTGTCACTGTGAGTGCTTCCAGATCCCTCTCACTGTGAGCTTTTCCAGATCCCTCTCAATGTGAGCGTTTCCACATCCCTCTCACTGTGAGTGTTTCCAGATCCCTCTCACTGTGAGCATTTCCAGATAATTCTCACTGTGAGCGTTTCCAGATTCCTCTCACTGTGAATGTTTCCAGATTCCTCTCACTGTGAGCGTGTCCAGATCCCTCTCACTGTGAGCGTGTCCAGATCCCTCTCACTGTGAGCGTTTCCAGATCCCTGTCACTGTGAGTGCTTCCAGATCCCTCTCCCTGTGAGCGTTTCCAGATCCCTCTCACTGTGAGCGTGTCCAGATCCCTGTCACTGTGAGTGCTTCCAGATCCCTCTCACTGTGAGCTTTTCCAGATCCCTCTCAATGTGAGCGTTTCCACATCCCTCTCACTGTGAGTGTTTCCAGATCCCTGTCACTGTGAGTATTTCCAGATCACTCTCATAGTGAGCAGTTCCAGATGACTCTCACTGTGAGTGTTTCCAGATCCCTCTCACTGTGAGCATTTCCAGATCATTCTCACTGTGAGCGTTTCCAGATTCCTCTCACTGTGAATGTTTCCAGATTCCTATCACTGTGAGTGTTTCCGGATCCCACTCACTGTGAGCGTTTCCAGATGATTCACACTGTGTGTTCCCAGATCCCTATCACTGTGAGCATTTCCAGATCCCTCTCACTGTGGGTCTTTCCAGGTCCCTCTCACTGTGAGTGTTTCGAGATTCCTCTCACTGTGAGTGTTTCCAGATCCCTCTCACTCAGAGCATTTCCAGATCCCTCTCACTCTGAGCATTTCCAGATCCCTCTCACTCTGAGTGCTTCCAGATCACTCTCAATCTGAGCATTTCCAGATCCCTCACACTGTGAGCTTTTCCAGATTCCTCTCACTGTAAGCGGTTCCAGTTGATTCTCACTGTGTGGTTCCAGATCCCTCTCACTGTGAGCAATTCCAGATCCCTCTCACTGTGAGCGTTTCCAGATTCCTCTCACTGTGAGCGGTTCCAGTTGATTCTCACTGTGTGGTTCTAGATCCCTCTCACTGTGAGCATTTCCAGTTCCCTCTCACTGTCGGTCTTTCCAGATCCCTCTCACTGAGAGCACTTCCGGATCCCTCTCATAGTGAGCAGTTCCAGATGACTCTCACTGTGAGTGTTTCCAGATCCCTCTCACTGTGAGCATTTCCAGATCATTCTCACTGTGAGCGTTTCCAGATTCCTCTCACTGTGAATGTTTCCAGATTCCTCTCACTGTGAGTGCTTCCAGATCCCTCTCCCTGTGAGCGTTTCCAGATCCCTCTCACTGTGAGCGTGTCCAGATCCCTGTCACTGTGAGTGCTTCCAGATCCCTCTCACTGTGAGCTTTTCCAGATCCCTCTCAATGTGAGCGTTTCCACATCCCTCTCACTGTGAGTGTTTCCAGATCCCTCTCACTGTGAGCATTTCCAGATAATTCTCACTGTGAGCGTTTCCAGATTCCTCTCACTGTGAATGTTTCCAGATTCCTCTCACTGTGAGCGTGTCCAGATCCCTCTCACTGTGAGCGTGTCCAGATCCCTCTCACTGTGAGCGTTTCCAGATCCCTGTCACTGTGAGTGCTTCCAGATCCCTCTCCCTGTGAGCGTTTCCAGATCCCTCTCACTGTGAGCGTGTCCAGATCCCTGTCACTGTGAGTGCTTCCAGATCCCTCTCACTGTGAGCTTTTCCAGATCCCTCTCAATGTGAGCGTTTCCACATCCCTCTCACTGTGAGTGTTTCCAGATCCCTGTCACTGTGAGTATTTCCAGATCACTCTCATAGTGAGCAGTTCCAGATGACTCTCACTGTGAGTGTTTCCAGATCCCTCTCACTGTGAGCATTTCCAGATCATTCTCACTGTGGGCGTTTCCAGATTCCTCTCACTGTGAATGTTTCCAGATTCCTATCACTGTGAGTGTTTCCGGATCCCACTCACTGTGAGCGTTTCCAGATGATTCACACTGTGTGTTCCCAGATCCCTATCACTGTGAGCATTTCCAGATCCCTCTCACTGTGGGTCTTTCCAGGTCCCTCTCACTGTGAGTGTTTCCAGATTCCTCTCACTGTGAGTGTTTCCAGATCCCTCTCACTCTGAGCATTTCCAGATCCCTCTCACTCTGAGCATTTCCAGATCCCTCTCACTCTGAGTGCTTCCAGATCACTCTCAATCTGAGCATTTCCAGATTCCTCTCACTGTAAGCGGTTCCAGTTGATTCTCACTGTGTGGTTCCAGATCCCTCTCACTGTGAGCAATTCCAGATCCCTCTCACTGTGAGCGTTTCCAGATTCCTCTCACTGTGAGCGGTTCCAGTTGATTCTCACTGTGTGGTTCTAGATCCCTCTCACTGAGAGCACTTCCAGATCCCTCTCATAGTGAGCAGTTCCAGATGACTCTCACTGTGAGTGTTTCCAGATCCCTCTCACTGTGAGCATTTCCAGATCATTCTCACTGTGAGCGTTTCCAGATTCCTCTCACTGTGAATGTTTCCAGATTCCTCTCACTGTGAGCGTGTCCAGATCCCTCTCACTGTGAGCGTGTCCAGATCCCTCTCACTGTGAGCGTTTCCAGATCCCTGTCACTGTGAGTGCTTCCAGATCCCTCTCCCTGTGAGCGTTTCCAGATCCCTCTCACTGTGAGCGTGTCCAGATCCCTGTCACTGTGAGTGCTTCCAGATCCCTCTCACTGTGAGCTTTTCCAGATCCCTCTCATAGTGAGCAGTTCCAGATGACTCTCACTGTGAGTGTTTCCAGATCCCTCTCACTGTGAGCATTTCCAGATCATTCTCACTGTGAGCGTTTCCAGATTCCTCTCACTGTGAATGTTTCCAGATTCCTCTCACTGTGAGCGTGTCCAGATCCCTCTCACTGTGAGCGTGTCCAGATCCCTCTCACTGTGAGCGTTTCCAGATCCCTGTCACTGTGAGTGCTTCCAGATCCCTCTCCCTGTGAGCGTTTCCTGATCCCTCTCACTGTGAGCGTGTCCAGATCCCTGTCACTGTGAGTGCTTCCAGATCCCTCTCGCTGTGAGCTTTTCCAGATCCCTCTCAATGTGAGCGTTTCCACATCCCTCTCACTGTGAGTGTTTCCAGATCCCTGTCACTGTGAGTATTTCCAGATCACTCTCATAGTGAGCAGTTCCAGATGACTCTCACTGTGAGTGTTTCCAGATCCCTCTCACTGTGAGCATTTCCAGATCATTCCCACTGTGAGCGTTTCCAGTTTCCTCTCACTGTGAATGTTTCCAGATTCCTATCACTGTGAGTGTTTCCGGATCCCACTCACTGTGAGCGTTTCCAGATGATTCACACTGTGTGTTTACAGATCCCTATCACTGTGAGCATTTCCAGATCCCTCTCACTGTGGGTCTTTCCAGGTCCCTCTCACTGTGAGTGTTTCCAGATTCCTCTCACTGTGAGTGTTTCCAGATCCCTCTCACTCTGAGCATTTCCAGATCCCTCTCACTCTGAGCATTTCCAGATCCCTCTCACTCTGAGTGCTTCCAGATCCCTCTCAATCTGAGCATTTCCAGATCCCTCACACTGTGAGCTTTTCCAGATTCCTCTCACTGTTAGCGGTTCCAGTTGATTCTCACTGTGTGGTTCCAGATCCCTCTCACTGTGAGCAATTCCAGATCCCTCTCACTGTGGGTCTTTCCAGATCCCTCTCACTGTGAGCATTTCCAGGTCCCTCTCACTGAGAGCATTTCCAGATCCCTGTCACTGTGAGTGCTTCCGGATTCCTCTCACTGTGAGCGTTTCCAGATCCCTCTCCCTGTGAGCGTTTCCAGATCCCGCTCACTGTGAGCGTGTCCAGATCCCTGTCACTGTGAGTGCTTCCATATTCCTCTCACTGTGAGCGTTTCCAGATCCCTCTCCCTGTGAGCGTTTCCAGATCCCTCTCACTGTGAGTGTGTCCAGATCCCTCTCACTGTGTGCGTGTCCAGATCCCTCTCAGTGTGAGCATTTCCAGATCCTTGTCACTGTGAGTGCTTCCAGATTCCTCTCACTGTGAGCGTTTCCAGATCCCTCTCACTGTGAGCGTTTCCAGATCCCTCTCACTTTGAGCGTTTCCAGATCCCTCTCACTGTGGGCGTGTCCAGATCCCTCTCACTGTGAGCGTTTCCAGATCCCTCTCACTGTGAGCGTGTCCAGATCCCTCTCACTGTGAGCGTTTCCTGGTCCCTCTCACTGTGAGTGTTTTGAGATCCCTTTCACTGTGAGCGTTTCCAGATCACTCTCACTGTGAGCGTTTCCAGATCCCTCTCACTGCGAGCATTTCCAGATCCCTCTCACTGTGAGTGTTTCCAGATACCTCTCACTGTGAGCAGTTCGAGATGACTCTCACTGTGTGTTTCCAGATCACTCTCACTGTGAGTGTTTCCAGATCCCTCTCACTGTGAGCGTTTCCAGATGATTCACACTATGTGTTTCCAGATCCCTATCACTGTGAGCATTTCCAGATTCCTCTCACTGTGGGTCTTTCCAGGTCCCTCTCACTGTGAGTGTTTCCAGATCCCTCTCACTGTGAGTGTTTCCAGATCCCTCTCATTCTGAGCATTTCCAGATCCCTCTCACTCTGAGTGCTTCCAGATCCCTCTCAATCTGAGCATTTCCAGATCCCTCACACTGTGAGCGTTTCCAGATTCCTCTCACTGTGAGCGGTTCCAGTTGATTCTCACTGTGTGGTTCCAGATCCCTCTCACTGTGAGCATTTCCAGATCCCTCACACTGTGGGTCTTTCCAGATCCCTCTCACTGTGAGCATTTCCAGATCCCTCTCACTGAGAGCATTTCCAGATCCCTCTCACTGTGGGTCTTTCCAGATCCGTCTCACTGTGAGCATTTCCAGATCCATCTCACTGAGAGCATTTCCAGATCCCTCTCTCTGTGGGTCTTTCCTGATCCCTCTCACTGTGAGAATTTCCAGATCCCTCTCACCGAGAGCATTTCCAGATCCCCCTCACTGTGAGCATTTCCAGATCCCTCTCGATGTTAGTGTTTCCAGATCCCTCTCAATGTGAGCATTTCCAGATCCCTCTCACTGTGAGTATTTCCAGATCACTCTCATAGTGAGCAGTTCCAGATGACTCTCACTGTGTGTTTCCAGATCACTCTCAATGTTAGTGTTTCCAGATCCCACTCAATGTGAGCTTTTCCAGATCCCTCTCAATGTGAGCGGTTCCACATCCCTCTCACTGTGAGAGTTTCCAGATCCCTGTCACTGTGAGCGTTTCCACATCCCTCTCACTGTGAGTGTTTCCAGATCCCTGTCACTGTGAGTATTTCCAGATCACTCTCATAGTGAGCAGTTCCAGATGACTCTCACTGTGTGTTTCCAGATCACTCTCACTGTGAGAGTTTCCAGATCCCTGTCACTGTGAGTATTTCCAGATTCCACTCACTGTGAGCATTTCCAGATCATTCTCACTGTGAGCGTTTCCAGATTCCTCTCACTGTGAATGTTTCCAGATCCCTCTCACTGTGAGTGTTTCCGGATCCCTCTCACTGTGAGCGTTTCCAGATGATTCACACTGTGTGTTTCCAGATCCCTATCACTGTGAGCATTTCCAGATCCCTCTCACTGTGGGTGTTTCCAGGTCCCTCTCACTGTGAGTGTTTCCAGATCCCTCTCAATCTGAGCATTTCCAGATCCCTCACACTGTGAGCGTTTCCAGATTCCTCTCACTGTGAGCGGTTCCAGTTGATTCTCACTGTGTGGTTCTAGATCCCTCTCACTGTGAGCATTTCCAGATCCCTCTCACTGTCGGTCTTTCCAGATCACTCTCACTGAGAGCACTTCCAGATCGCTCTCATAGTGAGCAGTTCCAGATGACTCTCACTGTGAGTGTTTCCAGATCCCTCTCACTGTGAGCATTTCCAGATCATTCTCACTGTGAGCGTTTCCAGATTCCTCTCACTGTGAATGTTTCCAGATTCCTCTCACTGTGAGCGTGTCCAGATCCCTCTCACTGTGAGCGTGTCCAGATCCCTCTCACTGTGAGCGTTTCCAGATCCCTGTCACTGTGAGTGCTTCCAGATCCCTCTCCCTGTGAGCGTTTCCAGATCCCTCTCACTGTGAGCGTGTCCAGATCCCTGTCACTGTGAGTGCTTCCAGATCCCTCTCACTGTGAGCTTTTCCAGATCCCTCTCAATGTGAGCGTTTCCACATCCCTCTCACTGTGAGTGTTTCCAGATCCCTCTCACTGTGAGCATTTCCAGATAATTCTCACTGTGAGCGTTTCCAGATTCCTCTCACTGTGAATGTTTCCAGATTCCTCTCACTGTGAGCGTGTCCAGATCCCTCTCACTGTGAGCGTGTCCAGATCCCTCTCACTGTGAGCGTTTCCAGATCCCTGTCACTGTGAGTGCTTCCAGATCCCTCTCCCTGTGAGCGTTTCCAGATCCCTCTCACTGTGAGCGTGTCCAGATCCCTGTCACTGTGAGTGCTTCCAGATCCCTCTCACTGTGAGCTTTTCCAGATCCCTCTCAATGTGAGCGTTTCCACATCCCTCTCACTGTGAGTGTTTCCAGATCCCTGTCACTGTGAGTATTTCCAGATCACTCTCATAGTGAGCAGTTCCAGATGACTCTCACTGTGAGTGGTTCCAGATCCCTCTCACTGTGAGCATTTCCAGATCATTCTCACTGTGAGCGTTTCCAGATTCCTCTCACTGTGAATGTTTCCAGATTCCTATCACTGTGAGTGTTTCCGGATCCCACTCACTGTGAGCGTTTCCAGATGATTCACACTGTGTGTTCCCAGATCCCTATCACTGTGAGCATTTCCAGATCCCTCTCACTGTGGGTCTTTCCAGGTCCCTCTCACTGTGAGTGTTTCCAGATTCCTCTCACTGTGAGTGTTTCCAGATCCCTCTCACTCTAAGCATTTCCAGATCCCTCTCACTCTGAGCATTTCCAGATCCCTCTCACTCTGAGTGCTTCCAGATCACTCTCAATCTGAGCATTTCCAGATTCCTCTCACTGTAAGCGGTTCCAGTTGATTCTCACTGTGTGGTTCCAGATCCCTCTCACTGTGAGCAATTCCAGATCCCTCTCACTGTGAGCGTTTCCAGATTCCTCTCACTGTGAGCGGTTCCAGTTGATTCTCACTGTGTGGTTCTAGATCCCTCTCACTGAGAGCACTTCCAGATCCCTCTCACTGTCGGTCTTTCCAGATCCCTCTCACTGAGAGCACTTCCAGATCCCTCTCATAGTGAGCAGTTCCAGATGACTCTCACTGTGAGTGTTTCCAGATCCCTCTCACTGTGAGCATTTCCAGATCATTCTCACTGTGAGCGTTTCCAGATTCCTCTCACTGTGAATGTTTCCAGATTCCTCTCACTGTGAGCGTGTCCAGATCCCTCTCACTGTGAGCGTGTCCAGATCCCTCTCACTGTGAGCGTTTCCAGATCCCTGTCACTGTGAGTGCTTCCAGATCCCTCTCCCTGTGAGCGTTTCCAGATCCCTCTCACTGTGAGCGTGTCCAGATCCCTGTCACTGTGAATACTTCCAGATCCCTCTCACTGTGAGCTTTTCCAGATCCCTCTCAATGTGAGCGTTTCCACATCCCTCTCACTGTGAGTGTTTCCAGATCCCTCTCACTGTGAGCATTTCCAGATAATTCTCACTGTGAGCGTTTCCAGATTCCTCTCACTGTGAATGTTTCCAGATTCCTCTCACTGTGAGCGTGTCCAGATCCCTCTCACTGTGAGCGTGTCCAGATCCCTCTCACTGTGAGCGTTTCCAGATCCCTGTCACTGTGAGTGCTTCCAGATCCCTCTCCCTGTGAGCGTTTCCAGATCCCTCTCACTGTGAGCGTGTCCAGATCCCTGTCACTGTGAGTGCTTCCAGATCCCTCTCACTGTGAGCTTTTCCAGATCCCTCTCAATGTGAGCGTTTCCACATCCCTCTCACTGTGAGTGTTTCCAGATCCCTGTCACTGTGAGTATTTCCAGATCACTCTCATAGTGAGCAGTTCCAGATGACTCTCACTGTGAGTGTTTCCAGATCCCTCTCACTGTGAGCATTTCCAGATCATTCTCACTGTGAGCGTTTCCAGATTCCTCTCACTGTGAATGTTTCCAGATTCCTATCACTGTGAGTGTTTCCGGATCCCACTCACTGTGAGCGTTTCCAGATGATTCACACTGTGTGTTCCCAGATCCCTATCACTGTGAGCATTTCCAGATCCCTCTCACTGTGGGTCTTTCCAGGTCCCTCTCACTGTGAGTGTTTCCAGATTCCTCTCACTGTGAGTGTTTCCAGATCCCTCTCACTCTGAGCATTTCCAGATCCCTCTCACTCTGAGCATTTCCAGATCCCTCTCACTCTGAGTGCTTCCAGATCACTCTCAATCTGAGCATTTCCAGATCCCTCACACTGTGAGCTTTTCCAGATTCCTCTCACTGTAAGCGGTTCCAGTTGATTCTCACTGTGTGGTTCCAGATCCCTCTCACTGTGAGCAATTCCAGATCCCTCTCACTGTGGGTCTTTCCAGATCCCTCTCACTGTGAGCATTTCCAGATCCCTCTCACTGTGAGCGTTTCCAGATCCCTGTCACTGTGAGTGCTTCCAGATCCCTCTCCCTGTGAGCGTTTCCAGATCCCTCTCACTGTGAGCGTGTCCAGATCCCTGTCACTGTGAGTGCTTCCAGATCCCTCTCACTGTGAGCTTTTCCAGATCCCTCTCAATTTGAGCGTTTCCACATCCCTCTCACTGTGAGTGTTTCCAGATCCCTGTCACTGTGAGTATTTCCAGATCACTCTCATAGTGAGCAGTTCCAGATGACTCTCACTGTGAGTGTTTCCAGATCCCTCTCACTGTGAGCATTTCCAGATCATTCTCACTGTGAGCGTTTCCAGATTCCTCTCACTGTGAATGTTTCCAGATTCCTATCACTGTGAGTGTTTCCGGATCCCACTCACTGTGAGCGTTTCCAGATGATTCACACTGTGTGTTCCCAGATTCCTCTCACTGTGAGTGTTTCCAGATCCCTCTCACTCTGAGCATTTCCAGATCCCTCTCACTCTGAGCATTTCCAGATCCCTCTCACTCTGAGTGCTTCCAGATCACTCTCAATCTGAGCATTTCCAGATCCCTCACACTGTGAGCTTTTCCAGATTCCTCTCACTGTAAGCGGTTCCAGTTGATTCTCACTGTGTGGTTCCAGATCCCTCTCACTGTGAGCAATTCCAGATCCCTCTCACTGTGGGTCTTTCCAGATCCCTCTCACTGTGAGCATTTCCAGATCCCTCTCACTGAGAGCATTTCCAGATCCCTCTCACTGTGAGCGTGTCCAGATCCCTCTCACTGTGAGCGGTGTCCAGATCCCTCTCACTGTGAGCGTTTCCAGATCCCTGTCACTGTGAGCGTGTCCAGATCACTCTCACTGTGTACGTGTCCAGATCCCTCTCAGTGTGAGCGTTTCCAGATCCCTGTCACTGTGAGTGCTTCCAGATTCCTCTCATGTGAGCGTTTCCAAATCCCTCTCACTGTGAGCGATTCCAGATCCCTCTCACTGTGAGCATTTCCAGATCCCTCTCACTGTGAGCGTGTCCAGAACCCTCTCACTGTGAGCGTTTCCTGGTCCCTCTCACTGTGAGTGTTTTGAGATCGCTTTCACTGTGAGCGTTTCCAGATCACTCTCACTGTGAGCGTTTCCAGATCCCTCTCACTGCGAGCATTTCCAGATCCCTCTCACTGTGAGTGTTTCCAGATACCTCTCACTGTGAGCAGTTCCAGATGACTCTCACTGTGTGTTTCCAGATCACTCTCACTGTGAGTGTTTCCAGATCCCTCTCACTGTGAGCGTTTCCAGATGATTCACACTATGTGTTTCCAGATCCCTATCACTGTGAGCATTTCCAGATCCCTCTCACTGTGGGTTTTTCCAGGTCCCTCTCACTGTGAGTGTTTCCAGATCCCTCTCACTGTGAGTGTTTCCAGATCCCTCTCATTCTGAGCATTTCCAGATCCCTCTCACTTTGAGTGCTTCCAGATCCCTCTCAATCTGAGCATTTCCAGATCCCTCACACTGTGAGCGTTTCCAGATTCCTCTCACTGTGAGCGGTTCCAGTTGATTCTCACTGTGTGGTTCCAGATCCCTCTCACTGTGAGCATTTCCAGATCCCTCACACTGTGGGTCTTTCCAGATCCCTCTCACTGTGAGCATTTCCAGATCCCTCTCACTGAGAGCATTTCCAGATCCCTCTCACTGTGGGTCTTTCCAGATCCGTCTCACTGTGAGCATTTCCAGATCCATCTCACTGAGAGCATTTCCAGATCCCTCTCTCTGTGGGTCTTTCCTGATCCCTCTCACTGTGAGAATTTCCAGATCCCTCTCACCGAGAGCATTTCCAGATCCCCCTCACTGTGAGCATTTCCAGATCCCTCTCAATGTTAGTGTTTCCAGATCCCTCTCAATGTGAGCATTTCCAGATCCCTCTCACTGTGAGTATTTCCAGATCACTCTCATAGTGAGCAGTTCCAGATGACTCTCACTGTGTGTTTCCAGATCACTCTCAATGTTAGTGTTTCCAGATCACTCTCAATGTTAGTGTTTCCAGATCCCACTCAATGTGAGCGTTTCCACATCCCTCTCACTGTGAGTGTTTCCAGATCCCTGCCACTGTGAGTATTTCCAGATAACTCTCATAGTGAGCAGTTCCAGATGACTCTCACTGTGTGTTTCCAGATCACTCTCACTGTGAGAGTTTCCAGATCCCTGTCACTGTGAGTATTTCCAGATTCCACTCACTGTGAGCATTTCCAGATCATTCTCACAGTGAGCGTTTCCAGATTCCTCTCACTGTGAATGTTTCCAGATCCCTCTCACTGTGAGTGTTTCCGGATCCCTCTCACTGTGAGCGTTTCCAGATGATTCACACTGTGTGTTTCCAGATCCCTATCACTGTGAGCATTTCCAGATCCCTCTCACTGTGGGTGTTTCCAGGTCCCTCTCACTGTGAGTGTTTCCAGATCCCTCTCAATCTGAGCATTTCCAGATCCCTCACACTGTGAGCGTTTCCAGATTCCTCTCACTGTGAGCGGTTCCAGTTGATTCTCACTGTGTGGTTCTAGATCCCTCTCACTGTGAGCATTTCCAGATCCCTCTCACTGTCGGTCTTTCCAGATCCCTCTCACTGAGAGCACTTCCAGATCCCTTTCATAGTGAGCAGTTCCAGATGACTCTCACTGTGAGTGTTTCCAGATCCCTCTCACTGTGAGCATTTCCAGATCATTCTCACTGTGAGCGTTTCCAGATTCCTCTCACTGTGAATGTTTCCAGATTCCTCTCACTGTGAGCGTGTCCAGATCCCTCTCACTGTGAGCGTGTCCAGATCCCTCTCACTGTGAGCGTTTCCAGATCCCTGTCACTGTGAGTGCTTCCAGATCCCTCTCCCTGTGAGAGTTTCCAGATCCCTCTCACTGTGAGCGTGTCCAGATCCCTGTCACTGTGAGTGCTTCCAGATCCCTCTCACTGTGAGCTTTTCCAGATCCCTCTCAATGTGAGCGTTTCCACATCCCTCTCACTGTGAGTGTTTCCAGATCCCTCTCACTGTGAGCATTTCCAGATAATTCTCACTGTGAGCGTTTCCAGATTCCTCTCACTGTGAATGTTTCCAGATTCCTCTCACTGTGAGCGTGTCCAGATCCATCTCACTGTGAGCGTGTCCAGATCCCTCTCACTGTGAGCGTTTCCAGATCCCTGTCACTGTGAGTGCTTCCAGATCCCTCTCCCTGTGAGCGTTTCCAGATCCCTCTCACTGTGAGCGTTTCCACATCCCTCTCACTGTGAGTGTTTCCAGATCCCTGTCACTGTGAGTATTTCCAGATCACTCTCATAGTGAGCAGTTCCAGATGACTCTCACTGTGAGTGTTTCCAGATCCCTCTCACTGTGAGCATTTCCAGATCATTCTCACTGTGAGCGTTTCCAGATTCCTCTCACTGTGAATGTTTCCAGATTCCTATCACTGTGAGTGTTTCCGGATCCCACTCACTGTGAGCGTTTCCAGATGATTCACACTGTGTGTTCCCAGATCCCTATCACTGTGAGCATTTCCAGATCCCTCTCACTGTGGGTCTTTCCAGGTCCCTCTCACTGTGAGTGTTTAGAGATTCCTCTCACTGTGAGTGTTTCCAGATCCCTCTCACTCTGAGCATTTCCAGATCCCTCTCACTCTGAGCATTTCCAGATCCCTCTCAATCTGAGTGCTTCCAGATCACTCTCAATCTGAGCATTTCCAGATCCCTCACACTGTGAGCTTTTCCAGATTCCTCTCACTGTAAGCGGTTCCAGTTGATTCTCACTGTGTGGTTCCAGATCCCTCTCACTGTGAGCAATTCCAGATCCCTCTCACTGTGAGCGTTTCCAGATTCCTCTCACTGTGAGCGGTTCCAGTTGATTCTCACTGTGTGGTTCTAGATCCCTCTCACTGTGAGCATTTCCAGTTCCCTCTCACTGTCGGTCTTTCCAGATCCCTCTCACTGAGAGCACTTCCAGATCCCTCTCATAGTGAGCAGTTCCAGATGACTCTCACTGTGAGTGTTTCCAGATCCCTCTCACTGTGAGCATTTCCAGATCATTCTCACTGTGAGCGTTTCCAGATTCCTCTCACTGTGAATGTTTCCAGATTCCTCTCACTGTGAGCGTGTCCAGATCCCTCTCACTGTGAGCGTGTCCAGATCCCTCTCACTGTGAGCGTTTCCAGATCCCTGTCACTGTGAGTGCTTCCAGATCCCGCTCCCTGTGAGCGTTTCCAGATCCCTCTCACTGTGAGCGTGTCCAGATCCCTGTCACTGTGAGTACTTCCAGATCCCTCTCACTGTGAGCTTTTCCAGATCCCTCTCAATGTGAGCGTTTCCACATCCCTCTCACTGTGAGTGTTTCCAGATCCCTCTCACTGTGAGCATTTCCAGATAATTCTCAATGTGAGCGTTTCCAGATTCCTCTCACTGTGAATGTTTCCAGATTCCTCTCACTGTGAGCGTGTCCAGATCCCTCTCACTGTGAGCGTGTCCAGATCCCTCTCACTGTGAGCGTTTCCAGATCCCTGTCACTGTGAGTGCTTCCAGATCCCTCTCCCTGTGAGCGTTTCCAGATCCCTCTCACTGTGAGCGTGTCCGGATCCCTGTCACTGTGAGTGCTTCCAGATCCCTCTCAGTGTGAGCTTTTCCAGATCCCTCTCAATGTGAGCGTTTCCACATCCCTCTCACTGTGAGTGTTTCCAGATCCCTGTCACTGTGAGTATTTCCAGATCACTCTCATAGTGAACAGTTCCAGATGACTCTCACTGTGAGTGTTTCCAGATCCCTCTCACTGTGAGCATTTCCAGATCATTCTCACTGTGAGCGTTTCCAGATTCCTCTCACTGTGAATGTTTCCAGATTCCTATCATTGTGAGTGTTTCCGGATCCCACTCACTGTGAGCGTTTCCAGATGATTCACACTGTGTGTTCCCAGATCCCTATCACTGTGAGCATTTCCAGATCCCTCTCACTGTGGGTCTTTCCAGGTCCCTCTCACTGTGAGTGTTTCCAGATTCCTCTCACTGTGAGTGTTTCCAGATCCCTCTCACTCTGAGCATTTCCAGATCCCTCTCACTCTGAGCATTTCCAGATCCCTCTCACTCTGAGTGTTTCCATATCCCTCTCACTGTGAGCATTTCCAGATAATTCTCACTGTGAGCGTTTCCAGATTCCTCTCACTGTGAATGTTTCCAGATTCCTCTCACTGTGAGCGTGTCCAGATCCCTCTCACTGTGAGCGTGTCCAGATCCCTCTCACTGTGAGCGTTTCCAGATCCCTGTCACTGTGAGTGCTTCCAGATCCCTCTCCCTGTGAGCGTTTCCAGATCCCTCTCACTGTGAGCGTGTCCAGATCCCTGTCACTGTGAGTGCTTCCAGATCCCTCTCACTGTGAGCTTTTCCAGATCCCTCTCAATGTGAGCGTTTCCACATCCCTCTCACTGTGAGTGTTTCCAGATCCCTGTCACTGTGAGTATTTCCAGATCACTCTCATAGTGAACAGTTCCAGATGACTCTCACTGTGAGTGTTTCCAGATCCCTCTCACTGTGAGCATTTCCAGATCATTCTCACTGTTTGCGTTTCCAGATTCCTCTCACTGTGAATGTTTCCAGATTCCTATCACTGTGAGTGTTTCCGGATCCCACTCACTGTGAGCGTTTCCAGATGATTCACACTGTGTGTTCCCAGATCCCTATCACTGTGAGCATTTCCAGATCCCTCTCACTGTGGGTCTTTCCAGGTCCCTCTCACTGTGTGTGTTTCCAGATTCCTCTCACTGTGAGTGTTTCCAGATCCCTCTCACTCTGAGCATTTCGAGATCCCTCTCACTCTGAGCATTTCCAGATCCCTCTCACTCTGAGTGCTTCCAGATCACTCTCAATCTGAGCATTTCCAGATCCCTCACACTGTGAGCTTTTCCAGATTCCTCTCACTGTTAGCGGTTCCAGTTGATTCTCACTGTGTGGTTCCAGATCCCTCTCACTGTGAGCAATTCCAGATCCCTCTCACTGTGGGTCTTTCCAGATCCCTCTCACTGTGAGCATTTCCAGATCCCTCTCACTGAGAGCATTTCCAGATCCCTCTCACTGTGAGCGTGTCCAGATCCCTCTCACTGTGAGCGGTGTCCAGATCCCTCTCACTGTGAGCGTTTCCAGATCCCTGTCACTGTGAGCGTGTCCAGATCCCTCTCACTGTGTACGTGTCCAGATCCCTCTCAGTGTGAGCGTTTCCAGATCCCTGTGACTGTGAGTGCTTCCAGATTCCTCTCATGTGAGCGTTTCCAAATCCCTCTCACTTTGAGCGATTCCAGATCCCTCTCACTGTGAGCATTTCCAGATCCCTCTCACTGTGAGCGTGTCCAGAACCCTCTCACTGTGAGCATTTCCAGATCCCTCTCACTGTGAGCGTGTCCAGAACCCTCTCACTGTGAGTGTTTCCAGATCCCTCTCACTGTGAGCGTGTCCAGATCCCTCTCACTGTGAGCGTTTCCAGGTCCCTCTCACTGTGAGTGTTTTGAGATCCCTTTCACTGTGAGCATTTCCAGATCACTCTCACTGTGAGCGTTTCTGGATCTCTCTCAATGTGAGCGTTTCGAGATCCCTCTCAATGTGAGTGTTTCAAGATCCCTCTCACTGTGAGTGTTTCCAGAACCTTCTCACTGTGCGCATTTCCAGATCCCGCTCACTGTGAGTATTTCCAGATCCATCTCACTCTGAGTATTTCCAGATCCCTCTCACTGTGAGTGTTTCCATCTCACTCTCACTCTGAGCGTTTCCAGATCTCTCTCACTGTGAGTGTTTCCAGATCCCTCTCACTGTGAGCATTTCCAGATAATTCTCACTGTGAGCGTTTCCAGATTCCTCTCACTGTGAATGTTTCCAGATTCCTCTCACTGTGAGCGTGTCCAGATCCCTCTCACTGTGAGCGTGTCCCGATCCCTCTCACTGTGAGCGTTTCCAGATCCCTGTCACTGTGAGTGCTTCCAGATCCCTCTCCCTGTGAGCGTTTCCAGATCCCTCTCACTGTGAGCGTGTCCAGATCCCTGTCACTGTGAGTGCTTCCAGATCCCTCTCACTGTGAGCTTTTCCAGATCCCTCTCATAGTGAGCAGTTCCAGATGACTCTCACTGTGAGTGTTTCCAGATCCCTCTCACTGTGAGCATTTCCAGATCATTCTCACTGTGAGCGTTTCCAGATTCCTCTCACTGTGAATGTTTCCAGATTCCTCTCACTGTGAGCGTGTCCAGATCCCTCTCACTGTGAGCGTGTCCAGATCCCTCTCACTGTGAGCGTTTCCAGATCCCTGTCACTGTGAGTGCTTCCAGATCCCTCTCCCTGTGAGCGTTTCCTGATCCCTCTCACTGTGAGCGTGTCCAGATCCCTGTCACTGTGAGTGCTTCCAGATCCCTCTCGCTGTGAGCTTTTCCAGATCCCTCTCAATGTGAGCGTTTCCACATCCCTCTCACTGTGAGTGTTTCCAGATCCCTGTCACTGTGAGTATTTCCAGATCACTCTCATAGTGAGCAGTTCCAGATGACTCTCACTGTGAGTGTTTCCAGATCCCTCTCACTGTGAGCATTTCCAGATCATTCCCACTGTGAGCGTTTCCAGTTTCCTCTCACTGTGAATGTTTCCAGATTCCTATCACTGTGAGTGTTTCCGGATCCCACTCACTGTGAGCGTTTCCAGATGATTCACACTGTGTGTTTACAGATCCCTATCACTGTGAGCATTTCCAGATCCCTCTCACTGTGGGTCTTTCCAGGTCCCTCTCACTGTGAGTGTTTCCAGATTCCTCTCACTGTGAGTGTTTCCAGATCCCTCTCACTCTGAGCATTTCCAGATCCCTCTCACTCTGAGCATTTCCAGATCCCTCTCACTCTGAGTGCTTCCAGTTCCCTCTCAATCTGAGCATTTCCAGATCCCTCACACTGTGAGCTTTTCCAGATTCCTCTCACTGTTAGCGGTTCCAGTTGATTCTCACTGTGTGGTTCCAGATCCCTCTCACTGTGAGCAATTCCAGATCCCTGTCACTGTGGGTCTTTCCAGATCCCTCTCACTGTGAGCATTTCCAGATCCCTCTCACTGAGAGCATTTCCAGATCCCTGTCACTGTGAGTGCTTCCGGATTCCTCTCACTGTGAGCGTTTCCAGATCCCTCTCCCTGTGAGCGTTTCCAGATCCCTCTCACTGTGAGCGTGTCCAGATCCCTGTCACTGTGAGTGCTTCCATATTCCTCTCACTGTGAGCGTTTCCAGATCCCTCTCCCTGTGAGCGTTTCCAGATCCCTCTCACTGTGAGTGTGTCCAGATCCCTCTCACTGTGTGCGTGTCCAGATCCCTCTCAGTGTGAGCATTTCCAGATCCCTCTCACTGTGGGTCTTTCCAGGTCCCTCTCACTGTGAGTGTTTCCAGATCCCTCTCACTGTGAGTGTTTCCAGATCCCTCACATTCTGAGCATTTCCAGATCCCTCTCACTCTGAGTGCTTCCAGATCCCTCTCAATCTGAGCATTTCCAGATCCCTCACACTGTGAGCGTTTCCAGATTCCTCTCACTGTGAGCGGTTCCAGTTGATTCTCACTGTGTGGTTCCAGATCCCTCTCACTGTGAGCATTTCCAGATCCCTCACACTGTGGGTCTTTCCAGGTCCCTCTCACTGTGAGCATTTCCAGATCCCTCTCACTGAGAGCATTTCCAGATCCCTCTCACTGTGGGTCTTTCCAGATCCGTCTCACTGTGAGCATTTCCAGATCCATCTCACTGAGAGCATTTCCAGATCCCTCTCTCTGTGGGTCTTTCCTGATCCCTCTCACTGTGAGAATTTCCAGATCCCTCTCACCGAGAGCATTTCCAGATCCCCCTCACTGTGAGCATTTCCAGATCCCTCTCGATGTTAGTGTTTCCAGATCCCTCTCAATGTGAGCATTTCCAGATCCCTCTCACTGTGAGTATTTCCAGATCACTCTCATAGTGAGCAGTTCCAGATGACTCTCACTGTGTGTTTCTAGATCACTCTCAATGTTAGTGTTTCCAGATCCCACTCAATGTGAGCTTTTCCAGATCCCTCTCAATGTGAGCGGTTCCACATCCCTCTCACTGTGAGAGTTTCCAGATCCCTGTCACTGTGAGCGTTTCCATATCCCTCTCACTGTGAGTGTTTCCAGATCCCTGTCACTGTGAGTATTTCCAGATCACTCTCATAGTGAGCAGTTCCAGATGACTCTCACTGTGTGTTTCCAGATCACTCTCACTGTGAGAGTTTCCAGATCCCTGTCACTGTGAGTATTTCCAGATTCCACTCACTGTGAGCATTTCCAGATCATTCTCACTGTGAGCGTTTCCAGATTCCTCTCACTGTGAATGTTTCCAGATCCCTCTCACTGTGAGTGTTTCCGGATCCCTCTCACTGTGAGCGTTTCCAGATGATTCACACTGTGTGTTTCCAGATCCCTATCACTGTGAGCATTTCCAGATCCCTCTCACTGTGGGTGTTTCCAGGTCCCTCTCACTGTGAGTGTTTCCAGATCCCTCTCAATCTGAGCATTTCCAGATCCCTCACACTGTGACGTTTCCAGATTCCTCTCACTGTGAGCGGTTCCAGTTGATTCTCACTGTGTGGTTCTAGATCCCTCTCACTGTGAGCATTTCCAGATCCCTCTCACTGTCGGTCTTTCCAGATCACTCTCACTGAGAGCACTTCCAGATCGCTCTCATAGTGAGCAGTTCCAGATGACTCTCACTGCGAGTGTTTCCAGATCCCTCTCACTGTGAGCATTTCCAGATCATTCTCACTGTGAGCGTTTCCAGATTCCTCTCACTGTGAATGTTTCCAGATTCCTCTCACTGTGAGCGTGTCCAGATCCCTCTCACTGTGAGCGTGTCCAGATCCCTCTCACTGTGAGCGTTTCCAGATCCCTGTCACTGTGAGTGCTTCCAGATCCCTCTCCCTGTGAGCGTTTCCAGATCCCTCTCACTGTGAGCGTGTCCAGATCCCTGTCACTGTGAGTGCTTCCAGATCCCTCTCACTGTGAGCTTTTCCAGATCCCTCTCAATGTGAGCGTTTCCACATCCCTCTCACTGTGAGTGTTTCCAGATCCCTCTCACTGTGAGCATTTCCAGATAATTCTCACTGTGAGCGTTTCCAGATTCCTCTCACTGTGAATGTTTCCAGATTCCTCTCACTGTGAGCGTGTCCAGATCCCTCTCACTGTGAGCGTGTCCAGATCCCTCTCACTGTGAGCGTTTCCAGATCCCTGTCACTGTGAGTGCTTCCAGATCCCTCTCCCTGTGAGCGTTTCCAGATCCCTCTCACTGTGAGCGTGTCCAGATCCCTGTCACTGTGAGTGCTTCCAGATCCCTCTTACTGTGAGAGTTTCCAGATCCCTGTCACTGTGAGTATTTCCAGATTCCACTCACTGTGAGCATTTCCAGATCATTCTCACTGTGAGCGTTTCCAGATTCCTCTCACTGTGAATGTTTCCAGATCCCTCTCACTGTGAGTGTTTCCGGATCCCTCTCACTGTGAGCGTTTCCAGATGATTCACACTGTGTGTTTCCAGATCCCTATCACTGTGAGCATTTCCAGATCCCTCTCACTGTGGGTGTTTCCAGGTCCCTCTCACTGTGAGTGTTTCCAGATCCCTCTCAATCTGAGCATTTCCAGATCCCTCACACTGTGAGCGTTTCCAGATTCCTCTCACTGTGAGCGGTTCCAGTTGATTCTCACTGTGTGGTTCTAGATCCCTCTCACTGTGAGCATTTCCAGATCCCTCTCACTGTCGGTCTTTCCAGATCACTCTCACTGAGAGCACTTCCAGATCGCTCTCATAGTGAGCAGTTCCAGATGACTCTCACTGTGAGTGTTTCCAGATCCCTCTCACTGTGAGCATTTCCAGATCATTCTCACTGTGAGCGTTTCCAGATTCCTCTCACTGTGAATGTTTCCAGATTCCTCTCACTGTGAGCGTGTCCAGATCCCTCTCACTGTGAGCGTGTCCAGATCCCTCTCACTGTGAGCGTTTCCAGATCCCTGTCACTGTGAGTGCTTCCAGATCCCTCTCCCTGTGAGCGTTTCCAGATCCCTCTCACTGTGAGCGTGTCCAGATCCCTGTCACTGTGAGTGCTTCCAGATCCCTCTCACTGTGAGCTTTTCCAGATCCCTCTCAATGTGAGCGTTTCCACATCCCTCTCACTGTGAGTGTTTCCAGATCCCTCTCACTGTGAGCATTTCCAGATAATTCTCACTGTGAGCGTTTCCAGATTCCTCTCACTGTGAATGTTTCCAGATTCCTCTCACTGTGAGCGTGTCCAGATCCCTCTCACTGTGAGCGTGTCCAGATCCCTCTCACTGTGAGCATTTCCAGATCCCTGTCACTGTGAGTGCTTCCAGATCCCTCTCCCTGTGAGCGTTTCCAGATCCCTCTCACTGTGAGCGTGTCCAGATCCCTGTCACTGTGAGTGCTTCCAGATCCCTCTCACTGTGAGCTTTTCCAGATCCCTCTCAATGTGAGCGTTTCCACATCCCTCTCACTGTGAGTGTTTCCAGATCCCTGTCACTGTGAGTATTTCCAGATCACTCTCATAGTGAGCAGTTCCAGATGACTCTCACTGTGAGTGTTTCCAGATCCCTCTCACTGTGAGCATTTCCAGATCATTCTCACTGTGAGCGTTTCCAGATTCCTCTCACTGTGAATGTTTCCAGATTCCTATCACTGTGAGTGTTTCCGGATCCCACTCACTGTGAGCGTTTCCAGATGATTCACACTGTGTGTTCCCAGATCCCTATCACTGTGAGCATTTCCAGATCCCTCTCACTGTGGGTCTTTCCAGGTCCCTCTCACTGTGAGTGTTTCCAGATTCCTCTCACTGTGAGTGTTTCCAGATCCCTCTCACTCTAAGCATTTCCAGATCCCTCTCACTCTGAGCATTTCCAGATCCCTCTCACTCTGATTGCTTCCAGATCACTCTCAATCTGAGCATTTCCAGATTCCTCTCACTGTAAGCGGTTCCAGTTGATTCTCACTGTGTGGTTCCAGATCCCTCTCACTGTGAGCAATTCCAGATCCCTCTCACTGTGAGCGTTTCCAGATTCCTCTCACTGTGAGCGGTTCCAGTTGATTCTCACTGTGTGGTTCTAGATCCCTCTCACTGTGAGCATTTCTGGATCCCTCTCACTGTCGGTCTTTCCAGATCCCTCTCACTGAGAGCACTTCCAGATCCCTCTCATAGTGAGCAGTTCCAGATGACTCTCACTGTGAGTGTTTCCAGATCCCTCTCACTGTGAGCATTTCCAGATCATTCTCACTGTGAGCGTTTCCAGATTCCTCTCACTGTGAATGTTTCCAGATTCCTCTCACTGTGAGCGTGTCCAGATCCCTCTCACTGTGAGCGTGTCCAGATCCCTCTCACTGTGAGCGTTTCCAGATCCCTGTCACTGTGAGTGCTTCCAGATCCCTCTCCCTGTGAGCGTTTCCAGATCCCTCTCACTGTGAGCGTGTCCAGATCCCTGTCACTGTGAATACTTCCAGATCCCTCTCACTGTGAGCTTTTCCAGATCCCTCTCAATGTGAGCGTTTCCACATCCCTCTCACTGTGAGTGTTTCCAGATCCCTCTCACTGTGAGCATTTCCAGATAATTCTCACTGTGAGCGTTTCCAGATTCCTCTCACTGTGAATGTTTCCAGATTCCTCTCACTGTGAGCGTGTCCAGATCCCTCTCACTGTGAGCGTGTCCAGATCCCTCTCACTGTGAGCGTTTCCAGATCCCTGTCACTGTGAGTGCTTCCAGATCCCTCTCCCTGTGAGCGTTTCCAGATCCCTCTCACTGTGAGCGTGTCCAGATCCCTGTCACTGTGAGTGCTTCCAGATCCCTCTCACTGTGAGCTTTTCCAGATCCCTCTCAATGTGAGCGTTTCCACATCCCTCTCACTGTGAGTGTTTCCAGATCCCTGTCACTGTGAGTATTTCCAGATCACTCTCATAGTGAGCAGTTCCAGATGACTCTCACTGTGAGTGTTTCCAGATCCCTCTCACTGTGAGCATTTCCAGATCATTCTCACTGTGAGCGTTTCCAGATTCCTCTCACTGTGAATGTTTCCAGATTCCTATCACTGTGAGTGTTTCCGGATCCCACTCACTGTGAGCGTTTCCAGATGATTCACACTGTGTGTTCCCAGATCCCTATCACTGTGAGCATTTCCAGATCCCTCTCACTGTGGGTCTTTCCAGGTCCCTCTCACTGTGAGTGTTTCCAGATTCCTCTCACTGTGAGTGTTTCCAGATCCCTCTCACTCTGAGCATTTCCAGATCCCTCTCACTCTGAGCATTTCCAGATCCCTCTCACTCTGAGTGCTTCCAGATCACTCTCAATTTGAGCATTTCCAGATCCCTCACACTGTGAGCTTTTCCAGATTCCTCTCACTGTAAGCGGTTCCAGTTGATTCTCACTGTGTGGTTCCAGATCCCTCTCACTGTGAGCAATTCCAGATCCCTCTCACTGTGGGTCTTTCCAGATCCCTCTCACTGTGAGCATTTCCAGATCCCTCTCACTGTGAGCGTTTCCAGATCCCTGTCACTGTGAGTGCTTCCAGATCCCTCTCCCTGTGAGCGTTTCCAGATCCCTCTCACTGTGAGCGTGTCCAGATCCCTGTCACTGTGAGTGCTTCCAGATCCCTCTCACTGTGAGCTTTTCCAGATCCCTCTCAATTTGAGCGTTTCCACATCCCTCTCACTGTGAGTGTTTCCAGATCCCTGTCACTGTATTTCCAGATCACTCTCATAGTGAGCAGTTCCAGATGACTCTCACTGTGAGTGTTTCCAGATCCCTCTCACTGTGAGCATTTCCAGATAATTCTCACTGTGAGCGTTTCCAGATTCCTCTCACTGTGAATGTTTCCAGATTCCTATCACTGTGAGTGTTTCCGGATCCCACTCACTGTGAGCGTTTCCAGATGATTCACACTGTGTGTTCCCAGATTCCTCTCACTGTGAGTGTTTCCAGATCCCTCTCACTCTGAGCATTTCCAGATCCCTCTCACTCTGAGCATTTCCAGATCCCTCTCACTCTGAGTGCTTCCAGATCACTCTCAATCTGAGCATTTCCAGATCCCTCACACTGTGAGCTTTTCCAGATTCCTCTCACTGTAAGCGGTTCCAGTTGATTCTCACTGTGTGGTTCCAGATCCCTCTCACTGTGAGCAATTCCAGATCCCTCTCACTGTGGGTCTTTCCAGATCCCTCTCACTGTGAGCATTTCCAGATCCCTCTCACTGAGAGCATTTCCAGATCCCTCTCACTGTGAGCGTGTCCAGATCCCTCTCACTGTGAGCGGTGTCCAGATCCCTCTCACTGTGAGCGTTTCCAGATCCCTGTCACTGTGAGCGTGTCCAGATCACTCTCACTGTGTACGTGTCCAGATCCCTCTCAGTGTGAGCGTTTCCAGATCCCTGTCACTGTGAGTGCTTCCAGATTCCTCTCATGTGAGCGTTTCCAAATCCCTCTCACTGTGAGCGATTCCAGATCCCTCTCACTGTGAGCATTTCCAGATCCCTCTCACTGTGAGCGTGTCCAGAACCCTCTCACTGTGAGCGTTTCCTGGTCCCTCTCACTGTGAGTGTTTTGAGATCGCTTTCACTGTGAGCGTTTCCAGATCACTCTCACTGTGAGCGTTTCCAGATCCCTCTCACTGCGAGCATTTCCAGATCCCTCTCACTGTGAGTGTTTCCAGATACCTCTCACTGTGAGCAGTTCCAGATGACTCTCACTGTGTGTTTCCAGATCACTCTCACTGTGAGTGTTTCCAGATCCCTCTCACTGTGAGCGTTTCCAGATGATTCACACTATGTGTTTCCAGATCCCTATCACTGTGAGCATTTCCAGATCCCTCTCACTGTGGGTTTTTCCAGGTCCCTCTCACTGTGAGTGTTTCCAGATCCCTCTCACTGTGAGTGTTTCCAGATCCCTCTCATTCTGAGCATTTCCAGATCCCTCTCACTCTGAGTGCTTCCAGATCCCTCTCAATCTGAGCATTTCCAGATCCCTCACACTGTGAGCGTTTCCAGATTCCTCTCACTGTGAGCGGTTCCAGTTGATTCTCACTGTGTGGTTCCAGATCCCTCTCACTGTGAGCATTTCCAGATCCCTCACACTGTGGGTCTTTCCAGATCCCTCTCACTGTGAGCATTTCCAGATCCCTCTCACTGAGAGCATTTCCAGATCCCTCTCACTGTGGGTCTTTCCAGATCCGTCTCACTGTGAGCATTTCCAGATCCATCTCACTGAGAGCATTTCCAGATCCCTCTCTCTGTGGGTCTTTCCTGATCCCTCTCACTGTGAGAATTTCCAGATCCCTCTCACCGAGAGCATTTCCAGATCCCCCTCACTGTGAGCATTTCCAGATCCCTCTCAATGTTAGTGTTTCCAGATCCCTCTCAATGTGAGCATTTCCAGATCCCTCTCACTGTGAGTATTTCCAGATCACTCTCATAGTGAGCAGTTCCAGATGACTCTCACTGTGTGTTTCCAGATCACTCTCAATGTTAGTGTTTCCAGATCCCACTCAATGTGAGCTTTTCCAGATCCCTCTCAATGTGAACGGTTCCACATCCCTCTCACTGTGAGAGTTTCCAGATCCCTGTCACTGTGAGTATTTCCAGATCCCTCTCACTGTGAGCATTTCCAGATCCCTCTCAATGTGAGCGTTTCCACATCCCTCTCACTGTGAGTGTTTCCAGATCCCTGTCACTGTGAGTATTTCCAGATCACTCTCATAGTGAGCAGTTCCAGATGACTCTCACTGTGTGTTTCCAGATCACTCTCACTGTGAGAGTTTCCAGATCCCTGTCACTGTGAGTATTTCCAGATTCCACTCACTGTGAGCATTTCCAGATCATTCTCACTGTGAGCGTTTCCAGATTCCTCTCACTGTGAATGTTTCCAGATCCCTCTCACTGTGAGTGTTTCCGGATCCCTCTCACTGTGAGCGTTTCCAGATGATTCACACTGTGTGTTTCCAGATCCCTATCACTGTGAGCATTTCCAGATCCCTCTCACTGTGGGTGTTTCCAGGTCCCTCTCACTGTGAGTGTTTCCAGATCCCTCTCAATCTGAGCATTTCCAGATCCCTCACACTGTGAGCGTTTCCAGATTCCTCTCACTGTGAGCGGTTCCAGTTGATTCTCACTGTGTGGTTCTAGATCCCTCTCACTGTGAGCATTTCCAGATCCCTCTCACTGTCGGTCTTTCCAGATCCCTCTCACTGAGAGCACTTCCAGATCCCTCTCATAGTGAGCAGTTCCAGATGACTCTCACTGTGAGTGTTTCCAGATCCCTCTCACTGTGAGCATTTCCAGATCATTCTCACTGTGAGCGTTTCCAGATTCCTCTCACTGTGAATGTTTCCAGATTCCTCTCACTGTGAGCGTGTCCAGATCCCTCTCACTGTGAGCGTGTCCAGATCCCTCTCACTGTGAGCGTTTCCAGATCCCTGTCACTGTGAGTGCTTCCAGATCCCTCTCCCTGTGAGAGTTTCCAGATCCCTCTCACTGTGAGCGTGTCCAGATCCCTGTCACTGTGAGTGCTTCCAGATCCCTCTCACTGTGAGCTTTTCCAGATCCCTCTCAATGTGAGCGTTTCCACATCCCTCTCACTGTGAGTGTTTCCAGATCCCTCTCACTGTGAGCATTTCCAGATAATTCTCACTGTGAGCGTTTCCAGATTCCTCTCACTGTGAATGTTTCCAGATTCCTCTCACTGTGAGCGTGTCCAGATCCCTCTCACTGTGAGCGTGTCCAGATCCCTCTCACTGTGAGCGTTTCCAGATCCCTGTCACTGTGAGTGCTTCCAGATCCCTCTCCCTGTGAGCGTTTCCAGATCCCTCTCACTGTGAGTGTGTCCAGATCCCTGTCACTGTGAGTGTTTCCAGATACCTCTCACTGTGAGCAGTTCCAGATGACTCTCACTGTGTGTTTCCAGATCACTCTCACGGTGAGTGTTTCCAGATCCCTCTCACTGTGAGCGTTTCCAGATGATTCACACTATGTGTTTCCAGATCCCTATCACTGTGAGCATTTCCAGATCCCTCTCACTGTGGGTTTTTCCAGGTCCCTCTCACTGTGAGTGTTTCCAGATCCCTCTCACTGTGAGTGTTTCCAGATCCCTCTCATTCTGAGCATTTCCAGATCCCTCTCACTCTGAGTGCTTCCAGATCCCTCTCAATCTGAGCATTTCCAGATCCCTCACACTGTGAGCGTTTCCAGATTCCTCTCACTGTGAGCGGTTCCAGTTGATTCTCACTGTGTGGTTCCAGATCCCTCTCACTGTGAGCATTTCCAGATCCCTCACACTGTGGGTCTTTCCAGATCCCTCTCACTGTGAGCATTTCCAGATCCCTCTCACTGAGAGCATTTCCAGATCCCTCTCACTGTGGGTCTTTCCAGATCCGTCTCACTATGAGCATTTCCAGATCCATCTCACTGAGAGCATTTCCAGATCCCTCTCTCTGTGGGTCTTTCCTGATCCCTCTCACTGTGAGAATTTCCAGATCCCTCTCACCGAGAGCATTTCCAGATCCCCCTCACTGTGAGCATTTCCAGATCCCTCTCAATGTTAGTGTTTCCAGATCCCTCTCAATGTGAGCATTTCCAGATCCCTCTCACTGTGAGTATTTCCAGATCACTCTCATAGTGAGCAGTTCCAGATGGCTCTCACTGTGTTTTTCCAGATCACTCTCAATGTTAGTGTTTCCAGATCCCACTCAATGTGAGCTTTTCCAGATCCCTCTCAATGTGAACGGTTCCACATCCCTCTCACTGTGAGAGTTTCCAGATCCCTGTCACTGTGAGTATTTCCAGATCCCTCTCACTGTGAGCATTTCCAGATCCCTCTCAATGTGAGCGTTTCCACATCCCTCTCACTGTGAGTGTTTCCAGATCCCTGTCACTGTGAGTATTTCCAGATCACTCTCATAGTGAGCAGTTCCAGATGACTCTCACTGTGTGTTTCCAGATCACTCTCACTGTGAGAGTTTCCAGATCCCTGTCACTGTGAGTATTTCCAGATTCCACTCACTGTGAGCATTTCCAGATCATTCTCACTGTGAGCGTTTCCAGATTCCTCTCACTGTGAATGTTTCCAGATCCCTCTCACTGTGAGTGTTTCCGGATCCCTCTCACTGTGAGCGTTTCCAGATGATTCACACTGTGTGTTTCCAGATCCCTATCACTGTGAGCATTTCCAGATCCCTCTCACTGTGGGTGTTTCCAGGTCCCTCTCACTGTGAGTGTTTCCAGATCCCTCTCAATCTGAGCATTTCCAGATCCCTCTCACTGTGAGCGTTTCCAGATTCCTCTCACTGTGAGCGGTTCCAGTTGATTCTCACTGTGTGGTTCTAGATCCCTCTCACTGTGAGCATTTCCAGATCCCTCTCACTGTCGGTCTTTCCAGATCCCTCTCACTGAGAGAACTTCCAGATCCCTCTCATAGTGAGCAGTTCCAGATGACTCTCACTGTGAGTGTTTCCAGATCCCTCTCACTGTGAGCATTTCCAGATCATTCTCACTGTGAGCGTTTCCAGATTCCTCTCACTGTGAATGTTTCCAGATTCCTCTCACTGTGAGCGTGTCCAGATCCCTCTCACTGTGAGCGTGTCCAGATCCCTCTCACTGTGAGCGT
The DNA here is from genome assembly GCF_047496885.1 of Scyliorhinus torazame. Lineage (NCBI taxonomy): Eukaryota > Metazoa > Chordata > Chondrichthyes > Carcharhiniformes > Scyliorhinidae > Scyliorhinus > Scyliorhinus torazame. The sequence goes on from NC_092707.1 coordinate 302,131,459, forward strand.
TTCCAGATCCCTGTCACTGTGAGTGCTTCCAGATCCCTCTCCCTGTGAGCGTTTCCAGATCCCTCTCACTGTGAGCGTGTCCAGATCCCTGTCACTGTGAGTACTTCCAGATCCCTCTCACTGTGAGCTTTTCCAGATCCCTCTCAATGTGAGCGTTTCCACATCCCTCTCACTGTGAGTGTTTCCAGATCCCTCTCACTGTGAGCATTTCCAGATAATTCTCACTGTGAGCGTTTCCAGATTCCTCTCACTGTGAATGTTTCCAGATTCCTCTCACTGTGAGCGTGTCCAGATTCCTCTCACTGTGAGCGTGTCCAGATCCCTCTCACTGTGAGCGTTTCCAGATCCCTGTCACTGTGAGTGCTTCCAGATCCCTCTCCCTGTGAGCGTTTCCAGATCCCTCTCACTGTGAGCGTGTCCGGATCCCTGTCACTGTGAGTGCTTCCAGATCCCTCTCACTGTGAGCTTTTCCAGATCCCTCTCAATGTGAGCGTTTCCACATCCCTCTCACTGTGAGTGTTTCCAGATCCCTGTCACTGTGAGTATTTCCAGATCACTCTCATAGTGAACAGTTCCAGATGACTCTCACTGTGAGTGTTTCCAGATCCCTCTCACTGTGAGCATTTCCAGATCATTCTCACTGTGAGCGTTTCCAGATTCCTCTCACTGTGAATGTTTCCAGATTCCTATCATTGTGAGTGTTTCCGGATCCCACTCACTGTGAGCGTTTCCAGATGATTCACACTGTGTGTTCCCAGATCCCTATCACTGTGAGCATTTCCAGATCCCTCTCACTGTGGGTCTTTCCAGGTCCCTCTCACTGTGAGTGTTTCCAGATTCCTCTCACTGTGAGTGTTTCCAGATCCCTCTCACTCTGAGCATTTCCAGATCCCTCTCACTCTGAGCATTTCCACATCCCTCTCACTGTGAGTGTTTCCAGATCCCTCTCACTGTGAGCATTTCCAGATAATTCTCACTGTGAGCGTTTCCAGATTCCTCTCACTGTGAATGTTTCCAGATTCCTCTCACTGTGAGCGTGTCCAGATCCCTCTCACTGTGAGCGTGTCCAGATCCCTCTCACTGTGAGCGTTTCCAGATCCCTGTCACTGTGAGTGCTTCCAGATCCCTCTCCCTGTGAGCGTTTCCAGATCCCTCTCACTGTGAGCGTGTCCAGATCCCTGTCACTGTGAGTGCTTCCAGATCCCTCTCACTGTGAGCTTTTCCAGATCCCTCTCAATGTGAGCGTTTCCACATCCCTCTCACTGTGAGTGTTTCCAGATCCATGTCACTGTGAGTATTTCCAGATCACTCTCATAGTGAACAGTTCCAGATGACTCTCACTGTGAGTGTTTCCAGATCCCTCTCACTGTGAGCATTTCCAGATCATTCTCACTGTGAGCGTTTCCAGATCCTCTCACTGTGAATGTTTCCAGATTCCTATCACTGTGAGTGTTTCCGGATCCCACTCACTGTGAGCGTTTCCAGATGATTCACACTGTGTGTTCCCAGATCCCTATCACTGTGAGCATTTCCAGATCCCTCTCACTGTGGGTCTTTCCAGGTCCCTCTCACTGTGTGTGTTTCCAGATCCCTCTCACTGAGAGCATTTCCAGATCCCTCTCACTGTGGGTCTTTCCAGATCCGTCTCACTATGAGCATTTCCAGATCCATCTCACTGAGAGCATTTCCAGATCCCTCTCTCTGTGGGTCTTTCCTGATCCCTCTCACTGTGAGAATTTCCAGATCCCTCTCACCGAGAGCATTTCCAGATCCCCCTCACTGTGAGCATTTCCAGATCCCTCTCAAAGTTAGTGTTTCCAGATCCCTCTCAATGTGAGCATTTCCAGATCCCTCTCACTGTGAGTATTTCCAGATCACTCTCATAGTGAGCAGTTCCAGATGACTCTCACTGTGTTTTTCCAGATCACTCTCAATGTTAGTGTTTCCAGATCCCACTCAATGTGAGCTTTTCCAGATCCCTCTCAATGTGAACGGTTCCACATCCCTCTCACTGTGAGAGTTTCCAGATCCCTGTCACTGTGAGTATTTCCAGATCCCTCTCACTGTGAGCATTTCCAGATCCCTCTCAATGTGAGCGTTTCCACATCCCTCTCACTGTGAGTGTTTCCAGATCCCTGTCACTGTGAGTATTTCCAGATCACTCTCATAGTGAGCAGTTCCAGATGACTCTCACTGTGTGTTTCCAGATCACTCTCACTGTGAGAGTTTCCAGATCCCTGTCACTGTGAGTATTTCCAGATTCCACTCACTGTGAGCATTTCCAGATCATTCTCACTGTGAGCGTTTCCAGATTCCTCTCACTGTGAATGTTTCCAGATCCCTCTCACTGTGAGTGTTTCCGGATCCCTCTCACTGTGAGCGTTTCCAGATGATTCACACTGTGTGTTTCCAGATCCCTATCACTGTGAGCATTTCCAGATCCCTCTCACTGTGGGTGTTTCCAGGTCCCTCTCACTGTGAGTGTTTCCAGATCCCTCTCAATCTGAGCATTTCCAGATCCCTCTCACTGTGAGCGTTTCCAGATTCCTCTCACTGTGAGCGGTTCCAGTTGATTCTCACTGTGTGGTTCTAGATCCCTCTCACTGTGAGCATTTCCAGATCCCTCTCACTGTCGGTCTTTCCAGATCCCTCTCACTGAGAGCACTTCCAGATCCCTCTCATAGTGAGCAGTTCCAGATGACTCTCACTGTGAGTGTTTCCAGATCCCTCTCACTGTGAGCATTTCCAGATAATTCTCACTGTGAGCGTTTCCAGATTCCTCTCACTGTGAATGTTTCCAGATTCCTCTCACTGTGAGCGTGTCCAGATCCCTCTCACTGTGAGCGTGTCCAGATCCCTCTCACTGTGAGCGTTTCCAGATCCCTGTCACTGTGAGTGCTTCCAGATCCCTCTCCCTGTGAGCGTTTCCAGATCCCTCTCACTGTGAGCGTGTCCAGATCCCTGTCACTGTGAGTACTTCCAGATCCCTCTCACTGTGAGCTTTTCCAGATCCCTCTCAATGTGAGCGTTTCCACATCCCTCTCACTGTGAGTGTTTCCAGATCCCTCTCACTGTGAGCATTTCCAGATAATTCTCACTGTGAGCGTTTCCAGATTCCTCTCACTGTGAATGTTTCCAGATTCCTCTCACTGTGAGCGTGTCCAGATTCCTCTCACTGTGAGCGTGTCCAGATCCCTCTCACTGTGAGCGTTTCCAGATCCCTGTCACTGTGAGTGCTTCCAGATCCCTCTCCCTGTGAGCGTTTCCAGATCCCTCTCACTGTGAGCGTGTCCGGATCCCTGTCACTGTGAGTGCTTCCAGATCCCTCTCACTGTGAGCTTTTCCAGATCCCTCTCAATGTGAGCGTTTCCACATCCCTCTCACTGTGAGTGTTTCCAGATCCCTGTCACTGTGAGTATTTCCAGATCACTCTCATAGTGAACAGTTCCAGATGACTCTCACTGTGAGTGTTTCCAGATCCCTCTCACTGTGAGCATTTCCAGATCATTCTCACTGTGAGCGTTTCCAGATTCCTCTCACTGTGAATGTTTCCAGATTCCTATCATTGTGAGTGTTTCCGGATCCCACTCACTGTGAGCGTTTCCAGATGATTCACACTGTGTGTTCCCAGATCCCTATCACTGTGAGCATTTCCAGATCCCTCTCACTGTGGGTCTTTCCAGGTCCCTCTCACTGTGAGTGTTTCCAGATTCCTCTCACTGTGAGTGTTTCCAGATCCCTCTCACTCTGAGCATTTCCAGATCCCTCTCACTCTGAGCATTTCCACATCCCTCTCACTGTGAGTGTTTCCAGATCCCTCTCACTGTGAGCATTTCCAGATAATTCTCACTGTGAGCGTTTCCAGATTCCTCTCACTGTGAATGTTTCCAGATTCCTCTCACTGTGAGCGTGTCCAGATCCCTCTCACTGTGAGCGTGTCCAGATCCCTCTCACTGTGAGCGTTTCCAGATCCCTGTCACTGTGAGTGCTTCCAGATCCCTCTCCCTGTGAGCGTTTCCAGATCCCTCTCACTGTGAGCGTGTCCAGATCCCTGTCACTGTGAGTGCTTCCAGATCCCTCTCACTGTGAGCTTTTCCAGATCCCTCTCAATGTGAGCGTTTCCACATCCCTCTCACTGTGAGTGTTTCCAGATCCCTGTCACTGTGAGTATTTCCAGATCACTCTCATAGTGAACAGTTCCAGATGACTCTCACTGTGAGTGTTTCCAGATCCCTCTCACTGTGAGCATTTCCAGATCATTCTCACTGTGAGCGTTTCCAGATTCCTCTCACTGTGAATGTTTCCAGATTCCTATCACTGTGAGTGTTTCCGGATCCCACTCACTGTGAGCGTTTCCAGATGATTCACACTGTGTGTTCCCAGATCCCTATCACTGTGAGCATTTCCAGATCCCTCTCACTGTGGGTCTTTCCAGGTCCCTCTCACTGTGTGTGTTTCCAGATTCCTCTCACTGTGAGTGTTTCCAGATCCCTCTCACTCTGAGCATTTCCAGATCCCTCTCACTCTGAGCGTTTCCAGATCCCTCTCACTCTGAGTGCTTCCAGATCACTCTCAATCTGAGCATTTCCAGATCCCTCACACTGTGAGCTTTTCCAGATTCCTCTCACTGTTAGCGGTTCCAGTTGATTCTCACTGTGTGGTTCCAGATCCCTCTCACTGTGAGCAATTCCAGATCCCTCTCACTGTGGGTCTTTCCAGATCCCTCTCACTGTGAGCATTTCCAGATCCCTCTCACTGAGAGCATTTCCAGATCCCTCTCACTGTGAGCGTGTCCAGATCCCTCTCACTGTGAGCGGTGTCCAGATCCCTCTCACTGTGAGCGTTTCCAGATCCCTGTCACTGTGAGCGTGTCCAGATCCCTCTCACTGTGTACGTGTCCAGATCCCTCTCAGTGTGAGCGTTTCCAGATCCCTGTCACTGTGAGTGCTTCCAGATTCCTCTCATGTGAGCGTTTCCAAATCCCTCTCACTGTGAGCGATTCCAGATCCCTCTCACTGTGAGCATTTCCAGATCCCTCTCACTGTGAGCGTGTCCAGAACCCTCTCACTGTGAGCATTTCCAGATCCCTCTCACTGTGAGCGTGTCCAGAACCCTCTCACTGTGAGTGTTTCCAGATCCCTCTCACTGTGAGCGTGTCCAGATCCCTCTCACTGTGAGCGTTTCCAGGTCCCTCTCACTGTGAGTGTTTTGAGATCCCTTTCACTGTGAGCATTTCCAGATCACTCTCACTATGAGCGTTTCTGGATCTCTCTCAATGTGAGCGTTTCGAGATCCCTCTCAATGTGAGTGTTTCAAGATCCCTCTCACTGTGAGTGTTTCCAGAACCTTCTCATTGTGCGCATTTCCAGATCCCGCTCACTGTGAGTATTTCCAGATCCATCTCACTCTGAGTATTTCCAGATCCCTCTCACTGTGAGTGTTTCCATCTCACTCTCACTCTGAGCGTTTCCAGATCTCTCTCACTGTGAGCATTTCTTGATCCCTCTCACCGTGAACATTGCCGGATCCCTCTCATCATGAACATTGCCGGATCCCTATCACCGTGAATATTGCCGGATCCCTCTCACTGTGAACATTGCCGGATCACTCTCACTGTGAACATTCCCGGATCCCGCTCACAAGAACATTGCGGATCCCTCTCACCATGAACATTGCCAGATCCCTCTTACCATGAACATTGCCGGATCCCTCTCACCGTGAACATTGCTGGATCCCTCTCACCGTGAACATTGTCGGATCCCTCTCACCATGAACAATGCCGGATGTCGCTCACCATGAACATTGCAGATCCCTCTCACTGTGAACATTGCCGGATCCCTCTCACCATGAACATTGCCGGATCCCTCTCACCGTGAACATTGCGGATCCCTCTCACCGTGAACATTGTGGATCCCTCTTACCGTGAACATTGCCGGATCCCTCTCGCCGTGAACATTGCCGGATCCCTCTCACCGTGAACATTGCCGGATCCCTCTCACCGTGAACATTGCGGATCTCTCTCACCGTGAACATTGCAGATCCCTCTAACCGTGAACACTGCCAGTTCTCTCACCGTGAACATTGCCGGATCCCTCGCACCGTGAACATTGCCGGTTCTCTCTCACCGTGAACATTGCGGATCCCTCTCACTGTGAACATTGCCGGATCCCGCTCACCATGAACATTGCGGATCCCTCTCACCGTGAACATTGCCGGTTCTTGTTAAGAGGAAAAAGGAGACTTATGTAAGGCTGAGGAAACAAGGTTCAGACAGGGCATTGGAGGGATACAAGATAGCCAGGAGGGAACTGAAGAAATGGATTAGGAGAGCTAAGAGAGGGCATGAACAATCTTTGGCGGGTAGGATCAAGGAAAACCCCAAGGCCTTTTACACATATGTGAGAAATATGAGAATGACTAGAGCGAGTGTAGGTCCGATCAAGGACAGTAGCGGGAGATTGTGTATTGAGTCTGAAGAGATAGGCGAGGTCTTGAACGAGTATTTTTCTTCTGTATTTACAAATGAGAAGGGCGATATTGTTGGAGAGGACAGTGTGAAACAGATTGGTAAGCTCGAGGAAATACTTGTTAGGAAGGAAGATGTGTTGGGCATTTTGAAAAACTTGAGGATAGACAAGTCCCCCGGGCTTGACGGGATATATCCAAGGATTCTATGGGAAGCAAGAGATGAAATTGCAGAGCCGTTGGCAATGATCTTTTCGTCCTCACTGTCAACAGGGGTGGTACCAGGGGATTGGAGAGTGGCGAATGTCGTGCCCCTGTTCAAAAAAGGGACTAGGGATAACCCTGGGAATTACAGGCCAGTTCGTCTTACTTTGGTGGTAGGCAAAGTAATGGAAAGGGTACTGAAGGATAGGATTTCTGAGCATCTGGAAAGACACTGCTTGATTAGGGATAGTCAGCACGGATTTGTGAGGGGTAGGTCTTGCCTTACAAGTCTTATTGAATTCTTTGAGGAGGTGACCAAGCATGTGGATGAAGGTAAAGCAGTGGATGAAGTGTACATGGATTTTAGTAAGGCATTTGATAAGGTTCCCCATGGTAGGCTTCTGCAGAAAGTAAGGAGGCATGGGATAGTGGGAAATTTGGCCAGTTGGATAACGAACTGGCTAACCGATAGAAGTCAGAGAGTGGTGGTGGATGGCAAATATTCAGCCTGGATCCCAGTTACCAGTGGCGTACCGCAGGGATCAGTTCTGGGTCCTCTGCTGTTTGTGATTTTCATTAATGACTTGGATGAGGGAGTTGAAGGGTGGGTCAGTAAATTTGCAGACAATACGAAGATTGGTGGAGTTGTGGATAGTAAGGAGGGCTGTTGTCGGCTGCAAAGAGACATAGATAGGATGCAGAGCTGGGCTGAGAAGTGGCAGATGGAGTTTAACCCTGAAAAGTGTGAGGTTGTCCATATTGGAAGGACAAATATGAATGCGGAATACAGGGTTAACGGTAGAGTTCTTGGCAATGTGGAGGAGCAGAGAGATCTTGGGGTCTATGTTCATACATCTTTGAAAGTTGCCACTCAAGTGGATAGCGCTGTGAAGAAGGCCTGTGGTGTGCTCGCCTTCATTAACAGAGGGATTGAATTTAAGAGCCGTGAGGTGATGATGCAGCTGTACAAAACTTTGGTAAGGCCACATTTGGAGTACTGTGTACAGTTCTGGTCGCCTCATTTTAGGAAGGATGTGGAAGCTTTGGAAAAGGTGCAAAGAAGATTTACCAGGATGTTGCCTGGAATGGAGAGTAGGTCTTACGAGGAAAGGTTGAGGGTGCTAGGCCTTTTCTCATTAGAACGGAGAAGGATGAGGGGCGACTTGATAGAGGTTTATAAGATGATCAGGGGAATAGATAGAGTAGACAGTCAGAGACTTTTCCCCCGGGTGGAACAAACCATTACAAGGGGACATAAATTTAAGGTGAAAGGTGGAAGATATAGGGGGGATGTCAGAGGTAGGTTCTTTACCCAGAGAGTAGTGGGGGCATGGAATGCACTGCCTGTGGAAGTAGTTGAGTCGGAAACATTAGGGACCTTCAAGCGGCTATTGGATAGGTACATGGATTACGGTAAAATGATATAGTGTAGATTTATTTGTTCTTAAGGGCAGCACGGTAGCATTGTGGATAGCACAATTGCTTCACAGCGCCAGGGTCCCAGGTTTGATTCCGGCTTGGGTCACTGTCTGTGCGGAGTCTGCACATCCTCCCTGTGTCTGCGTGGGTTTCCTCCGGGTGCTCCGGTTTCCTCCCACAGTCCAAAGATGTGCAGGTTAGGTGGATTGGCCATGATAAATTGCCCTTAGTGTCCAAAATTGCCCTTGGTGTTGGGTGGAGGTGTTGAGTTTGGGTAGGGTGCTCTTTCCAAGAGCTGGTGCAGACTCAAAGGGCTGAATAGCCTCCTTCTGCACTGTAAATTCAATGATAATCTATTATTAATCTAGGACAAAGGTTCGGCATCGTGGGCCGAAGGGCCTGTTCTGTGCTGTATTTTCTATGTTCTATGTTCTATGTTCCCTCTCACCGTGAACATTGCGGATCCCTCTCACTGTGAACATTGCCGGATCCCTCTCGCCGTGAACATTGCCGGATCCCTCTCACCGTGAACATTGCCGGTTCTCTCTCACCATGAACATTGCGGATCCCTCACACCGTGAACATTGCCGGATCCCGTTCACCGTGAACATTGCTGGTTCCCCTTCACTGTGAGGGTTTCCAGATCTCCCTCAATGTGATTAATGCCAGCTCCTGCACTTCATGAAGATTACCAGATTGCATTTACTGGGAGCAAAATTGCCTTAATCTTTAACATGGTGGGTTGAGGGGGTGTTGATTACAAGCCAGAAGAGCACCACCAGTTGGAGCAGGTAACAGAAGACATGACCAGGCCCCACCATGAAACTGGTGTGCAAAGCTTTGAATTCACAAGAAAAGGGTCAAACCCTCCTTAGGCCCTTTGTTAAAATGGGCTGAACCGACTGCATTGGGGAGGTCGAGACCTACAAGCCAACAGTTCCAAAATAGGTTACTATTGGCCATCACTGAAGAGGACAGATGTTTAAACAAGACTTGCCTGGATGGTGAACTGCGAGGTGGAGAATTGCTCCTCCTGTCCCCACATTCAAAACAAAGGGCTGCAGTCAGTATCCACCTCCTCAAAATCAGCCTCCCCGACTCCCAGTTACTGTCATCCCACCTTATTGCTATCTTTCCTCCAGATTTCTCTGCCTCTCCTGTCCACCCCACCTCCCCCTCCGAATCGTTGCCACTCCTGCTGATTTCTGGCATCCTATTTCCCATCACTGCTTTTCCCCTCTCCTGCTCTCCAAACAATAATAAACAAGACCATTGTGAGGAGACTGTAGCATAGTGATAATGTTACTGGGCTAGTAACCCAGAGGCCCAGGACAATGATTTGATGGTGGCGGAGGCCGAGATGCTAAACTCTTTTAAAATGTGTATGGATCTAAACCTTAAATGCCATTGTAAGAAGTCTTACAATACCAGGTTAAAGTCCAACAGGTTTGTTTCGAATCACCAGCTTTCGGAGCACAGCTCCTTCCTCAGGTGAATCCTGAGGGAGGAGCTGCGCTCCGAAAGCTAGTAATTGGACTTTAATCTGGTGTTGTAAGACTTCTTACTGTGCTCACCACAGTCCAACGCCGGCATCGCCACATCTTAAATGCCATTAGCTGCAGGGTTATGAACCTTGTGCAGGAAAATGGGATTAGAAAGGTCATCTGGCTGTCTTTGGGTTGGCATGGACAAGATGGACAGGATGGGCTGAATGACCCCCATCTATCTTTTCAATGGTTCAATGGTTCCAAAGATCTGGGGCGGGATTCTCCCAATGGACAACTAAGCACCGACGCCGGAGTACAAACGAGAGTGTTTTACTCCTGCGTCGGCGCCCGTTCCGGGACCCCATTCTGAGGTCCACAGGGGGCTGGCACGACGCAGGAGTGGCCTCCGCCGCACCAGCTGCCGATCCCAGCCTGAACCTGGCGCCGCCGGTTTCACGCATGCGCAGTTGGACCACCGCCAACTACCGCATGCGCAGTGGCCTTCTTCCCCGCGGCGGCACTGATGCCAAATGGCGCAGGTCTACAGGAGCCAGCGCGGAGGAAAGGAGGCCGGGGGGCAGAGAGGCTGGCTTGCCGATCGGTCGGCCCCGATCGTGGGCCAGGCCACTACAGAGGCCCCCCCCCTCGGGTCGGACCCCCCTTCCACCCACAGGCCGTACCCGGACCCTTCAACGCCGAGGTGCCGCCAGCCCACAGCAGGTTAGGACGGCACCGGTGGGACTCAGCGGGACTTTTGTTGACGGCCGCTCGGCCTATCCGGCCCGGAGAATCGGCCCGCCGGCTCATGCCCGGACTGGAGAGTCGCCGCATACCTCAACCGGCGCCGTGCCGCGCCGACCACGCCGGTGCCGATGGTGGCAATTCTCCACACCCGGCGGGAGGTCGGAAAATTCCGTCCCAGAGGTTTTGGTTCAATTTCTACCACAGTAGCTGGTGGAATATAAATTCAATTACTAATAAAATCTGGAATTAAAAGTTTGTCTCAGTAATGGTGAAAGTGAAACTATTGTAAAAAAAACACTCATCAGGTTCACTACTGCCCTTGAGGGAACGAGATCTGTCATCCTTACCTGGTCTGGTCTATATGTGACTCCAGACCCACAGCAATGTAGCTGACTCCAAGCTGCTCTCTGAAATGGCCAAGCAAACTATTCAGTTCAAGGGCAATTAAGAGTGGGAGCAAATGTCACCCACATCAGTGACACTCACATCCCTTGAGAGAATAAGCACGCGATTCAAAAAAATATTTCTAAGGGCGCGATTCTCCAGCCTCGTTACGTTCTCACTCAAGCGAAACGAGGCCGGTGAATAGCTGGAAAGGCCGAAAAACGAGAACCGCGCAAGACGCCAAACAGTTTGCAATCCAACCAAACCGCTTCCCGTAGCCAAAATTGAGATCTCGCCGTAACATGGTGAGAAACCAATTATCACCACTTAAGACCCATTTCCATACAATTGATGAGAGCCACCCCATATCAAACAGTCTCCTGTCATTCAGCGTCACGTTGGCGCCGATTAGTACTCCTTTTGAAAACCGTGAACCTGGCGGAAGGACTTCTGTGGGGAGCCAAGGAGGGAGTAGCCAGCTTTGCTCACATGCAAAGAGCCCGGGGTGCTGGGCTTGCAACCCCAGTGCTCGGTGGGGTCTGGGGACCCTCACTGGGGGTGGGCGATCCTCCGCAGGGGTGGGCCGCTATGGGAGGGTGGAATTGAGGTGCTGGGAGGGCAACCAGGGGGCAATCGCTCGCGGCACCATCATGCCAACACCTGGATCGTGTGTACCTGTTCCTGGGGCAACCCTTGTTCCTGCCCATCTGCCTCACCGACCACCCATAAACCCCATTGATTGACGAGGACTCTGGCCGTGCAGCTGAAGGCTATTGCTAATAGGGAATTGGCAGTCGTGTCACTTCACACATTCCAAGTGGATTCCTGTGGGTGGGCATGCCATGTAGCATGTGGGAGTTATTATTTAGCATCCCAATCACACCCTGATGTCTGGACACTGCCTGAACACTGCGGGAGACAGCACATGCAGCAGCCAACACCCAAACACCCAGGGATGGGACACAGCTCCAGGGACCTGCCACTGCCAGAGGGTGGGTGGGTGCCACAGGGAGGGGGAGATGCCTGGTGAGATGAGCCGTGGGTTCGGAGGTTAGCCCGCATTGTGGAAGAAAGTAACAGAAGCATCATACTGGTTGTGCACAAAGGTGTTTGTTGTGATTGACAATCCTCCATCCTCCCGATGGTGCTGCCCCTTCCCTCACCCCCCCAACCCCAGGTGCCCTCAGTGATCCTCAATGTGCTCTGCCCTCCTAGTTCTGCCACTATGTCTAGGTGGGTATCTTTATTGCTCCAAGGGTTCTTTATGATTAAGACACAATGTAATTAGGAGAACAATGACAGAAGTTCTTCTCCTGTACTTTATTAGCAAAGAATAATACAAATAAGAATATAATATAAAAATAATATAGAACAAGAAGATAACACAAGAATCTCACGCTCATCTCCTTGTCAGGGACCCCGGGGTTGACGGTGTCGTGTTGGGTGTTCCGATACACAAACGAACCAACACGGTTGCAGATGGTACAACTCTGTTTTATTGTTCTGAATAATAACAACTGTTAACTTCTGGCTGTCGTTCGTACTTCACCAGTTAACCTGTGCACCAGCCCTAACACTATCTTAGAGAGGCACTCAGCACATGGTGTATGTCTGAGTGGCATGCTGTGAGCTCTGTGCTCTGAGCTATCTCTTGCTGGAATGAGCGGGAACTGTGGTGTTCCCTGTTTTATAGTGCGTGTGCTCTCACTGGTGATTGGCTGTGATGTTGCATGTGTGTTGATTGGTCCGTCGACCTGTCCATCAGTGTGTGTGTGTGATTGCACCATGATATGTAAATATGGATATCATGACATCCCCCCTTTTCACAAGAATATGTGCCTACATGGTAATAAATATTGGTGTGTACTGAGTGCGACTGAGTATGTGTGTGCAATATTTACAACATGTACATGAGGCTAAACTATATACATAGGAAGGTGTCAGGTGCAACATAGCAACAAGGTTGTACCACAACAAAACAAGTGCAATCATCAAATATCGAAAGAGAACTCCTGGATCGACAAAAAAAGAGAAACACGTTAACTTTTATGCACAACAATTCAGTGAGTCCAATGTGCAAACAGGCTCATAAGTCCAGCCTAGTAGGTGGGCGACGAATTCGGGTTGACCGCCTCAAGGGTGGGTCAGGATCCACTGGCTGAGGAATGGGCCTGGCCACAGGTGATAGAGGAATAGGCATGGTGGCAGGAAACTTCACAAAGTCGACATCAGGGATAACAGGAGGGCGTGGCACCGGTGCATGATCACGTAGCGAGCGCAGAAGCAGCCGAAGGGCCCGCCGATTATGCCGGCGAATGGAGCCATCAGGCATGCGAACCAGGAATGAGCAGGGAGCCACGCGGCGGAGAACCTCGGCAGTTGCCGACCAGCCACCCTCCGGTAGGTGTATGCGAACATTGTCTCCAGGCGCCAGGGCAGGAAGATCAGTTGCCCGAGTGTCATGTGCCACCTTCTGCTGAGCACGCTGCTGACGCATCCCTTGCAGCACTGGAGCATGGTCACGTTTAGGAACATGAATGGACGGCACAGTGGGCCTGAGGGCGCGACCCATCAACAGCTGGGCTGGTGAGAGGCCTGTGGACAGTGGGGCCGAGCGATAGGCCAGCAAGGCTAAACAGAAGTCAGATCCGGCATCAGCAACCTTGCAGAGGAGCCGCTTCACGATATGGATGCCCTTTTCCGCCTTGCCATTTGACTGGGGATGCAGGGGGCTGGACATCATGTGTGTGAATCCATATGAAGCGGCAAAAGAAGACCATTCTTGGCTCGCAAAACAGGGCCCATTGTCCGACATGACGGTAAGCGGAATGCCATGGCGAGCGAAGGTTTCTTTACATGTTCTGATTACAGCTGATGATGTCAAGTCGTGCAGGCGTATGATCTCCGGATAATTGGAAAAATAGTCAATTATGATGACGTAGTCCCTGCCAAGCGCATGAAAAAGGTCCACACCCACCTTTGCCCAGGGGGACGTTACCAACTGATGGGGCTGAAGTGTCTCAGGGGGTTGCGCCGGCTGAAACCTTTGGCAGGTGGGGCAGTTGAGCACCATGTTGGCAATGGCGTTGCTGATGCCCGGCCAGTACACAGCTTCTCGGGCCCTCCGCCTGCACTTTTCAACCCCGAGATGGCCTTTGTGCAATTTTTTGAGGACCAGCCTGTGCATGCTGTGTGGGATCACAATCCGGTCCAACTTTAGGAGGACACCATCAATGACGGCCAAGCCGTCCTGGACATTGTAGAATTGTGGGCACTGCCCATTGAGCCACCCTTCCGTCATGTGGCGCATCACACGTTGTAGAAGGGGGTCAGCCGCAGTCACACAGTGAATGTGGGCCAGACTTGCATCAGTAGCTCGTAGATTGGCCGATGTGAAGGCTACATGTGCGTCGACCTGACAGACGAACCCCCCCCATTCGGGCGGTGTGCTTACTGCTCAGGACAGGGAATCTGCGATGATGAGGTCCTTTCCCGGGGTGTAGACCAGTTGGAAGTCGTACCTCCGGAGCTTGAGCAGAATGCGCGGTAGGCAAGGGGTCATCTCATTGAGGTCCTTTTGTATGATGGCGACCAGGGGGCGATGGTCGGTCTCCACGGTAAACTGAGGAAGACCATACACATAGTCATGGAATTTATCTATGCCGGTTAACAAACCTAGTCACTCCTTCTCAATCTGCGCATAGCGCTGTTCAGTGGGGGTCATGGCCCGCGAGGCATAGACGACCGGGGCCCATGATGCAGTGTCGTCCCGTTGCAGGAGTACCTCCCCAATGCCGGACTGGCTGGCATCAGTCGAGATCTTTATATCTCGAGTAGTGTCGAAGAACGCCAATACCGGGGCGGTGGTGAGCTTGATCTTGAGCTCCTCCCATTCCTTCTGGTGTGCGGGAAGTCACTGGAACTCCGTATCTTCTTCATTAGGTGGCCAAGAGCCATTGTGTGGGAGGCAAGGTTCGGAATAAACTTCCCCAGGAAGTTGACCACCCCAAGAAAGCGTAGCACTGCCTTCTTGTCTGCCGGCTGCGGCATGGCTGCAATAGCTGTCACTTTGTCTGCATCCGGACGCACTCCTGATCGGGATATGTGGTCCCCCAGACACTTTAGCTGAGTTTGACCAAAGGAACACTTGTCTCGGTTGAGGCGCAGGCCGTGTTTTCGTATCCGAGCAAAGACGCACTGGAGACGACTGATGTGCTCCTGTGGTGTGGTGGACCAGACGATGACGTCGTCAACATAGATGCGCACCCCTTCGATGCCCTCCATCATTTGTTCCATGATTCGATGAAACACCTCGGATGCCGAGATGATGCCAAACGGCATCCTATTGTAGCAGTATCTGCCAAAGGGAGTGTTGAAAGTACACAGCTTCCTGCTGGACTGATCCAGCTGAATCTGCCAAAAACCCTTTGAGGCATCAAGCTTGGTAAAAGCTTTAGCCCGGGCCATTTCGCTCGTGATTTCTTCCCGTTTGGGAATTGGGTAGTGTTCCCTCATGATGTTATTGTTCAGGTCTTTCGGGTCGATGCAGATCCGGAGTTCGCCAGAGGGCTTTTTTACGCACACCATGGAGCTGACCCGTGGCCCGGGAAAGCACTCCTTGGTCCTGCAGATCCTGCAGCTGCTGCTTGAGGCGGTCCTTGAGTGGTGCTGGGATTCTACGAGATGCGTGAATGACCGGGGAGACGTCCGGTTTGAGCCGTATTCTGTAAGTGTAGGGCAATTTGCCCACGCCCTCGAAAACCTGCTGGTTGCGAGCGAGGAGTGAGTGGAGCTGTGCCCTAAAGTCTGCATCCGGGAAATTAGACGTGCTTTCTGGAGACAGAGTGTGTACCCGCTGAACGAGGTGGAGGATCTTGCACGCCTGTGCGCCTAACAGAGAGTCCTTCGAGGATCCAACTATCTCAAAAGACAGTGTGGCTGTGTATGAATTGTGTGCAACCTCGAGCTGGCAAGACCCCATGGCCGGGATAACATTACCGTTGTAATCGACCAACTGACAGCAGGATGGTCGAATCGGTGGTTTGACCTTCAAGGTGTAGAAGGCTGACCATGCAGTGAGATTGGCGGAGGCACCAGTGTCTAAACGGAATGTGATTGGTGATCGGTTGACCGTTAGGATGTGCACTGGCATCGGATGGTGGGTCCTACTTGGGGACATCCGATTTCTGTCTATTACTGCAACGCTGAAGGCTTCCCGGTCGTCGGTATCACTGGTCTGAACGTATTCAGGGTATGACTCGGTGTATGGAGGCTGAATGGCCCGCACGTCCCTGCGAGTCTGGCGGAATTGCGGAGCGTTGGCAGGTTGAGCTGCTCGACAGCAGGCAGCGTAGTGGCCCATCCTGCCACAGCGGAGGCATTGTCGAGTTTTGGCTGGACATTGCCGCTTTAAGTGTGCGGATCCACAGTTGCCGCACGTCGTGACGTCATGGCGTTTGTTGCGCCATTGCGCATGCGCAGTTTGGTCCTGTGTAGAGCGCGTCTGTGCGTCACACCCCTCTGCGCCGACGTCCCCACTTTTGGTGTGTACAAGCACGGGAGGCCTCGGAAAGCGCGCGAAATGGCCGCCCTCGTCTGGGCCGCAGGCCGGGAGGAACCCGATCGACTGGACCCGCTCGGCCTCGTAGGATCACTGCCATGCTGATTCGGCCGCCTGGAATTGGGAGTACCAGCTGGCTGCGTTTTCGTGGAGGACGCAGGTTTCGATGGCGGTGGCTAGGGTGAGGCTCTTTATTTTGAGGAGCTGCTGGCGTAGGGTGCCCGAGGAGACCCCAAAAACGATCTGGTCCCGAATCATGGAATCGGAGGTGGCCTCATAGCCGCAGGACTGTGCGAGGATACGGAGGTGTGTCAAAAAGGATTGAAAAGGCTCATCGTTACCCTGCAGGCGCTGCTCTCTAAGCTCTCGTTCACTTTGACGCTGAAGTGTTGCTCAAGTTTTAGTAGGACCGTCTTGTACTTCGGCTTGTCCTCGCCTTCCGCGAATGCCAGGGAGTTGTAGATGTGGATGGCATGTTGCCCTGCCGTGGAGAGAAGGAGGGCGATCTTCCTGGTGTCCGATGCATTCTCCCTGTCTGTGGCTTCTAGGAAGAGCTGGAAGTGCTGTTTAAACAGCTTCCAGTTGACGCCAAGATTTCCAGCAATTTGGAGCGGCTGCGGCTGGCTGATGGTGTCCATGGCGCAGGATGGCAGATCTCTGAAGATGTGCAGGCAGGTCTCACAGTTGCTGGGGAGTTTGCAATCCTGGTATCATGTCGTGTTGGGTGTTCCGATATACAAATGAACCAACACGGTTGCAGATGGTACAACTCTGTTTTATTGTTCTGAATAATAACAACTGTTAACTTCTGGCTGTGGTTCGTACTTCACCAGTTAACCTGTGGACCCAGCCCTAGCACTATCTTAGAGAGGCACTCAGCACATGGTGTATGTCTGAGTGACGCGCTGTGAGCTCTGTGCTCTGAGCTATCTCCTACTGGAATGAGCGGGAACTGTGATGTTCCCTGTTTTATAGTGCGTGTGCTCTCACTGGTGATTGGCTGTGATGTTGCATGTGTGCTGATTGGTCCGTTGACCTGTCCATCAGTGTGTGTGTGTGATTGCACCATGATATGTTAATATGGATATCATGACAGACGGTAGCTGCAAGATTCGGCTCCTGGCACCTGTCGTGACTCAGATCCAAGGTAAAGTCCAACGAACGAGGAAAAATCCCTGATATTATACAGTGAAGTAAATAAGTCTAATAGATAAGATAAGCAGTTGGGAAAGTCAGCAAGATACATGAGAATGCCCGAGTCTCAACATCTGGTGCCTCATGTTCCAGTGAACATCCTGGCCCTGGAAGACTGCCACAGCGAGCAGAATGAACCCATCCCTTACAGTGGGTCGCCAAATTGCACATCAGAGGTGGCGGCAGCCAGCTGCTTACCTCGTCCTGTGGCCTTCGATGCCCCTGGAGGGCATCTTCTGGGGACTCTTGGGGCTCTGAGGCAGGAGGGGCCCAGCTCACTTGTCGGCATCACATGCACAGCCGTGCCGCCCTGTCCCATGTGTTGGCTGTGAGAAGCTGCCTCATCAGAGGTGTGGAACTTGGGGGATCTGGTGGCCACTGTCACCACTCAATGGGACGGGCCCAGGTTGGCATTCAGCGCCTGCTCCTACTGCTCGGTGCCTATAGGACCCTGGGGTTCACCATGGGATGGAGGGGCAGCTAGTTCAAGCCCCGGCTGCCCCTGCATCATCAGGCTCTGCCAGCCCTGGCAGTTCCCCATGGACTGCACCATCGTGTCAAAGCCCTCAACGGTGCTCCTCAGTGATTGGGCCATGCTCTGCAGGGCCTCGGCAATGCCACCTGCAACTGGGACAAGCTCTGCAGCGCCTCAGCCATTCCCATCTGAGAGCGGAACATGTCCCGCAGAACCTCATCATGGCCAGCCTGGTACTGGGTCACATCCCCCAGCAAGTCGTAAATTCTGCTGAGGCCCTCAGCCCTCAGCCAAAGCCGTCACCGACTGCGCGACACTTGGACACCTTCACTAATGGTGCCAACATCATGCACCAGGCTTTTCACTGCGGTGTTGGCCTCGGTGCCACGCATTGCCAGCACCATTTTCAGCACCTGTAGCCTCTGGGACTTCTCCAAATGGATCTGCTGGAGTGTTGCTGACATCTCCCTGTGAATGTCCCAGCCGCACCCTAACGTCTCCATCAGCTCCGGGTAACCCTGTTCCACAGGCTCAGCATCAGGTAGGGACCCAGCTGGTCCCTGTAATCCAGCAAACCTCTGATTGCTGTCTCGCCTGGGGGTTCCTGCCTCCACCTCATCATCAGCAGCAGTGTGGTGCTCACCAGATTGTGCCCCAGAAGCCTGACCACTAATATATTCCACCGAGGTGAGTGTACCTGTGCTGGTGGAGGGTGGGGATGACAGCTGTGCCGCGACTATTTCGGTGGCATCCTTGGAGCTCTCCTCCGAGGTGATCTCCTGGGAGGCTGGAGAGGGGGCCATCCAGGATGGGCCAATGGCGTCGGCTGGAGGACCTATGGGAGAATGGACATGTGGTCAGTGGGAGGGATGGGTCAGTCTGTAAGGCAATAACAACTCACGTTTGACCGGTCCTCCGGGTGGAGCCCGGTGGTTCCTCACCTCTTCGGAGTCCGCCAACCTCCGCGTTGGTGACTGTCCTGTCCTCAGCCACACCGGTCACCTCCAGGGCACGCTCCTCAAAGGTGGTGATGATTCTTATGTCCAGCACCCCACTGACAGTCTGGGCCCTCTCCTGACGGTTGTGGGAGTGCTTTTTCTGAGTGAGGGCATCGTTAGCCTCATGTGTGGTTCACAGTGGTGGGGAGGGGGTGGGGTAAAGGAGGGGTTGGGGTGGTTGAAGGGGGAGGGGTGGAGGGAGGTTTGGGATGTAGAAGGGGGAGAGGGTGGGGTGGGTGTAGGAGGGGGGGCGAGGGGAGGAGGGCAGGGGGGGGCTATGATGTCATTCACTTGTGCTGCCCAAGTGTAGGTCATTGACCTTCTTCCTGCACTGGAGGTCAGTCCTCCTGGTCACACCCCCAGCGCTCACCTCATCCCAGGCAGCACTGGCTGCCCAATGGCTAACCCTCCTGACCCTCCAGAGAACAAGACATCCCTCCTGGCCTCCAGATGCATCTGGCAGCCCCCCCAGGTCAGTGTCCCCGAATCTTGGGGCTGGCCTCCTCGGCGCCATTGTTGCGAGCTGGTTGGGGGTGGCTGAGCAAGGGCAGCTCAACTGCTGCTCGATCTTGTTAGCGGGGGTGGGGGTCTGGCGAGCGCGGTCAGCTGGCGAGACTTTGTTTGCAGCGAGAAGCCCGTGAGGCCTCATTAAGTGGACCAGTTAACATTGAATAGCGTTGCCGGCCTCATTGGGCTGAACGCTGGGAAGTTCGCGGCAGAACTATTGAAAGTTATAGCTAGAGAGGTACAATTAAAACTACCCAGTAAGATACAAAGAAGCGAGTTATTCCAGATGCTGGACAAGCATTTGGGCCTCAGACGAGACGATGTGGACAAGGAATCAGGACCTGACACAGATCAACCTTCTATCACCAGAACAGCGCTGGAAAAGCTTAAATGCATCTAGAAAGGAAGGAAAGCTTTTAAAATTGGAAATGGAGATACAGGTTCAGAAAGCGAGAGAGAGAGTGGACAGATGGAGGCTGCTAGGGAAAACCTACCTCTACCTGTTATCACTCCAGGGGCATGATTCTCCAGCCACGTTACGCTGTCGCTGAAGCGGAACGACACCAGTGACTAGCGGGAGAGGCAGAAAACGAGGACCACGCCGGGCATCAAACAGTTTACGATGTAACCGACTCGCTCCCATAGGCGAAATCGGGATCACGCCGTAGTGTGGCGAGAAACCAATTATCACCATTTAAAACCTATTGCCATACAACTAACGGGAGTCACCCCATATCCAACTGTCTCCCATTATTCAGCGGTCTTCCCAGCAAGTGATTAGCACGATTAGCACTCCTTTTGAAAAACGTGAACCTGGTGGAAGGGCTTCTGTGGGGAGCCGAGGAGGTGAATAGCCAGCTTTGCTCACAGGCAAAGAGCCTGGGGGCAGTGGGCTTGCCACCCCAGTGCCTGGTGGGGTGCGTGGGAGCCCCGGCTAGAGATGGGGGACTCTTGGCTGGGGGTGGGGGACAATCCTCAGGTGTGGACCACCATGGGAAGGTGGGGGGGGGGAGATGCTGAGGGGGCAAACAGTGGGCAACTACACGCGGCTCCAGCATGCCAACCCGTGGATCGTGTGTACCCGTTCCGGAGGTAATTCCTGTCCCTGCCCGTCTGCCGCACCAACCACCCATAACTCCTACCGACTGCTGAGGCCTCTGGCCTTGCGGCTAAAGGCTATTGCTAATAGGGAATTGGCAATCGTGGTTAAGTGAGCACATCACACAATCCAAGTGGATTCCTGTGGGTGGGTGGGACATGTAGCATGTGGGAGTCATTGCCTAGCATCCCAATCACAACTTGATGAATGGACACTGTGCTTGGACACTGCGGGAGGCAACACACACGCAGCAGCCAACATCTGAACACCCAGGGAATGGGACACAGCTTCAGGAACATGTCGACAGCCGGAGGGTAGGTAAGGCCACAGGGAGTGGGGTGGGGGGAATGCTTGGAGAGATGGGCCTAGGATTCGGAGCTCGGCGCGAATTACAGAAAAAAGTGACAGGCATCATACTAGTAGTGCACAAAAGTGTTTATTGTGTTTTACAATTCCCCACCCTCTCGATGGTGCTGCCCCTCCCCCACTGCAACCACCTACGTACTTCCCCACCCCCTTCTCCCTCTCCTGGTGCCCTCAGTGATCGTCAATGTGCTTTGTCCTCCGAGCTCTACCACTACAACTTGGTATGTCCCCAGGATGCCCATCTGAAGTGGAGGCAACAAGCTGCTTTCCTCATCCCGTAGCCTTCGACGCCCCTGGAGGGCATCCTCTGGGGGCTCTGGGACTGGAGGGTCCCAGCTCACTTGTCAGCTGCACATGCACAGCGTTACCGCCCTGTCCTGTGTGCTGACTGTGAAACATGGCCTCATCAGAGGGGGGGAACCTGGGGGAAGCTGGTGGCCACCCTCGCCATTCCATTGGACGTGTCCAGGTTGGCACTCAGCGACCCCTCCTCCTACCCGGTGCCCATAGAGCCCTGGTCGCGCAGCTGGTTTCCTCGGCTGTCCTGCATCATCTGGCACTATCGGTTTTCCATGTTCTGCACCATCATGTCGAAGCCCTTGGCGATGCTCCTCAGTGACTGGGACATGCTCTGCAGTTCCTCGGCCATTCCCATCTGAGAGCGGGACATATCCCGCAGAACCTCACCAGGGTCAGCCTGGTACTGGGTCACACCCCCCACCCCCACCAGCGAGTCTGACATTCTGCTGAGACCCTCAGCCATGGTCATCAACGACTGCGCGGCGCCTTGGACACCTTCATTAGTGGTGCTGACATCGTGCCCCAGGCTCGCCACAGCGGTCGCCACCCCAGCAGTGTTGGCCTCGGTGCCACGCATTGCCGGCAACATCTCCAATAGGCTATGGATCTGCAGCAGCGACGCTGACATCTCCCTCTGAATGTTCCAGCCACACACTAACATCTCCATCAGCTCTGGGATGACATCTTCCACAGACTCAGCATCAGGCTAGGACCCAGCTGAGTCCTGGGATCCAGCAGACCTCCAACTGCTGTCTCACCTAGGGGTTCCTGCCTCCGCCTGCTGTATTTTTTTCCTGCACTGGAGGCGGGTCCTCCTGGTCACACTCCCGCTGCTTACAGCCACCCCCAACTTGTCCCAGGCAGCACTGACTGCCCTATGGCTGACCATCCTGAACTCTCAGGGGATCAGACATCCTGAGTGCTGAATTGGGTGCATTTGAGTGCTATAGTGAGGGTTTGGTGACTGAGGGATAATAAGGGTTCATTTTTATCTAAAGTCTAGTCTTTCTATTATTTAGTTAATTAACTTAAAAGTTGCTGTTAGAAGAAGGTGAATTTTCAATCAGTTTTAAACAAAGGTTCTACTTGTAGGTACTTGCAGCTGGAGCTTGTTAATTAGTTAATTGGATTAGGCCAGTTTTCAGAGGATAGATTCACAGTATAAATGTGAGCCAGCTACAGTGCAGACTTTGTTTGCACTGAGTGCTGAATTTTGAATTTGAGTGCTATAGTGACAGTTTGGTGACTGAGGGAGCGCTGAATTTGGGTGCATTTGAGTGCTATAGTGAGAGTTTGGTGACTGAGGGAGTGCTGAATTTGGGTGCATTTGAGTGCTATAGTGAGAGTTTGGTGACTGAGGGAGTTAGGTGAGGAGGGAGTAAGGTGCTCCTTTCATTTCATTTCCTACATTTCCTCAAAGAGCGTGAAGGGAGCTGGGAGTTTGCAGAGAGTGCAGCTGACTGGGAATAGAGTCGGAGGGCGGAGTTCCAGTTGGTTCACAGGGCAGCTATATTCTGTAAGGTAAGAGGAGATGGAGGCTACGGCAGTTGCATGCTCCTCCTGTAGGATGTGGGTGGTGAGGGATACCACCGGTGTCCCCACTGACTATACCTGCGGGAAGTGCACCCAACTCCAGCTCCTCAGAGACCGTGTTAGGGAACTGGAGCTGGAGCTGGATGAACTTCGGATCATCCGGGAGGCAGAGGAGGTAATAGACAAGAGTTACAGGGAGGTAACCACACCCAAGGTACAGGACAAGAGTAGCTGGGTTAAGTCAGGTGAAAGAAAACGAACTGGCAGACAGTGCAGGGATCCCTCGTGACCGTTCACCTTCAAAACAAGTATACCATTTTGGATGCTGTTGGGGGTGATGACCTACCCCGGGAAGGCCCTAGCGGCCAGGTCTCTGGCACTGAGTCTGGCTCTGTGGCTCAGAAGAGAAGGGGGGAGAATAGAAAAGCAATAGTGATAGGAGACTCAATGGTTAGGGGAATAGATAGGAAATTCTGTGGCCGCGAGCGAGACTCCCGGAAGGTATGTTGCCTCCCGGGTGCCAGAGCCAGGGACGTCTCGGATCGTGTCTTCAGGATCCTTAAGGGGGAGGGGGAGCAGCCAGAAGTTGTGGTGCACATTGGTACCAACGATGCAGGTAGGAAAAGGGGTGTGGATGTAATAAACGAGTTCAGGGAGTTAGGCTGGAAGTTAAATGCCAGGACAGAGAGAATTGTCATCTCTGGTTTGTTGCCGGTGCCACGTGATAGCGAGGCTAGGAATAGGGAGAGAGTGCAGTTGAACACGTGGCTGCAGGAATGGTGTAGGAGGGAGGGCTTCAGGTATTTGGATAATTGGAGTGCATTCTGGGGAAGGTGGGACCTGTACAAGCAGGATGGGTTGCATCCGAACCAGAGGGGCACCAATATCCTGGGAGGGAGGTTTTCTAGTACTCTTCGGGAAGGTTTAAACTAATTTGGCAGGGGAATAGGAACCGGATTTGTAGTCCAGCAACTAAGGTAGCCGATGTTCAGGATGTCAAAGCGTGTAGTGAGGCAGTGGGGAAGGTAACACTGACAAAGGAGAGTACTTGCAGGCACGGAGATGGGTTGAAGTGTGTATACTTCAACGCAAGAAGCAACAGGAATAAGGTGGGTGAACTTAAGGCATGGATCGGTACTTGGGAGTACGATGTGATGGCCATCACGGAAACCTGGATAGAAGAGGGGCAGAAATGGTTGTTGGAGGTTCCTGGTTATAGATGTTTCAATAAGATTAGGAAGGGTGGTAAAAGAGGTGTGGGGGTTGCATTGTTAATTAGAGATAGTATAACAGCTGCAGAAAGGCAGTTCGAGGAGGATTTGCCTACTGAGGTAGTATGGGTTGAAGTCAGACATAGGAAAGGAGCAGTCACCTTGTTGGGAGTTTTCTATAGGCCCCCCAATAGCAGCAGAGATGTGGAGGAACAGATTGGGAAACAGATTTTGGAAAGGTGCAGAAGTCACAGGGTAGTAGTCATGGGTGACTTCAACTTCCCAAATATTGAGTGGAAACTCTTTAGATCAAATAGTTTGGATGGGGTGGTGTTTGTGCAGTGTGTCCAGCAAGCTTTTCTAACACAGTATGTAGATTGTCAGACCAGAGGGGAGGCCATATTGGATTTGGTACTTGATAATGAACCAGGGCAAGTGATAGATTTGTTAGTGGGGGAGCATTTTGGAGATAGTGACCACAATTCTATGACTTTCACTTTAGTAATGGAGAGGGATAGATGCGTTCAACAGGGCAAGGTTTACAATTGGGGGGAGGGTAAATACAATGCTGTCAGACAAGAACTGAAATGCATAAGTTGGGAACATAGGCTGTCAGGGAAGGACACAATTGAAATGTGGAACTTGTTCAAGGAACAGATACTACGTGTCCTTGATATGTATGTCCCTGTCAGGCAGGGAAGAGATGGTCGAATGAGGGAACGGTGGTTGACAAGAGAGGTTGAATGTCTTGTTAAGAGGAAGAAGGATATTTATGTAAGGCTGAGGAAACAAGGTTCAAACAGGGCGCTGGAGGGATACAAGATAGCCAGGAGGGAACTGAAGAAAGGGATTAGGAGAGCTAAGAGAGGGCATGAAAAATCTTTGGTGGGTAGGATCAAGGAAAATCCCAAGGCCTTTTACACATATGTGAGAAATATGAAAATGACTAGAGAGAGGGTAGGTCCGATCAAGGACAGCAGCGGGAGATTGTGTATTGAGTCTGAAGAGATAGGAGAGGTCTTGAACGAGTACTTTTATTCAGTATTTACGAATGAGAGGGGCCATATTGTTGGAGAGGACAGTATGAAACAGACTGGTAAGCTGGAGGAGATACTTGTCAGGAAGGAAGATGTGTTGGGCATTTAAAAAAACTTGAGGATAGACAAGTCCCCCAGGCCTGACGGGATATATACAAGGATTCTATGGGAAGCAAGAGATAAAATTGCAGAGCCGTTGGCAATGATCTTTTCGTCCTCACTGTCAACAGGGGTGGTACCAAGTGATTGGAGAGTGGCGAATGTCGTGCCCCTGTTCAAAAAGGGAATAGGGATAACCTGGGAATTACAGGCCAGTTCGTCTTACTTTGGTGGTAAGCAAAGTAATGGAAAAGGTACTGAGGGATAGGATTTCTGAGCATCTGGAAAGACAGTGCTTGATTAGGGATAGCCAGCACGGATTTGTGAGGGGTAGGTCTTGCCTTACAAGTCTTATTGAATTCTTTGAGGAGGTGACCAAGCATGTGGATGAAGGTAAAGCAGTGGATGAAGTGTACATGGATTTTAGTAAGGCATTTGATAAGGTTCCCCATGGTAGGCTTCTGCAGAAAGTAAGGAGGCATGGGATAGTGGGAAATTTGGCCAGTTGGATAACGAACTGGCTAACCGATAGAAGTCAGAGAGTGGTGGTGGATGGCAAATATTCAGCCTGGAGCCCAGTTACCAGTGGCGTACCGTAGGGATCAGTTCTGGGTCCTCTGCTGTTTGTGATTTTCATTAATGACTTGGATGAGGGAGCTGAAGGGTGGGTCAGTAAATTTGCAGACGATACGAAGATTGGTGGAGTTGTGGATAATGAGGAGGGCTGTTGCCGGCTGCAAAGAGACATAGATAGGATGCACAGCTGGGCTGAGAAGTGGCAGATGGAGTTTAACCCTGAAAAGTGTGAGGTTGTCCATTTTGGAAGGACAAATATGAATGAGGAATACAGGGTTAACGGTAGGGTTCTTGGAAATGTGGAGGATCAGAGAGATCTTGGGGTCTATGTTCATAGATCTTTGTAAGTTGCCACTCAAGTGGATAGAGCTGTGAAGAAGGCCTATGGTGTGCTAGCATTCATTAGCAGAGGGATTGAATTTAAGAACTGTGAGGTGATGATGCAGCTGTACAAAACCTTGGTAAATCCACATTTGGAGTACTGTGTGCAGTTTTGGTCGCCTCATTTTAGGAAGGTGTGGAAGCTTTGGAAAAGGTGCAAAGGAGATTTACCAGGATGTTGCCTGGAATGGCGAGTAGGTCTTACGAGGAAAGGCTGAGGGTGCTAGGCCTTTCCTCATAAGAACGGAGAAGGATGATGGACGACTTGATAGAGGTTTATAAGATGATCAGGGGAATAGATAGAGTAGACAGTCAGAGACATTTTCCCCAGGTGGAACAAACCATTACAAGGGAACATACATTTAAGGTGAATGGTGGAAGATTTCGGGGGGATGTCAGAGGTAGGTTCTTTACCCAGAGAGTAATGGGGGCATGGAATGCACTGCCTGTGGAAGTAGTTGAGTCGGAAACATTAGGGACCTTCAAGCGGCTATTGGATAGGTACATGGATCACGGTAGAATGTTGGGGTAGATTAATTTGTTCTTAATCTAGGACAAAAGTTCGGCACAACATCGTGGGCCGAAGGGCCTGTGCCGTACTGTATTTTTCCATGTTCTATGTTCTTCCTGGTATCTAGCAGCCCGACCAGATCTGCATCCCTGAATCTTGGGGTGGTTTACTCGGCACCATTGTAGCGAGCTGGCTGGGCAAGTGCTGCTTAAGTGCTGATCGACCTTAGCGGGGGGCTACTGAGCACGGTGCCGGCGAATCAGCTGGCGAGATTTAATTTGTGGCGAGAAGTCCGTGGGGCCTCGTTAAGTGCACCAATTAACGTTGACTAGCATTGCTGGCCTCGCCTGGCCGAGCGCCGGGAAGCTCGCGGCAATTCCCACTCGCTACCACACTTAGAAATCTTTCCGGAGAATTACCCCCTAAATCTCGCTGACCAAGAACCAAGCATTGAAGCCCTCAAATACCCTAAATTCATTCCCAAATTTAAGGAGAGTTATGTGGAATTCTTTTTCACCACTTTTGAGAAGGTAGCAAGACAGCTAATAGGCCACCCAAAATGTGGACCTTTATGAGACAAGGTTAGTTGACAGGGAAGGTCCAAGAGGCCTATTCCAAGCTGGCTCCTAAACTGTCTGGTAGTTATGAACAGACCAAGGCTGCCATCCTTACTACTTATGAATTAGCTCCAGAGGGATATCACTAGGAATTCTTTTGATTTTGATTTGATTTGATTTGATTTTGATTTATTATTGTCACATGTATTAGTATACAGTGAAAAGTATTGTTTCTTGCATGCTGTACAAACAATGCATACCGTACATAGGGAAGGAAGGAGATCCACAAAGACCTGGCTAGAGTTTGAAGGGTGAAATCAACTTACATCTGACCGATAGGACCGCTCTTTAAAAATACCCCAAGGGTGAACTTCCGGGTGCGGCGATGACCAGCTGAGTCGCACGTTTCGGCAGCTCCCTGTGAAACGGACTTTTGGGCTCTTGATAGGAGCCCCAACGGCAATTTTAACGGCTGAAAACACCGTGCGGTAAACCAGAAGGGTGTTCCCCCTGGACACGGATGGAAAAAGGAGAGGAAAGTGGCCGGATTGCAGCGGATCCTTTGGAACAACGGCAAGGAAGGCAAGCAGAAACCAAGATGGCGTCGGAAGGTGGCAGTTTCATATGGGGCCCTGAACAACAAGAGTTTTTGAAACGCTGCGTGGAGGAGATAAAAAAGGAAACGAAGAAAGAGTTGTTGGCCCCGATATTACAGGCGATTGAAGGGCTGAAAGAGGAACAAAAGACCCAGGAGCAGGAGCTTCGGGTCGTGAAGGCGAAAGCAGCAGAGAATGAAAACGACATACAGGGCCTGGTGGTGAAGTCGGAGATACAGGAGGCACACCAGAAACGATCTGTGGAGAGGTTGGAGGCACTGGAAAATAACGCAAGGAGGAACAACTTGAGGATTCTTGGCCTTCCTGAAGGTGTGGAGGGGGCGGACGTCGGGGCATATGTGAGCACGATGCTGCACTCGTTAATGGGAGTGGAGGCCCCGACGGGTCCGTTGGAGGTGGAGGGAGCATACCGAGTTATGGTGCGAGGACCGAGAGCAGGAGAAGCTCCCAGAGCCATAGTGGTGAGATTTCTCCGTTTTAAGGATAGAGAAATGGTCCTTAGATGGGCGAAGAAAACTCGGTGTAGTAAATGGGAGAACGCGGTGATCCGCGTCTATCAAGATTGGAGTGCGGAGGTGGCGAGAAGGAGGGTGAGCTTTAATCGGGCCAAAGTGGTACTTCACAAAAAAAAGATAAAGTTTGGAATGCTGCAACCGGCAAGACTGTGGGTCACATATCAAGGGAGGCACCACTACTTTGAGACGGCGGATGAAGCGTGGACTTTTATTGTAGAAGAAAAATTGGAATGATTGGACTACGAAAATGAACGTTTGGACAAAGTGGTGGGACGAGTGGGGGGGGGGCGAAGAGGGATTGTATGATTAATCCTGCGGTATGGTAACTTTTCTTTCTCCCACAGGTGGTGATGGGGGGAGGTGGGGAGGGAGAGGAGATGGGGCGTTGGCCATGGGAGGCGGGGCCGAGGGAGAGGCGCGGGCTTGGTTCCCGCGCTATGATAATTATGGCGGGAATAGAGAAGCAGGAAGGAGGGGGCGCCGCACGGGGCGAGCCGTGATCACGGGGGGAAGCCGAGGTCAGCCAGAGTTTGCTGACTTCTGGGAGCAACATGGGGGGAGTAATTACGCTAGCGGGGGGTCTAGCGGGGGGGGGAGGGGGGAATTACTGGGTTGCTGCTGCTGGGGAAAGGGGGGAGTGGGCGCGGGAAAGGATGGGCGGGGGGGCACCGTCTGGGAGAAATACAGCCGCGTGGGAACTGGGCGAGAAGCTGGAAAAAGATGATGGCTAACCGGCAAGGGGGGGGGGGGGGGTGGGAAGCCCCCCAACTCGGCTGATCACGTGGAACGTGAGGGGGCTTAACGGGCCGATAAAGAGGGCACGAGTACTCGCACACCTTAAGAAACTTAAAGCAGATGTGGTCATGTTACAGGAAACGCACCTGAAACTGATAGATCAGGTTAGGTTGCGCAAAGGATGGGTAGGGCAGGTGTTCCATTCGGGGCTGGATGCGAAAAACAGGGGGGTGGCTATATTAGTGGGGAAGCGGGTAATGTTCGAGGCAAAGACTATAGTGGCGGATAACGGGGGCAGATACGTGATGGTGAGTGGCAAATTACAGGGAGAGATGGTGGTGTTGGTAAACGTGTATGCCCCGAATTGGGACGATGCCAATTTTATGAGGCGAATGCTAGGACGCATCCCAGACCTAGAGACCGGAAAGCTGATAATGGGGGGAGACTTTAACACGGTGTTGGAACCAAGGCTGGATAGGTCGAAGTCCAGGACTGGTAGGAGGCCGGCAGC
Source organism: Scyliorhinus torazame (assembly GCF_047496885.1). Classification (NCBI taxonomy): domain Eukaryota; kingdom Metazoa; phylum Chordata; class Chondrichthyes; order Carcharhiniformes; family Scyliorhinidae; genus Scyliorhinus; species Scyliorhinus torazame. Next base: position 302,160,944 of record NC_092707.1, read on the forward strand.
AGCCAAGGTGCTTAAGGATTTTATGGAGCAGATGGGAGGGGTGGACCCGTGGAGATTCAGTAGACCTAGGAGTAAGGAGTTCTCGTTTTTCTCCTATGTCCATAAAGTCTATTCACGCATAGACTTTTTTGTGTTGGGTAGGGCATTGATCCCGAGGGTGAGGGGAACGGAATATACGGCTATAGCCATTTCGGATCATGCCCCACACTGGGTAGACTTGGAGATAGGGGAGGAAACAAGAGGGCGTCCACCCTGGAGAATGGATATGGGACTAATGGCGGATGAGGGGGTGTGCTTAAGGGTGAGGGGATGCATTGAAAAGTACTTGGAACTCAATGACAATGGGGAGGTTCAGGTGGGAGTGGTCTGGGAGGCGTTGAAGGCGGTGGTTAGGGGGGAGCTGATATCAATAAGGACACATAAAGGGAAGCAGGAGAGTAAGGAACGGGAGCGGTTGTTGCAAGAACTTTTGAGGGTGGACAGACAGTATGCGGAAGCACCGGAGGAGGGACTGTATAGGGAAAGGCAAAGGCTGCAGGTGGAATTTGACTTGCTGACCACAGGCACTGCAGAGGCACAATGGAGGAAGGCGCAGGGTGTACAGTATGAATATGGAGAGAAGGCGAGCAGATTGCTGGCACACCAATTGAGGAAAAGGGGAGCAGCGAGGGAAATAGGGGGGGTGAGAGACGAAGATGGAGAGACGGAGCGGGGAGCGGAGAGAGTGAATGAAGTGTTTAAGACATTTTATAAAAAATTGTATGAAGCTCAACCCCCGGATGGGAGGGAGAGAATGATGGAGTTTTTGGATCGGCTGGAAATTCCCAAGGTGGAAGAGCAGGAAAGGATGGGATTGGGAGCACAGATCACGGTAGAAGAAGTGGTGAAAGGAATTAGGAACATGCAGACGGGAAAGGCCCCGGGACCGGACGGATTCCCAGTTGAATTTTACAGAAAATATTTGGACTTGCTCGCCCCGCTACTGACGAGGACCTTCAACGAGGCAAAGGAAAGGGGACAACTGCCCCCGACTATGTCAGAAGCACCGATATCGCTTCTTTTAAAGAAGGAAAAGGATCCGCTACAATGCGGGTCCTACAGACCAATCTCCCTCCTCAATGTAGATTCCAAGGTCTTGGCCAAGGTAATGGCAATGAGAATAGAGGAATGTGTCCCGGGGGTGGTTCATGAGGACCAAACTGGGTTTGTGAAGGGGAGACAGCTGAACACGAACATACGGAGGTTTTTAGGGGTAATGATGATGGCCCCACCAGAGGGTGAAACGGAGATAGTAGTGGCGATGGATGCCGAGAAAGCATTTGATAGAGTGGAGTGGGATTATCTGTGGGAGGTGTTGAGGAGATTTGGGTTCGGAGAGGGGTATGTTAGATGGGTGCAGCTGTTGTATAGGGCCCCAGTGGCGAGTGTGGTCACGAATGGACGGGGATCGGCATATTTTCGGCTCCATAGAGGGACAAGGCAGGGATGTCCTCTGTCCCCATTACTGTTTGCACTGGCGATTGAGCCCCTGGCGATAGCGCTGAGAGGTTCCAAGGGATGGAGGGGAATACTTAGGGGAGGAGAAGAACACCGGGTATCTTTATATGCGGATGATCTGCTACTATATGTGGCGGATCCAGCGGAGGGGATGCCAGAAATAATGCGGATACTTGGGGAGTTTGGGGATTTTTCAGGGTATAAATTGAACATGGGAAAGAGTGAGCTGTTTGTGGTGCATCCAGGGGAGCAGAGTAGAGAAATAGAAGACCTACCGTTGAGGAAGGTAACAAGAGACTTTCGTTACCTGGGGATCCAGATAGCTAAGAATTGGGGCACATTGCACAGGCTAAATTTGACGCGGTTGGTGGAACAGATGGAGGAAGATTTCAAGAGATGGGATATGGTAGCATTGTCAATGGCAGGGAGGGTGCAGGCAGTTAAGATGGTGGTCCTCCCGAGATTCCTTTTTGTGTTTCAGTGTCTCCCGGTGGTGATCACGAAGGCTTTTTTCAAAAGGATAGAAAAGAGTATCATGGGTTTTGTTTGGGCCGGGAAGACTCCGAGAGTGAGGAAGGTATTCTTACAGCGTAGTAGGGATAGGGGGGGGCTGGCACTACCGAGCCTAAGTGAGTATTATTGGGCCGCTAATATTTCAATGGTGAGTAAGTGGATGGGAGAGGAGGAAGGAGCGGCGTGGAAGAGATTAGAGAGGGCGTCCTGTAGGGGGACCAGCCTGCAGGCTATGGTGACAGCCCCATTGCCGTTCTCACCAAGGAACTATACCACGGGTCCGGTGGTGGTAGCTACACTGAAGATTTGGGGACAGTGGAGACGACATAGGGGAAAGACCGGAGCACTGGGGGGGTCCCCGATAAGAAACAACCATAGGTTTGCCCCGGGGGGAATGGATGGGGGATATGGAATGTGGCAAAGAGCAGGTATAACGCAATTGAAAGATCTATTTGTGGATGGGAAGTTTGCGAGTCTGGGAGCGCTGACCGAGAAATATGGGTTGCCCCAAGGGAATGCATTCAGGTACATGCAATTGAGGGCTTTTGCGAGGCAGCAGGTGAGGGAATTCCCGCAGCTCCCGACACAAGAGGTGCAGGACAGAGTCATCTCAAAGAAATGGGTGGGGGACGGTAAGGTGTCGGATATATATAGGGAAATGAGAGACGAAGGGGAGACTATGATGGACGAACTAAAAGGGAAATGGGAAGAAGAGCTAGGGGAGGAGATTGAGGAGGGGATGTGGGCAGATGCCCTAAACAGGGTAAACTCGTCGTCCTCGTGCGCCAGGCTAAGCCTGATTCAGTTTAAGGTATTACACAGGGCACATATGACTGGAACACGGCTCAGTAAATTTTTTGGGGTGGAGGATAGGTGTGCGAGGTGCTCGAGAAGCCCAGCGAATCATACCCATATGTTTTGGTCATGCCCGGCACTACAGGGGTTTTGGATGGGGGTGACAAAGGTGCTTTCGAAAGTAGTAGGAGTCTGGGTCGAACCAAGCTGGGGGTTGGCTATATTTGGGGTTGCACAAGAGCCGGGAGTGCAGGAGGCGAAAGAGGCCGATGTTTTGGCCTTTGCGTCCCTAATAGCCCGGCGCAGAATATTGCTAATGTGGAAAGAAGCCAAGCCCCCGGGGGTGGATACCTGGATAAATGATATGGCGGGGTTCATAAAGTTAGAGCGGATTAAGTTCGTCCTAAGGGGGTCGGCTCAAGGGTTTACTAGGCGGTGGCAACCGTTCGTCGAATATCTTGCGGAAAGATAGATAGGGGAGAACAAAGAAGGCAGCAGCAGCGGCCCAGGACTTGGGGGGGGGGGGAGGGATGGGGGGGGGGATGGGGGGGGGGGGGTGTGGCCTGAGACAAGGCAGTTGCCAATTAGGGCTAGTTTTTATTTATTTATTTATTTATTTTTTGTTATTTAATATTTATTTGTTGTTGTTTTTGTTTAAATTTAAAAAAGGTCATTATTATCTGTATTGTTACAATGTTGTGTAAAGGATGCACAATGTACTGTGTTGGTTGACCAAAAATTTTCAATAAAATATTATTTAAAAAAAAAATAAATACCCCAAGGGTTACGAGAACGAATATTGCTGGAGAAATTTTAAATCAGCTTACCCTTCAACATCAGAATGCACTCGAGGAGCAGGGATTCCTCACCCATAGGCCTGGAAACTCAGGTAGACCCTTTACAAACCACCACCAAAACTACTGGAAAGATAAGAAGACACCCAGAAAGGAAGGTACAAATGAAGGTGCGAGAACCCCTCCCCAAACCTGAAAGGAGAACATCCGGAGAACGGTGTGTTCCCACTAACAAATTAAGACACTCCAGACCTGAATATTGGAGGTTAAAAGTGAATGATGTAGTCCCAAGAATACCCCTGTAGGTAGTGCAGCAGATCAGACAGGGTCCCTCACTGCAAGAACTAGCTGCTCTGAGGATATTGCCCCATGTGTGGCCGAATCAGACAAAGTGCCTGAGAACTATTGGAGTTTTGACCCCCAGGAACAGTGTCTACACCCTCCCCCCCACCACCACCCAAACCCCATGTGCTTCCTGAAAGCCAAGGCACTGATTAGTGAAGTGGGAAGGAGATATATGTCTGTCCTTCTCCTTTGGGTCCACATACAGTGCAACCTAGTCTCAGGTCCAGAGAGTGTAGGAATTGTCCCTAAACTGCCAGTGGCAGGGATAGATGTCCTACTTGGGAATAATTTGGCTGGCAGTAAAGTGGTCGCATCCCTTATCATTCTAACCCAGCCTAGTGACAAAAGAAAAACTGATCAGCTTCCGTAGTAAGTTCCAGGGATCATCCCTGGTTGGGCAGTGACCCAATCCCAAGCTTGACAGTAAAGCTCAGCTGAGGAGGAACCAGTGCCCCAGCTGGATGACCTAGAGGTCTGGTTTGCAGAGACCTTCTTCAATAACCTGTCTGGAGGGGAAGAGCTGCTCAGTCAAGCCTGTCTGATCAACACAAAGCAGGCAGAATCTGAATAGGAGTGTAGAGTGCAGACTGCCTGCTTTGAAGCAACCGAGTCCCTGAGTGCCATTGTGTGCGAGGTGGGGTAGTAATGAGGATGTAGAGACTCCGCAGGAAGCCTGTGGGTTGTGCTGCACCAGGTTGGAGTGCCCAAGAATACCATCAGGAGATTCGAAGAATTCCCTTTGCTATCTCGATGGCTGGACATGTGGGAACCCAAAAACCCTTAGCCCGTATAAGCAAGCACTTTTACTGGCCACGTGTCCAGACCCACGTGGCTGAGTCCTGCAAAATCTGCCATATTTTCCAGCTTTCAGGGCCACAATTAAACTGGCCTCCCTCAAAACCATGGGTGAACGCCTTGACCAAATACTCATAGACTGGGACCGCTATTCAAAACTAAGGCCGGCTATCAGCCCAATGGAATTAGCCACCTAATTTCCCGAGGGCATCCCCTCAGGAAAATCACAGCCAAGGCCACAATCAAAGGCTAACCCAGTTCTTCACCTAGTATGGCTTGCCAAATGAAATCCAATCGGATCACATAACTAACTTCATGCCCTGAGTGTTTCAGGAGTTTGTACACAGTTCAGGAATAATCCGACCAAAGTCCTCGGTGTATCACCCTCCGTTCCAAGAGATGCAGGAACAGTATCACTAGAATCTAAAAACTATGATCAGGACCCACTGCTCGAAGTAAGCACATGACTGGGATAAGAGTTTGGGCTTCCTACTATTCACTACCAGGGACTCCCTGAGCAAATCCATTGGCCTCAACTCCTTTGAATTAATTTACAGACATGTGGTGTGGGGCTCCCTGAAGCTACTAAAAAATAAGTTCCTGGAGCCCAAGGAGGACACCTCCATGTTGAAGTACGTCTCCACTTTCTGGGAACGACTCTTCAGTACATGTGCAGTGACCAAACTCTTTAGATATTTAGATATTTCAGTAAGCTCGGGGAAGGTGGTAAAAGAGGGCATTGTTAGTCAAGGACAGTATTAAGGTGGCAGAAAGGCCGTTTGATGAGGATTTCATAGAATTTACAGTGCAGAAGGAGGCGATTCAGCCCATCGAGTCTGCACCGGCTCTTGGAAAGAGCACTCTACACAAGATCCACACCTCCACCATATCCCCATAACCCAGTAACCCCACCCAACACTAAGGGCAATTTTGGACACTAAGGGCAATTTAGAATGGCCAATCCACTTAACCTGCACATCTTTGGACTGTGGGAGGAAACCGGAGCATCCGGAGGAAACCCACGCACACACGGGGAGGATGTGCAGACTCCGCACAGACAGTGACCCAAGCCGGAATCGAACCTGGGACCTTGGAGCTGTGAAGCAATTGTGCTATCCACAATGCTACCATGCTACCGTACTGAGGTAGTATGGGCTGAGGTTAGAAACAGGAAAGGAGAGGTCACCCTGTTAGGGGTTTTCTATAGGCCTCCGAAAAGTTCCAGAGATGTAGAGGAAAGGATTGCAAAGATGATTCGAGATAGGAGCGAAAGCAACAGGGTAGTTGTTATGGGGGACTTTAACTTCCCAAATATTGACTGGAAACGCTATAGTTCGAGTACTTTAGGTGGGTCCGTTTTTGTCCAATGTGTGCAGGAGGGTTTCCTGACACAGTATGTAGATAGGCCAAAGAGAGGCAAGGCCATATTGGATTTGATACTGGGTAATGAACCAGGACAGGTGTTAGATTTGGAGGGTGGTGAGCACTTTGGTGATAGTGACCACAATTCGATTACGTTTACTTTAGTGATGGAAAGGGATAGGTATATACTGCAGGGCAAGAGTTATATCTGGGGGAAAGGCAATTATGATGCGATGATCATGACTTAGGATGCATCGGATGGAGAGGAAAACTACAGGGGATGGGCACAATGTAAATGTGGAGCTTGTTCAAGGAACAGCTACTGCGTGTCCTTGATAAGTATGTACCTGTCAGGCAGGGAGGAAGTGGTCAAGCAAGGGAACCGTGGTTTACTAAAGCAGTCGAAACACTTGTCAAGAGGAAGAAGGAGGCTTATGTAAAGATGAGACATGAAGGTTCAGTTAGGGCGCTCGAGACTTACAAGTTAGCTAGGAAGGACCTAAAGAGAGAGCTAAGAAGAGCCAGGAGGGGACATGAGAAGTCTTTGGCAGGTAGGATCAAGGATAACTCTGAAGCTTTCTATAGATATGTCAGGAATAAACGATGACTAGGGTAAGAGTAGGGCCAGTCAAGGACAGTAGTGGGAAGTTGTGCTTGGAGTCCGAGGAGATAGGAGAGGTGCTAAATGAATATTTTTCATCTGTATTCACACAGGAAAAAGACAATGTTGTCGAGGAGAATACTGAGATTCAGGCTACTAGACTAGAAGGGCTTGAGGTTCATAAGGAGGAGGTGTTAGCAATTCTGGAAAGTGTGAAAATAGATAAGTCCCCTGGGCCAGATGGGATTTATCCTAGGATTCTCTGGGAAGCTAGGGAGGAGATTGCTGAGCCTTTGGCTTTGATCTTTAAGTCATCTTTGTCTACAGGAATAGTGCCAGAAGACTGGAGGATAGCAAATGTTGTCCCCTTGTTCAAGAAGGGGAGTAGAGACAACCCCGGTAACTATAGACCAGTGAGCCTTACATCTGTTGTGGGCAAAATCTTGGAAAGGTTTATAAGAGATAGGATGTATAATCAGCTGGAAAGGAATAATTTGATTAGAGATAGTCAACACGGTTTTGTGAAGGGTAGTTTGTGCCTCACAAACCTTATTCAGTTCTTTGAGAAGGTGACCAAACAGGTGGATGAGGGTAAAGCAGTTGATGTGGTGTATATGGATTTCAGTAAAGCGTATGATAAGGTTCTCCACGGTAGGCTACTGCAGAAAATATGGAGGCATGGGATTCAGGGTGATTTAGCAGTTTGGATCAGAAATTGTCTAGCTGGAAGAAGACAAAGGGTGGTGGTTGATGGGAAATGTTCAGGCTGGAGTCCAGTTACTAGTGGTGTACCACAAGGATCTGTTTTGGGGCCACTGCTGTTTGTCATTTTTATAAATGACCTGGAGGAGGGCGTAGAAGGATGGGTGAGTAAATTTGCAGATGACACTAAAGTCGGTGGAGTTGTGGACAGTGCGGAAAGATGTTACAAGTTACAGAGGGACATAGATAAGCTGCAGCGCTGGGCTGAGAGGTGGAAAATGGAGTTTAATGCAGAAAAGTGTGAGGTGATTCATTTTGTAAGGAATAACAGGAACACAGAGTACTGGGCTAATGGTAAGATTCTTGGCAGTGTGGATGAGCAGAGAGATCTCGGTGTCCATGTACATAGATCCCTGAAAGTTGCCACCTAGGTTGAGAGGGTTGTTAAAAAGGCGTACGGTGTGTTAGCTTTTATTGGTAGAGGGATTGAGTTTCGGAGCCATGAGGTCATGTTGCAGCTGTACGAAACTCTGGTGCGGTCGCATTAGGAGTATTGCATGCAATTCTGGTCGCCGCATTATAGGAAGGTTGTGGAAGCATTGGAAAGGGTGCAGAGGAGATTTACCAGAATGTTACCTGGTATGGAGGGAAGATCTTATGAGGAAAGGCTGAGGGACTTGAGGCTGTTTTCATTAGAGAGAAGAAGGTTAAGAGGTGACTTAATTGAGGCATACAAGATGATCAGAGGATTGGATAGGGTGGACAGTGAGAGCCTTTTTCCTCGGATGGTGATGTCTAGCACGAGGGGACATAGCTTTAAATTGAGGGGAGATAGATATAAGACAGATGTCAGAGGTAGGTTCTTTACTCAGAGAGTAGTAAGGGTGTGGAATGCCCTGGCTGCAACAGTAGTGGACTCGCCAACACTAAGGGCATTCAAATGGTCATTGGGTAGACATATAGACGATAAGGAAATAGTGTAGATGGGCTTTAGAGTGGTTTCACAGGTCGGCGCAACATCGAGGGCCGAAGGGCCTGTACTGCGCTATAATGTTCTATGTTCTATGTTCTAAACTGAATTCAAAAGCATTCGCGCAGACTATGAAAAAGCAGGCAGACATGCATGCCAAGACCCAGGCTCTCCAATTGGGGGAACAGGTCCTGGTGCAGCTACCCCTACACTGATCCTTTCTAAGCCAACTTCAGTGGCCCGTGCTGAGGGGCCAGAAGGAACTGCAATGTCAATGACCTGATCCACAAACCAGATAGGAGGAAAAAGCACTGGTCATGCCACCGTAACCTGTTAAATAAATATACGGCCGGGAGCCTGGTCGCCTATTGGGTGTTTGCCAGAGGGTGGAAATGATGGAGGACTGTCAGGAGGGGTCATCTGAGAAGGGGGAACTGGAGGGTGCACAGGTTGAACCCCAGCTAACAAGCTGGTAAACACTGGGGTCCTGGAAGACTTAAATGACCACTTATCATACCTTTTTAAAAATAAATATTTTTATTAAAGTTTGAATTTGTACACTGTACAAGAGATGGATGAAACGGTTATTATTTACAATTTACACTTTGTTCCTTTTCAGCACCTCCTCACCATCCTCCCTTTGTTCCTCCATCCCACCCACCCCCCACCCCCCACCCCTGCTCCCCCCTCCCTTTTCTACTGTCTGCGGGTCCTATCCTAAGCCCTTCCCTTCACCATAGATGGTTTGTTTTGTTTTGCCGTTTGGTTTGTGCTTCTAGCTTTGTGAGGGGCCCTCTGACCTCTGTGTCGGCCTCTCCCTGGGCTCCCTTTTGGTGTTGCCTTGGGTCTCTCCCCCCCTGTTGCCCCCCTCTCGTTCCTGTCGGCTTTACGTGGCCCTTGTAGTTCCCATGCATCCCCCCCACCCCCTCCCCCCTTTCTATCCGTTGTTGGCTTCGAACAGGTCTTGGAACAGACTGATGAATGGCACCCAGGATTTGTGGAAGGCCTCATCCGACCCTCGGATAGTGTATTTGATCTTCTCCAGATGGAGACATACCGCCGGGTCTGCCAGCCAGTCCGCAGCTGTGGGAGGTGCTGCTGATCGCCAGCCGAGCAGGATTCTCCGGCGTGAGATTAGCGAAGCAAAGGCAAGGGTGTCAGCCCTCTACCCCATGTGAATTCATGGCTGGCCTGACACCCCGAAGACTCTAGGGCACAGCTCCACCCTCACCCCACAACCTTGGGCATCGCCTCGAAGAAGGCTGTCCAGAACCCGTCAAGTCTGGGGCAGGCCCAAAACATGTGGATGTGGCTGGCCGGGCCTCCTTGGCACCATTCACATTTGTCCTCCACCTCCGGGAAGAACCTGCTCATTCGGGTTCTTGTGAAAATGAAAATCACTTATTGTCACAAGTAGGCTTCAATTAAGTTACTGTAAAAAGTCCCTGGTCGCCACATTCCAGCGCCTGTTCGGGGAGGCTGGTACAGGAATTGAACCATGCTGCTGGCCTGCCTTGGTCTGCTTTAAAAGCCAGCGATTTAGCCCAGTGAGCTAAACCAGCCCCTGTTGTCAGGTGTGCTCTGTGCACCAATTTAAGCTGCATGAGGCTTAGCCTTGCACCAAAGGAGGTGGAGTTGGCCCTGTTCAGCCCTTTGCTCCTGAGTCCCCACCCTACTGTCCTGAACTCTTCCTCCCATTTCTCCCTTGTTCTGTCTAGTGGTGAGCATGTCCCTGACCGCTACCGTCCCCCCGATCCTGCCTGCACCTCTTAAAGGTGACGGCTGGTAAGGCTGATGGAAACCTGTGGTTCCAGCAGATGGGAGCCATAGTGCACACCTTGGTTAGACCGAAGTGTTGTCTCATCTTGTTCCGGGTTCTTCGTGTTGCTACGAACCCTGGGCTGACTGAGTGTTTTGCCGGCGGGATAGGAGCACTGTCATGGCAAGGGGTTGGAGGGTCATTCCCGTGCAGGAGTTCTCTTCCATCCTCACCCATTCCATGTTCGGTTCCCTTACCCATCCCCTCACTCTCTCAGCCGTGGCTGCCCAGTGGTGGTATTGCAAGATCAGGAGGGCCAGGCCTCTCATGCTTCTTCTCCTCTGCCGTGGTGTCTTAGGGATTCTTGGATTTTTCTCCCCCCCACACAAACGGCATAATCATTTTGTCTATGTTTTGGAAAAAGGCCTTGGGAATGAAGATCGGTATGGATCTAAACAGGAAGAGGAACCTCAGCAGTACATTTGTCTTAATTATCTGCACCCTTCCTGCCAGGGAAAGCGGGAATGCATCCCATCTCTGGAGGTCCTTTTTAACTTCCTCCGCCAGACTGGTCAGCTTCCACTTGTGGATCCGTGTCCAATCGTGGGCTATCTGGATCCCCAGGTAGCTGTCATGATATTCAAATGAACATCACAACACATACATAATGATAGACAGAGCAACGGACCAATTAGCACACATAACACGACAGACAATCACAGACAAGAGCAGACACAGTACAAAACAAGAAACACGACACTTCCTGGGCAGTCCATCAGGAGACGGCACAGGGCCAGGACCTCAAAGCAAGACACTCACACAGTCACCATGTGCTGAGTACAAAGTTTGTTGTATAAATAGTTTAACAGAATAAAACTGCGTTGTACCAATCGCAACCGTTTTGGTTCGTCTGTATCGCTCGGCCCCACTAGCCACTGGTCTCTCACCAGCACAGCTGCTGATGGGTCGCGCCCTCAAAACCACTGTGCCTTCCATCCTGGCACCAACAATAGACCGTGCTCCGGTACTGCATAGGATGCAACTGCAGCGCGGTCGCCAGAAGAGATCGTATGACACATGGGCAACTGATCTTCCCGCCCTGGCCCCTGGAGACGACGTCCGCATCCACCTGCCAGGAGGTGGCTGGTCAGCACCTGCCGAAGTTCTCTGACGCGTGGCTCCCCGCTCGTTCCTGGTACGCATGCCTGATGGATCCGTGCGTAGGCGCAATCGCCGGGCTCTTCGCTTACTTCCACGTTCGCAACGGGACCTCACACTGACGCCGTGTCCTCCACTGGTTCCTGATAACGACTTTGTGGAGCTGCCTTATACCATGCCCCTTCCGTCACCGCCCGTGGCCAGGCCCGCACCTCAGCCGGTGGTTCCTGACCCACCCTTGAGGTGGTCAACCCGAATTCGTCGCCCACCTACTAGACTGGACTTATGAGACTGTTTACACGTTGAACTTTTGCAACCACTGTTTTAACATGTCTATGTTTTTCTAGTTACAGGCATTCGTTTGATCGTTCCAAATTTCCACGTTGTTTTTTCTTTTTGTTATGGTACAACCTCGTTAGCATGTCACACCTGACATCGCCCCTTGTATATGGCTAAGCCATATATGTATATGGCTTGTATATACATATGTATACATATGTATATGTATATGCATATGTGTATGGTAAATATTACGCACACACATATATAGCTGCACTCAGGACACATTTCTATTTATAACCACGTAGGCACATAATCTTGTAAAAAAGGGGGATGTCATGATATTCAAGTGAACATCACAACACATACATAATGATAGACAGAGCAATGGACCAATTAGCACACATAACTCGACAGCCAATCACAGACAAGAGCAGACACAGTACAAAACAAGAAACACGACACTTCCTGGGCAGTCCATCAGGAGACGGCACAGGGCCAGGACCTCAAAGCAAGACACTCAAACAGTCACCATGTGCTGAGTACAAAGTTTGTTGTATAACTAGTTTAACAGAATAAAACTGCATTGTACCAATCGCAACCATGTTGGTTCGTCTGTACCTCAGAGCACCCAACACTTCAGTAGCGGAACCTGTTTTGGGCTATTTTAAATGGGAGAACTTCCAGCTCCATGCCTCTCCCGTTCGGGTTCACCGGGAAACCTCATTTTTGCCTAGGCTGGGTTTGTAGTCCGAGAAGGCACCAAACTCTTCCAGAAGCCTCGTGATTTCTTTCATGACGTTTTGTGGGCCCAAGATGTAGAGGAGCAGATCATCCGCATAGAGTAAGACTCTGAGCTCTCTGTCTCCTCTTCGGATACCCTTCCAACCTCTTGCGTCACGCAGGGCAATTGCCAGGGTGAGCAAGAGCGTGGACAGCAGGCATCCCTGCCTTGTGCCTCTGTGCAACTGGGAGTATTCGGAGCTGGTGTTGTTGGTCCGTACACTCGCCATGGGGCATTGTACAGGGGTTTCACCCATGCGGTGAACCCTGTCCCCAGCCCAAACCGCTCCAGTACCTGAATGAGGTACTTCCATTCGACTCTGTTGAAGGCCTTTTCTGCGTCCAGGGAGACAATCACTTCTGGTGTTTTCTCCCCGGATTGGGTCAGTATCACATTCAGCAGCCGTTTGATGTTTGCAGTTAGCTGTCTACCCTTGACAAAAACCTGTCTGGTCCTCTACGACCACCTCTGGTACGCAGTTCTCCTTTTTCCTGGCCAGGACCTTTGCGTGTATTTTCATGTCCACATTGAGCAGAGAAATGGGTCTTTATGATCCACACTCCATTGGGTCTTTGTCTTTCTTGGGTATCAGCGATATGGTGGCCTGTGTTAGCATTGGAGGCAAGGTGCCTCTCACTAGCGAGTCTGCGAACATCTCCCGTAGGTTCGGGGCGAGAGCCGGTGCGAATTCTCTGTAGAAGTCCTCCGGGAACCCGTCAGGTCCTGGCGCCTTCCCCGTCTGCATGGACTTGATGCTCTCCATGGCATCTCCCAGTTCTATTGATGCTTCCAGCTCCCCCAGTCTGTCATCGTCCACGACTGGCATGTCCAGTCCATCGAGGAACCGTTTCACCCCGTCGCCGCGTCAGGAGTCTCGGAGGTGTACAGTCCTCGGTAGAAGCCTCAAATGCTTGGTTAACCTTTTAGTTCGGCTACCAGTCCACCTCTGCGGACCTTCACCTGTACTATTTCCCTTGTGGCTGCCTGCTTTCTCAGCTGGTGAGCCAGCAGGCGGCTAGCCTTCTCTCCGTGTTCACAACAGGTCCCCCGTGTCTGGCAGAGTTGGTGCACTGTTTTTCTGGTGGATAGCCGGTTAAAGCCCATTTGTAGCTTTTACCTCTCCACCAGCAGCTCTACGGTCAGGGCCTCGGAGTACTTTCCGTGGACCTCCAGGATGGAGTCAATCAGTTGTTGCCTAGCCGTCCTCTCGTCCCTGTCTCTATGGGTCTTGTAGGCTATAATTTCTCCCTTACTCACCACCTTCAGTGCCTCCCAGTACATGGAAGGTCACACCTCCCGTTCTACATACATAGATACATAGAAGGTAGGAACAGGAAGAGGCCTTTTGGCCCTTCGAGCCTGCTCCGCCATTCATCACGATCATGGCTGATCATCCAACTCAATAGCCTAATCCTGCTTTCTCCCCATAGCCTTTGATCCCATTCTCCCCAAGTGCTATATCCAGCCGCCTCTTGAATATATTCAAAGTTTTAGCATCAACTACTTCCTGTGGCAATGAATTCCACAGGCTCACCACTCTGTGTGAAGAAGTGTCTCCTTATCTCTGTCCGAAATGGTTTATCCTGAATCCTCAGGCTGTGACCCCTGGTTCTGGACACATCTATCATTGGTAACATCTTCCCTGCATCTACCCTGTCTAGTCCTGTTAGAATTTTATAAGTCTCTATGAGATCTCCCCTCATTCTTCTGAACTCCAGCGAGAACAATCACAACCTAGTCAATCTCTCCTCATATGACAGTCCCGCCATCCCTGGAATCAGTCTAGTAAACCTTCGCTGCACTCCCTCGAGAGCAAGTATATCCTTCCTTAGAGAAGGAGACCAAAACTGCACACAATACTACAAGTGTGGTCTCACCAAGGCACTGTACAATTGCAGCAACACATCCCTGCTTTTGTAATCAAAACCTTTTGCAATGAAGGCCAACATACCATTAGCCTTCTTTACCGCCTGCTGCACCTGCATGCTTACCTTCGGCGAATGTTGCACAAGGACACCCAGGTCCCGCTGCACACTCCCCTCTCCCAATTTACAACCATTCAGGTAGTAATCTGCCTTCCTGTTTTTGCTTCCAAAATGAATAACCTCACACTTATCCAAATTATACTGCATCTGCCATTGGTTTGCCCACTCGCCCAACCTGTCCAGATCTTGCTGTAGGATCTCTGTATCCTCGTCACAATTCCTACCACCTAATTTGGTATCATCTGCAAACTTTGAGATGTTACATTTTATTCCCTCATTTTATCAATATTAGGCAGGAACTGAAGAACCTAGATTGGGGGCAGATGTTTGAGGGTAAATCAACATCTGATATGTGGGAGGCTTTCAAATGTCAGTTGAAAGGAATTCAGGACCGGCATGTTCCTGTGCGGAAGAAGGATAAATACGGCAAATTTCGGGAACCTTGGATAACGAGAGATATGGTAGGCTCGTCAAAAAGAAAAAAGAGGCATTTGTCAGGGCTAGAAGGCTGGGAATAGACGAAGCCTGTGTGGAATATAAGGAAAGTAGGAAGGAACTTAAGCAAGGAGTCAGGGGGCTAAAAGGGGTCATGAAAAGTCATTGGCAAATAGGGTTAAGGAAAATCCCAAGGCTTTTTACACGTAAATAAAAGGCAAGAGGGTAGCCAGGGAAAGGGTTGGCCCACTGAAGGACAGGCGAGGGAATCTATGTGTGGAGCCAGAAGTATTCACCATAGAGAAGGAATTAGTGGATGTTGAGTCTGGAGAAAAGTGTGTAGATAGCCTGAGTCACATTGAGATCCAAAAAGATGAGGTGTTGGCGTCTTGAAAAATATTACGGTTGATAAGTCCTCAGGGCCTGATGGGATCTACCCCAGAATACTGAAGGAGACGAGAGAGGAAATTGCTGACAGAAATCTTTGGATCCTCACTGTCTTCAGGTGATGTCCTGGAGGACTGGAGAATAGCCAATGTTGTTCCTTTGGAGAAGAAGGGTAGCAAGGATAATCCAGGGAACTACAGGCCGGTGAGCCTTACGTCAGAGGTAGGGAAATTACTGGAGAGAATTCTTCGAGACAGGATCTACTCCTATTTGGAAGCAAATGGACGTATTAGTGAGAGGTAGCACGGTTTGTGAAGGGGAGGTCGTGTCTCAGTAACTTGATAGAGTTTTTCGAGGAGGTCACAAAGATGATTGATGCAGGTAGGGCAGTGGATGTTGCCTATATGGACTTCAGTAAGGCTTTTGACAAGGTCCCTCATGGCAATCTGGTACAAAAGGTGAAGTCACATGGGATCAGGGGTGAGCTGGCAAGATGGATACAGAACTGGCTAGGTCATAGAAGGCAGAGAGTAGCAAAGGAAGGGTGCTTTTCTGATTGGAGGGCTGTGTCTAGTGGTGTTCTGCAGGGATCAGTGCTGGGACCTTTGCTGTTTGTAATATATATAAATGATTTGGAGGAAAATGTAACTGGTCTGATTAGTAAGTTTGCAGACGACACAAAGGTTGGTGGAATTGCGGATAGCAATGAGGATTGTCAGAGGGTACAGCAGGATTTAGATAATTTGGAGACTTGGGCAGAGAGATGGCAGATGGAGTTTAATCCGGACAAATGTGAGGTAGTGCATTTTGGAAGGTCTAATGCAGGTAGGGAATATACAGTGAATGGTAGAACCCTCAAGGTTATTGACAGTCAGAGAGATCTCGGTGTACAGGTCCACAGGTCACTGAAAGGGGCAACACAGGTGGAGAAGGTAGTCAAGAAGGCATACGGCATACTTTCCTTCATTGGCCGGGGCATTGAGTGTAAAAATTGGCAAGTCATGTTGCAGCTGTATAGAACCTCAGTTAGGCCACACTTGGAGTATAGTGTTCAATTCTGGTTGCCACAATACTAGAAGGATGTGGCGGCTTCAGAGAGGGTGCAGAAGAGATTTACCGGGATGTTGGCTGGTATGGAGGACATTAGCTATGAGGGCAGGTTGAATAAACTCAGTTTGTTCTCACTGGAACGACGGAGTTTGAGGGGCGACCTGATAGAGGTCTACAAAATTATGAGGGGGATAGACAGAGTGGATAGTCAGAGGTCTTTTCCCAAGGTAGAGGGGTCAATTACCAAGGGCATAGGCTTAAGGTGCGTGGGGCAAGGTTTAGAGGAAATGTACGAGGCAAATCTTTTACACAGAGGGTAGTGAGTGCCTGGAACTCACTGCCGGAGGACGTGGTGGAAGCAGGGACGATAGTGACATTTAAGGGGCATCTTGCCAAATACATGAATAGAATGGAAATAGAGGGATACGGACCCCGGAGGTGCAGAAGATTTTAGTTTAGATGGGCAGCATGGTCGGCACAGGCTTGGAGGGCCGAAGGGCCTGTTCCTGTGCTGTATTTTTCTTTGTTCTTTGTTCATTCAAATCATTAATATATATTGTGAATAGCTGGGGGTCCCAGCACCGATCCCTCTGGTACCCCACTGGTTACTGCCTGCCAATTTGAAAAGGACCCATTAATCCCTACTCTTTGTTTCCTCACTGCCAACCAGTTTTCTATCCACCTCAATAAATTTCCCCCAATCCCATGCGCTTTAATTTTGCACAATAATCTCTTATGCGGGACTTTGTCAAACGCTTTATGAAAGTCCAAATATAGCACATTGACTGGCTCCCCCTTGTTGACTATACTGGTTACCTCTTCAAAGAATTCCAACAGATTTGTCAAGCATGATTTTCCCTTCGTAAATCCATGCTGACTCTGACTGATCGTGCCACAGCTTTCTAAATGTTCCGCTATAAAGTCCTTGATAATGGACCAAGCATTTTCCCCACTACCGATGTTAGGCTTACTGGTCTATAATTCCCTGCTTTCTCTACCTCCCTTTTTGAATATCGGAGTGACGTGAGCTACCCTCCAATCTTCAGGGACAGTTCCAGAGTCTATAGAATCCCGGAAGATGACCACCAATGCATCCACTATTTCCAGAGCCACCTCCTTAAGCACTCTGGGATGTCGATTCTCAGGCCCTGGGGATTTATCCGCCTTCAATCCCATCAATTTTCCCAGCACCATTTCTCTACTAATGTTGATCTCCCTCAGTTCTTCCCTCTCACTAAACCTTTCATTCTCCAACATTTCTGGGATTTGATTTATGTCCTCATTTGTGAAGACAGAACCAAAGTAGGGGCTGGTTTAGCACAAGGCTAAATCGCTGGCTTTGAAAGTAGACCAAGGCAGGCCAACAGCATGGTTCAATTCCCGTACCAGCCTCCCCGAATAGGTGCCGGAATGTGGTGACGAGGGGCTTTTCACAGTAACTTCATTTGAAGACTACTTGTGACAATAAGCGATTTTCATTTCATTCATTTAATTGCTCAGCCATTTCTTTGTCCCTTAGTATGCATTCCCCTGTTTCTGTCTGCATTTCTCTTTCCCAATCTCTTTCTCTTCACATATCTGTGTGAAACTCTTAGTGTCAGTCTTTATGTTCCCTGCAAGCCTCCTTTCGTACTGTACTTTCCCCTTCTTAATCAATCCCTTTGTCCTTCTTTGCTGAATTCTAAACTGCTCCCAATCCTCAGACCTATTATTTTTCTTGGCCAATCTGTATGCTTCTTCCTTGGATCGGATACTATTTCTAATTTCCTTTGTCAGCCATGGATTGGCCCTCTTACCCCCTTTGCTTTTGTGCCAGACAGGAATGAACAGTTGCTGTAGTTCCTCCATGCGTTCCTTGAATGTTTGCCATTGTCTATCCGCTGTCATCCCTTTAAATAACTCTCCCCAATCTATCAAGGCCAACTCACGCCTCATATCCTCATAGTTCCCTTTATTAAGATTCAGCACCCTAGTCTCCGAATCAACTACTTCACTCTCCATCTTGATAAAAAATTCTATCATGTTATGGTTGCTCACCCCCAAGGGGTCTCGTACAGCCAGATTGGCGATGATTCCCTTCTCATTACACAGTATCCAGCCTAAGATGGCCTGCTCTCTAGTTGGTTCTTCCACATATTGGTCAAGAAAACCATCCCGTATACACTCCAGGAATTCCTCCTCTACGGCATTGTGGCTAATTTGATTTGCCCAATCTATGTGAAGATTAAAATCACCCACGATCACAGATATTCCCTTATTACATGCATCACTAATTTCTTGTTTAATGCCAACCTCACCAGTGCAGTTTTGGGGTCTATATATGACACCCACTAATGTTTATTGTCCCTTGGTATTTCTCAACTCTACCCATACAGATTTCACATTGTCAGAGCTAATATCCTTTCTCACTATTGTGTTAATTTCCTGTTTAACCAGCCCAGTGCCACGCCACCATCTTTTCTTGTATGCCTGTCCTTCCTAAATACTGAGAACCCTGGGACATTCAGTTCCCATCCCTGTTCACCCTGCAGCCATGTCTCCGTAATCCCAATTATATCATACCCATTTATATCTATCTGTGCGATTAGTTTATCCACTTTATTGCAAATGCTCCGTATATTAAGGCACAGAGCCTTTAAGTTTGTCTTTTTCACAATGCTCGTCTTGCTCCCAATATTTTTCTCGACTGCCCTGTTTGAATTTTGTCCTTGGTTTCTCCACCTATCACTTTTCTGATTCACTTTTCTACCTTTTGCTTTTGTCTTTGCTCCCTCTTTCTCTGACTCCTTGCATAGGTGCCCATCCCCCTGGCATTTTAGTTTAAACCCTCCCCAGTCGCTCTGGCAAATAGCCCCCCTAGGACATCAATTCCAGTCCTGGTTGTTAGTAACGTACTCGCCTATGGCCTGTGATGTTTTCTGGCAGATAACCTTGTCGGCCAAGAGGTCCGTGTCCAACCACTATATGGGGCGTTGGGCACGGCCCATCTCCAACCTCACATCCATGTGATGTGGAGCTTGGTCGAAGATTACAACCGCGGAGTATTCCACCCTGACTATTCCTGGAAGCACTGATTTCCCCACTACAACGAAGCCAATGTGGATGTAGACCCTGTGTACTGGTGAGAAGAATGAGAATTGCTTCTCACCTAGGTGCAGGAACCGCCATGGGTCCACTGACCCCATCTACTCCATGAACATTCCCAGTTCCCTAGCCATGTCTGTCGTTTTCCCCTTTCTGGTGTTTGATCGGTCCGTCAATGGGTCCTGTATGCAGTTAAATTCCAACCCCCCCCCCCCCAAGATCAGTCGGTGCATATCTATGTCAGGGATTTCCACCATGGTCTTCTTTATGAAATCTGTGTCGTCCCAGTTGAGCGGGTTACGTTTATCATGAATACCGGTGCCCTGACTAGGATACTGACCATAGCGTACTGTCCCCCTGGGTCCGTAACCGTCTTTGTCACCATGAAAACCGCAAACTCACTTATCAGTATGGCTACCCCCTCATCCCCGCCCCCAGCTCTCGTCCCATAGCAGGAATGGTAGGTCTGTCCCACCCAGCCTTTCCTTACCCGCAATTGGTCCTTCTCCCTCAGGTGCGTCTCCTGGAGGATGACTGTGTTAGTTTTTAAACTTCTCCGATGGGCGAAGACTCTGGATCTTTTCACTGGGCCATTAAATCCCCTAATATTCCAGGTGATAATCATGGTTGGGATTTCTGCACCCCCCCTCCCCCCCCCCCACCCCCCCACCCTGCGGGATCACCCATATTTACCTGGTGGGTGCGCCCCTTTGTTAGAGGGCCATCCAAATGGCCACGGTCGCCATTCTCACCATGAAGCCCCTGCGCTCCGGGGTTTCCCTTTGTCCAGGGGGCACCTAACATGGCTGCCAACTGTGCACGCCAAGAGGATGAGCCCCTGCACTCCGGGATCTCCCTTTGTTTCAGGATCTTCCAAATGGCTGCTTATGGTGCCATCTTGTACCATCAACCAAACCTAACCTGTTGAAGCCAGTCTAAAACCCTCCCCTTGAAAACCCTACAAACGAACCAACACGGTTGTAGATGGTACAACTCTGTTTATTATTCTTGATAACATCTACTGTATACTTCTGGCTGTGGTTCGTACTTCACCAGCTAACCTGTGGACCCAGCCCTTGCACTATCTTAGAGAGGCACTCAGCACATGGTGTATGTCTGAGTGGCACGCTGTGAGCTCTGTGCTCTGAGCTATCTCCTGCTGGAATCAGCGGGAACTGTGGTGTTCCCCGTTTTATAGTGCGTGTGCTCTCACTGGTGATTGGCTGTGATGTTGCGTGTGTGTTGATTGGTCCGTTGATCTGTCCATCAGTGTGTGTGTGTGTTTGCACCATGATATGTTTATATGAATATCATGACAAATTCCAAATGGACATTTTGACGCAAAATGGAGAATGGACACTTTACCTTAAAATAATATGTAATTAAGAGGTCAGGTGGCCTTTCCTTTCCTGTCAATATACATGGAACCACACAAGGCCCTCAAACTCATCTTCATGTCTGGACAAAACATTGAAATGCAGATGAACTTTTACGACATATCTTTGAGCAGTTATAAAATGAAACATAACTGACTGCCCTTGTCCAAATATTTTTTTAAAAAATGATTCACAATACTGCTTGCAGACTTTTTGGCTTTGGAGTGGAATTGCAAAGAATGGGTGTGAAAGACCCCATATGAAAGGGTGAAACTCAGACCACATTGTTTGACAATGGCCTAGTTGTCAGAAACCTTTTGAGAGGAAAATAAACAGAAGCACTCTGATCCCATGACAGAATCAAGGTTTTAAGAAAAGGACATTCAGTAAGGCACATTTGTGGAGCAGCAAGGCAAAGAAAGATCCAACCCAGCACATGACGGGGCCCTGCCTGAGAACCATCAGCAGGCAGAGAGTTGGCCTTTACCTCTCTATTCGAGGAACCGCTACAGGGAGTGGAACTAGAGAAAACTGCTGCTGTAAACGGTAAACCACAGCTGATTTGTCTTTCTAAACCTTCACACGCTACTCTTCGATGGATCAAACAGGAATCGCAGATCTGCAATCCTTCAAGGAAAAGCAAGTGTGGCATAGGTCTCAAACTTTTAAGACACAACTGCATTTGTATTCACAATCTTTTCTTGAGTTTATGTGCGGGTCTGTGTGAGTGTGTGTGGTTGCAAATACATTTGGGTGTTGAATAATAAAGATTTATCTTTCTTTTTAAACACTTGATGCACTGTCAATTACTACAAAGACGAGAGTAGTGAATAATCGAGGCTTTATTGAGCAGAGATGTGTAGCCTCCTGTAGCTGCTCCCAGAATGGGAGCAGCACCGGCTTGCACACACATTTATACACCGCCTACTGTGCGGATCCAGCAGGCAGGGATTTACCCATGTGCCTCCAGTACATGAGTCTTACCGTACTACCTCTAATACAGTTAGTGGTGACTACCACATTCACCCCCTGTTAAAAAAAGAGTCCGGCGGGAGTGGTGGAAAAAATTTTGCCAGTTCAGTCTGTCGGGGGCCTTGATCCTCCGCTGTGATCGCCTCAGGCCTGGTGGTTATGCAGGCGCCGACTTGGTCACCTGTGACTCCGGGAGCGTGTTGGCCTCGTCTTCGTCGCCCCTGAGTGGAACCAGTAGGAGGACGGTTCCTCCTGGGGTGGAGGCTGCGATGAGGTGCGCTGGGGGGAGGGGGAGTGATGCAGGGGCAACCGGAGGGGGGTCATGGGTGGGGACCCAGTGGATGCCAGGTCCCAGAGGGAGACTGTGTCCTGGTGCCCGTCGGGGTGCCCCACGTAGGCGTACTGCGGGTTCGCGTGCATGAAGTGGACTCTTTCGACCAACGGGTCCGACTTATGGGTCCGCATGTGTTTGCGAAGGAGGACGGGTCCAGGGACAGTCAGCCATGTTGGGAGCGAGACCCCGGAGATGGACTTCCTGAGGAAGGCAAAGAAACGTTCATGGGGGTTTCGTTAGTTGCGGTGCAGAGGAACGTTCGGATGGAGTGCAGCGTGATGAGGAGGATATCCTGCCAGCCGGAGACCAGGAGATTTTTAGACCGTAGGGCCATTCTCCCCCTCCACCTGCCCGTTTCCCTGGTGGTTGTAGCTGGCCATCCTGCTCAAGGCAATGCCCTTGCTGTGCAGGAACTGATGCAGCTCATCGCTCACAAAGGAGGATCCCCGGTCGCTGTGGACGTAAGTGGGGAAACCAAACAGGGCGAAGATACTGTGGAAGGCTTTAATGACAGTGGCAGAAGTCATATCGGGGCATGGGATGGCGAAGGGAAACCAGGAGTACTCATCGACCACGTTCAGAAAGAACGTGTTGCGGTCGGTGGAGGGGAGGGGTCCTTTGGAGTCCATGCTGAGGCGTTCAAAGAGGCTGGAGGCCTTCACCAGGTGCGCTCGATCTGGCCGGTAGAAGTGTGGTTTGCACTACGCGCAAATCTGGCAGTCCCTGGTCACGGCCCTTACCTCCTCAATGGAGTAGGGCAGGTTGCGGGCCTTGATGAAGTGGAATTTTAGAAGGTTAACGTTGTGGTCCTGCTGATCGTGGCCGTAGATGGTGATGTTGTCTAGGTACGGGAAGTAGTAAAGACTGGGGAGAAACACAGAATGGTCACGCAGTCCGTACTGGTCAACCATTCGCTCCATCACACGTTGGAAGACCGAGACCCCATTAGTGATGCCGAAGGGAACCCTAAGGAAGTGATAGAGGTGGCCATCTGCTTTGTACGCAATGTATTGGCGGTCCTCCATGCGGATGGGGAGCTGGTGGTAGGCGGACTTCAGGTCCACTGTGGAAAAGACCCGATACTGTGCAATCTGATTGACCATATCAGATATGCATGGGAGGGGGTACGCGTCGAGCTGGGTGTACCGCTTAATGGTCTGACTGTAGTCAATGACCATTCTGTGTTTCTCCCCAGTCTTTACTACTACCACGTGGGTTCTCCAGGGCTGTTGCTGGCCTCAATGATGTCTTCCCGCAGAAGCTGCTGGACCTCCGACCTGATGAAGGTCCTGCCCTGGGCACTGTACCGTCTGCTCCTGGTGGCGACTGGTTCGCAATCCGGGGTGAGGTTTGCAAACAAGGAAGGTGGATCGACCTTAAGGGTTGTGGGGCCGCATACGGTGAGGGGGGGTAGGGGTCCGCCGAATTTTAAAGTTAAGCTTTGGAGGTGACATTGGAAGTCCAGACCGAGTAACAGGGCAGCGCAAAGGTGGGGGAGGACGTAGAGCCGGAAGTTGGTGAACTCTACGCCCTAGACGGTGAGGGTCGCGATGCAGTACCCCCGGATTTCCACGGAATGGGATCCGGAGGTCAGGGAGATTTTCTGGGTAACGGGCTGTACGGGAGCAGCGCCTTACCGTTGTGGGGTGGATGAAGCTTCTGGAGTCAAAAAGGCAGGATGTCTTGTGCCCATCGATTTTAACCGTTGTCGTTGCTGTTGCGATGTTGTGGGGCCGGGACTGGTCGAGGGTGATCGAGGCGAGCTGCGGCCGATGCTGGAAGGCCCCGGGCTGGTCAGTGGTGGTAGCAGACGATGAACGGCCAGACGAGCTTCCCGACGAGCAGGGGTCCTGAGGCGCCGTCCAAAATGGCACCGAAGATGGCGGCGCCCATGGGGCGCACATGATGGGCGGCATTAAAGATGGCGGCGCCCACGTGCCGCACGTGGGGGGTGTAGGAACGCTGGGCCTAGAAACAGCGGCGACCAACCGGGCCTGGCACACAGCAGCAAAATGTCCCTTTTTTCCGCAGCCGTTGAAGGTTGCGCTCCACGCCGGGCAGCGCTGCCGGGGGTGTTTGTTCTGCTTGCAGAAATATCATTTGGGCCACCCGGGGTTGGCTGGCTGCCGCGTGGCGCAGGCTTGCGGTGGGCTGGGGTCGGTAGCTGGTGGGGCCCACGATGCCGATGAGGGTGCCGTGCGGTCGGGGGCGTATAACTGGACGTTATGGGAGGCCACTGTTAACGCATTGGCGAGCTGCCTGGTTCCCGCAAGATCAAGCGTACCCCCTTCCAATAGGTGCTGGCAGACGTACGCCGACCCCATGCCCGTAACGAAGGCGTCTCGGATTAAAAGTTCTGTATGCTGGACTGCTGAAACTGCCTGGCAGTCACAGTTCCTCCCCTGGATGTGCAGGGCACGCCAGAAATCATCTAGGGACTCACCGGGGAGTTGCTGTCTCTTGGACAGGAGGTGCCTGGCATATTGTTTGTTGACTGGCCAAACGTAATGTTCTTTCAGGAGCTCCATTGCTTCAGAGTAAGTGGGCGCATCCGGATGAGAGGAAAAATGTCAGGGCTCACCCGTGAATAAAGGACCTGGAGCTTCTGTGCGTCCGAGGGTTCTTCCGCGGATGTTCGGAGGTAGCTTTCGAAGCAGGCTAGCCAGTGGTTAAAAGCAGACGTAGCGTTGGCTGCTTGAGGGCTCAGCTGTAGGCGATCGGGCTTGATGCGAAGTTCCATCATTTGAAAAATCTTTGCTCAATAAATTGATGCACTATCAATTACTACAAAGATGAGAGTAGTGAATACTCGAGGCTTTATGAACAGAGATGTGTAGCCTCCTGTAGCTGCACATCAATTTAACATTCCTGTTACAATGACTCCTTGCCCAATTTCCAACAATAAAGGCCACCAACAAGTACCTTCACAAAACATATTTATACAGCATCACACCCAATTCTACAAACAATACAATCAGCTTTGTGCATTCCCTTAGTGCCTGTCTTGTGGTTCCCTTTGACTGTCCTGGTGCTCTTATGCATGGCTGGTGCAGACTTTGGTTTTCACTGGGGGCGACTCCAGATGTTTGTGCAAGATACCGCTTTGGGGCTTGAACGCTCGTCTTCGGATGGTAACACATGAGCATGGGCAGCGACCGTCTGGGGCAAGCACTCTGGCAGACTGGTAGTGGTGGGAGCACGATGCTGTCATACTGAGAGAGGACAGCAGGCTTTTGCTCCACAGTCATACTGGAACTTCCTGTGGTACCTTAATGATCCTCATAATCTGCTTGAGTACAGATTGGTAGAGACTGTTGTGAGAACGTGCATGCTCCTTAAAACACTGGTACCTGTGCTCATGATGCCGATAACTTTGAGTCTGCATGTCTGCAGCCATGGAGTTCATGACCTCCGTTTGAGTTGCCACTCTAATACTGAGATTTTGATAGCTTCTGCCTGTGCTCAGAAGCTGAGGCAGTAACCGCCAGACCTCATCCCCATCAGAGATTGGTCTACCAGTGCACTCGGAATTAGTCAGCACTTTGGCATTGGAAAGGATGGTTTCCTGGTTCTGAATAAGCCATCATACACTTTGGAGCTGGACTTCTCCTAGAAAGTGATAGAAGGCTTTGTGACAGGCCTGTCAATTATCGATGCACCTCAGTGTGCATTATCATCATCATCGTCTTGTATGCCTCCCCATCGAGATCCTCATCTCAGTAACCTGCAGCAGAATTCACCTTTGACCTCAATCTCTGGGGAGCTGAAACGAGTTATCCTTTCCCCTTGGCCTGACAGCAACCCACTCATGTCCAGTGACTCACCATGTGCTAGCCGTGACTCTATATTACCTCCTAGCATCCTCACAGTGCCAGTGTATGAGCTGGTGGTTGCAAATTTAAGATTAGATGATGATGCACTCTCATCACTTTAATAGAATATCTCTTTCTCATCCTCATGCCCCTGCTGAGGCTGTCCAGCCAGCAGCTCTTTTCGACCTTACAGCCGAGGTTAGGGATGGGATGAAAGGAGGAGTTTGATGGTCACACTCTCTAAAACCTCTACTTGATGCCAGATATCACTGTGTGTTTGAGGGGGGATCCGAAAGCGGGCATAACACTGTCACTTCTCATCATCCTAGACAGCTGCAGATACCATTGGTTATGTTGTCCCTGCAACCATGATGTGGAGGGTCTTTTCCTCCAGCAATCTCAGGAGATGGAGCTGTGGAGTCACCATCTCCAGCCATCTGTCTCTCCCAGGTGTTATGATCAATCTTCTGCACGAGAGATAGAGCAGAGTGCCAGTGATTGCGTGTCACTGTGCTCGATAATCTGGCTGCCATAGCTGAATAGCTGGAGGTATGTGGAGACAGTGAGAAGAGGGTAGATTCTGGCAGCATTGGAAGACGTTTGTGGGAGAGGTGGCGTGAATGAATGTTAAGCAGTGAGTCCTGAGTGCTGGGAAATGGCGTTGGGTGAATAATGGGGATGTGGTACATGAAACAATATTGGTGTGGTGGGCATGAGATGCTCTCAGTCGCATTCAGTCACCTTGACCACCAGTGTTATTGCATTGTTCCTGCTCTGCTGCCATGTGCACAGAGCCCGATTCATCTTCTTCGCAACTTGCTCCTATTCCCTCTTCAGGCTGTTTCATGGGACAGTCTTTCCCACCCCAGGAAGCATTGTCTCCCTCTTGGTGTCTAACTCAATGAGCAAAGTCTCCAGTGCAGGGAGTTCTCTCCCTTTCAAGCTGAGACATAATGTCAATTTTGCAACATGATTTTTCATCAGCCAAGAATACAGGTTCCACATTTTTGACCCAGCGACAGTGAATAAACGGTGCAACAGTTCCAAGTCAGGATGGTGTGAGTGACCTGGAGGGGAACTTGCAGGTGATGGTGTTCTCATACATCTGCTTGGTCTTGGGCGGGATTCTCTAAAAATGGGGCTATGTCCCCACGCCGGTGGGAAAACTGGCGCCAACGACTCCGGCGTCAACGGCCCCCGAAAGTGAGGAATTCTCACCTTTCTAGGAGGCTAGGTTGCCGCCGGAGTAGTCCCCGCTGCTCCAGCTGGCGGGGAACGGCCCGCGTGAGTCCGCGCCGGCCCCCGGGCAATATGGCGGAGCCCTACAGGAGCCCGGCGTGGAGGAAAGAAGGCCCCAAGGAACCAGCCCGCCCACCAATCGGTAGGCCCCGATCGCGGGCCACGCCACCGTGGGGGAGCCCCCGGGGTCGGATCCCTTTGCCCGCCCCCCCCCCACCCCCAGGACGCTCCCCGCACACTTACCTGCCAGGTCTCGCCGTGTGTGAGGTGAGTAATCCACACCGCGGGACTGGGCAAAACTTGTCAGCCACTCGGCCCATCGGGGCCCGGTGAATCGCCGGGGGGGGGGGCTGCTGTCAACGGCCCCCGACCGGCGTGGCGGCAATCCCGCCGGCGCCTGAAAAACGGCGGCGAAGAATAGGGAAGCCAGCGTCGGGTCGGAGAATCCTGGCCCATGTGTTTGCATGGTGCAGTTGAAGGACCCATGCTAGGTTGCTGCAGTGCATCAGTCAAATTGAATTTTAAACATGAAAATTATTGCAGAAAATGTGAGAGCAGGTTTCGGGTATAACACACTTTCATTTAAAATTTCCCAATCTTT
Organism: Scyliorhinus torazame; assembly: GCF_047496885.1. Taxonomy (NCBI): domain Eukaryota; kingdom Metazoa; phylum Chordata; class Chondrichthyes; order Carcharhiniformes; family Scyliorhinidae; genus Scyliorhinus; species Scyliorhinus torazame. The sequence goes on from NC_092707.1 coordinate 302,188,573, forward strand.
TCTGCAGGCTCGGCCGATTTTGCCCAGGTTCCAACTGAAATTGAAGCAGAAATTGAATTGGATATGTGTGCTGTCGACATGGGTGAAATGTTGATCCTTTGTCGTGATGAAACTTTATCAGTGTCATTAGCCAGGTTATAATCCCTGGACTCAGGTACAAAGGAATCAACTTGCTGCTAAATACAACTGAAGCAATTTTTCATTCCAAGAAGCTTAACTGTAAACTTGTATAGCTCTGGCAGAGTAGAAGAAAAGTGAACACGACTTAGTGCCACCTACCAATAACTTTTTGTCATAATTAGAATAATCGGACACATGTCTCCCCTGAGTCTATCAAGATCTTCCCTGTGTGAGGCGCAGGGCAGCCTTCAGTTCTGTCAGGGCAGCTAGTTTCCTGTAAACTACACAAGAGCCATGTGGTCCTGCCCTAAAGGACCAAGACCAGTGGGTCAGCCAAATTACTCCAAGATTTAGCATCTCCTACACCTCAAGGTTTGTGTTTTCAAACACTGTGTGGCACACCATTTACGTTCCATTTTAGCTTAACTGGCAGCATACTTATAATTGAGTGATAAGACTGAGTTCAAGCACCTCAATGAACTTGAACAAATAATTGGGCTGCCACTCAATATTCAACTTCCCACCAACTGCAGAATAAAATTGTGTACTTAGAAAAGAGGTGGTTGAACAGTAAGAACTCTGCTTGCAGCCATTGTATGAGCGACATCAAAAATATGACAATAGTATTCAACGTATCATACATGTATGTGAAAGGATTGCTGCTATTAATAAAAGGGGGGAGTGGTATTGTCGCTGGACTAGTAATCCAGAGATCCAGGGTAATGCTCTGGGGTCCCGGGTTCAAATCCCACCGTGGCAGATGGTGAAATTTGAATTCAATAAAAAGTCTGCAATTGAAAATTCAATGATGACCATGAAACCATTGTCAATTGGCGCAAAAAAGGTATCTCGTTCACAATTACCCTTTTGGGAAAGAAATCTGCCAACTTTACCTTGTCTGCATGCGACTCCAGATCCACAACAATGTGGTTGACTCTTAAATGCCCTCATGGATGGGCGATAAATGTTGGCCCAGCCAGCGACATGATGAATCCCATGAATGAATATTTTAAAAGCAACATTTAAATGTGTGCATTTTTAGCCCAGATAACTGCAAATGATATTGATCTTCAATAAAAACACGGCTCCAAGTATTATCAGTATGCTGGAGGTATTATGCATGTACCTGCCCTGCTCCAAAATTTACACATCGGCATCATTTATTTCTAAGTGTGTTGACAAGCACTTCAAAATAAGTATGCGATGTAAATAGCTAAAGCAAATTCAGTTAATCAAGCGATAGTGACTGATGTAAACATAAAATGGCCCAGATCTTCCAGTCTCCAGATCTTCGGAGGCTGGATGTATGAGCCAATATTTAATTTGATGATATGAGAACTAGCAAGCGTCAACCCAATCACTTTCTCTAGGTACTCAGTCAATTTGCTGAAGTATGCAACAAAGAAAAGAAATGGAAGAATTCCAAAATCTTTTAGCATGTTGTCTAATATTGCATCCTGTAGGTCAACTGGTAGGAGTACATTTCAGAGGTCTGCGCATGCAGTTATCCAGCCCTGGAGTTTTAAGATGCAATTCCTTCTGCAACTTGGTGCAGGAGAACTGAAAATTGCAACATTTGTCCATTGAGCTCTTTCATTTCAGAATGTTTGCCAGCCAAAATCAATGACCCCCTGGCCACATTTTCCAACTTTGAGTGGTATCAGGAATTGGTTCCGTTTGGAGAAAGACATATGATTTGTGTCTCCTCACCATACAATTCCACCAGGTCATGGGAGAGATCTAATGGCCTTGTCACACGTGACTTGATGTCGGGGCAAGGCTGGTGAATCTCGCGAGATTCGCAAACTCCCGCAACATCTCAAGAAATTCATCCGAACCTCGCAAGATGTCGTGACCTGGATCTCATCCAGCAAGGGTGAGTTATTAGGCTCATTTAAATATGCATATGTCAGATTCTCCCAGTGCCTGGGACCTAACGGCCTCGCCTGGGAGACCTCACAGGGAGCTGTTTAGTGCACAATACATGGACTAGGCGTAACGGTACCTGGGAAGATGGGGGTGGGGGATCTCCCAGGCCTTTGGACACCCTTGGGTGGTTGGGGGTCAGTATGGGGTAGCGTCCTGGCACTCTCATTGGTACCTGGGCCCTTTGGCACTGCCACCCTGGCACTGCCAGGCACACTGTCAGGCTGATGGGGGTATGAAGGGTTGGGAGGTGAAGGATGGGTATGATGCGGCCTCATAAAGGTTGGGGGGTGAAGGATTTGATACTACTGGCACTGAGTGATTGATTAGCCCTTTAAAAGCAATCGCCAGACTTCCAGTACTGTATTCTGTTGTTCATTGTTTAACAATGCTCCATGTTGTTTGTATTATTAATCTTCAGTTGTGGCATGAGGCATAATGGAATTCCATGTCATTCAAGTTGTTAAACTTGTTTTGTGCTGTTCTTTATCTCATATATTAAATGTATTAATTTTTAGATCATATGGAGTGCAGGTTCACCCTACAGTAGTTGCCATTTAACCGAGAATAAGTTTTAAAATATTGCAAGCAAGCATGGATCATAACAGCATTTAGAATTTCGGCGGGAGCGGCGTGCAGGGGCTGCCGGGAGGTGAGTATTTGAGTTTAAAACACTTACCTGGTCCCGTTTCTGTTCTTCTTTTCTGTTTTATTTTTTATTTTATTTTTTAAGACGGGAGCCGGACGTTCGACCCGGAACCGGAAGTTTGACCCGCGGACTTCTGGGAAGGTTCCCCCCCCCCCCAACCAATAAATTCTGGTGGAGAGGAAACCCGAGACACTACACGTGTAGTGTCTCCCACCCGCCCTCCTCCTCTAACCTAATAATAAGACCCATTGGTGTGAGGTAAGTGCCATATTATATTATTGTATTTTTTCTTTGTAAAATTTTTTTTATTTATTAACCAGATCTTAGTTGGAAGTTAGAGGGATGACAGGGAAGGGAGTGCAATGTTCCTCCTGCAGGATGTTTGAGGTGAGGGATGCTGTTAGTGTCCCTGCTGATTTTACCTGCAGGAAGTGCAGCCATCTCCAGCTCCTCCAAGACCGAGTTAGGGAAGTGGAGCTGGAGTTGGATGAACTTCGGATCATTCGGGAGGCAGATGGGGTCATAGATAGCAGCTTCAGGGAACTAGTTACACCAAAGATTGGAGATAGATGGGTAACTGTAAGAGGGACTGGGAAGAAGCAGTCAGTGCAGGGATCTCCTGCGGTCATTCCCCTGAGTAACAAGTATACCGCTTTGGATACTTGTGGGGGGGGGGGGACTTACCAGGGGTAAGCCATGGGGTACGGGCCTCTGGCACGGAGTCTGTCCCTGTTGCTCAGAAGGGGAGGGGGGTGAGGAGCAGAGCATTAGTAGTTGGGGACTCGATAGCCAGGGGCACAGGTAGGAGATTTTGTGGGAGCGAGAGAGACTCACATTTGGTATGTTGCCTCCCAGGTGCAAGGGTACGTGATGTCTCGGATCGTGTTTTCCGGGTCCTTAAGGGGGAGGGGGAGCAGCCCCAAGTCGTGGTCCACATTGGCACTAACGACATAGATAGGAAAGGGGGCAAGGATGTCAGGCAGGCCATCAGGGAGCTAGGATGGAAGCTCAGAACTCAAACAGAGTTGTTATCTCTGGGTTGTTGCCCGTGCCACGTGATAATGAGATGAGGAATAGGGAGAGAGAGCAATTAAACACGTGGCTGCAGGGATGGTGCAGGCGGGAGGGATTCAGATTTCTGGATAACTGTGGTTCTTTCTGGGGAAGGTGGGACCTCTACAGACAGGATGGTCTACATCTGAACCTGAGGGGCACAAATATCCTGGGGGGGAGATTTGTTTGTGCTCTTTGGGGGGGTTTAAACTAATGCAGCAGGGGCATGGGAACTTGGATTGTAGTTTTAGGGTACGGGAAAATGAGAGTATAGAGGTCAGGAGCACAGATTTGACTTCGCAGGAGGGGGCCAGTGTTCAGGTAGGTGGTTTGAAGTGTGTCTACTTCAATGCCAGGAGTATACGAAATAAGGTAGGGGAACTGGCAGCATGGGTTGGTACCTGGGACTTCGATGTTGTGGCCATTTCGGAGACATGGATAGAGCAGGGACAGGAATGGATGTTGCAGGTTCCGGGGTTTAGGTGTTTTAGTAAGCTCAGAGAAGGAGGCAAAAGAGGGAGAGGTGTGGCGCTGCTAGTCAAGAACAGTATTACGGTGGCGGAGAGGATGCTAGATGGGGACTCTTCTTCCGAGGTAGTATGGGCTGAGGTTAGAAACAGGAAAGGAGAGGTCACCCTGTTGGGAATTTTCTATAGGCCTCCAAATAGTTCGAGGGATGTAGAGGAAAGGATGGCGAAGATGATTCTGGATAAGAGCGAAAGTAACAGGGTAGTTATTATGGAAGACTTTAACTTTCCAAATATTGACTGGAAAAGATTTAGTTTGAGTACATTAGATGGGTCGTTTTTTGTACAATGTGTGCAGGAGGGTTTCCTGACACAATATGTTGACAGGCCAACAAGAGGCGAGGCCACTTTGGATTTGGTATTGGGTACTGAACCAGGCCAGGTGTTAGATTTGGAGGTAGGAGAGCACTTTGGGGACAGTGACCACAATTTGGTGACGTTTACGTTAGTGATGGAAAGGGATAAGTATACACCGCAGGGCAAGAGTTATAGCTGGGGGAAGGGCAATTATGATGCCATTAGACATGACTTGGGGGGGATAGGTTGGAGAAGTAGGCTGCAAGTGTTGGGCACACTGGATAAGTGGAGCTTGTTCAAGGAACAGCTACTGCGTGTTCTTGATAAGTACGTACCGGTCAGGCAGGGAGGAAGGCGTCGAGCGAGGGAACCGTGGTTTACCAAAGAAGTGGAATCTCTTGTTAAGGGGAAGAAGGAGGCCTATGTGAAGATGAGGTGTGAAGTTTCAGTTGGGGCGATTGATAGTTACAAGGTAGCGAGGAAGGATCTAGAGAGAGAGCTAATACGAGCAAGGAGGGGACATGAGAAGTATTTGGCAGGTAGGATCAAGGAAAACCCAAAAGCTTTCTATAGGTATGTCAGGAATAAAAGAATGACTAGGGTAAGAGTAGGGCCAGTCAAGGACAGGGATGGGAAGTTGTGTGTGGAGTCTGAAGAGATAGGCGAGATACTGAATGAATATTTTTCGTCAGTATTCACTCAGGAAAAAGATAATGTTGTGGAGGAGAATGCTGACACCCAGGCTATTAGAATAGATGGCATTGAGGTACGTAGGGAAGAGGTGTTGGCAATTCTGGACAGGCTGAAAATAGATAAGTTCCCGGGGCCTGATGGGATTTATCCTAGGATTCTCTGGGAAGCCAGGGAAGAGATTGCTGGGACTTTGGCTTTGATTTTTATGTCATCATTGGCTACTAGTGCCAGAGGACTGGAGGATAGCAAATGTGGTCCCTTTGTTCAAGAAGGGGAGTAGAGACAACCCTGGCAATTATAGACCGGTGAGCCTCACGTCTGTTGTGGGTAAAGTCTTTGGGGGGATTATAAGAGACAAGATTTATAATCATCTAGATAGGAATAATATGATCAGGGATAGTCAGCATGGCTTTGTGAAGGGTAGGTCATGCCTCACAAACCTTATCGAGTTCTTTGAGAAGGTGACTGAACAGGTAGACGAAGGTAAAGCAGTTGATGTGGTGTATATGGATTTCAGTAAAGCGTTTGATAAGGTTCCCCACGGTATGCTATTGCAGTAAATACGGAGGCTGGGGATTGAGGGTGATTTAGAGATGTGGATCAGAAATTGGCTAGCTGAAAGAAGACAGAGGGTGGTGGTTGATGGGAAATGTTCAGAATGGAGTTCAGTTACAAGTGGCGTACCACAAGGATCTGTTCTGGGGCCGTTGCTGTTTGTCATTTTTATCAATGACCTAGAGGAGGGCGCAGAAGGGTGGGTGAGTAAATTTGCAGACGACACTAAAGTCGGTGGTGTTGTCGACAGTGCGGAAGGATGTAGCAGGTTACAGGGGGACATAGATAAGCTGCAGAGCTGGGCTGAGAGGTGGCAAATGGAGTTTAATGTAGAGAAGTGTGAGGTGATTCACTTTGGAAGGAATAACAGGAATGCAGAATATTTGGCTAATGGTAAAGTTCTTGGAAGTGTGGATGAGCAGAGGGATCTAGGTGTCCATGTACATAGATCCCTGAAAGTTGCCACCCAGGTTGATAGGGTTGTGAAGAAGGCCTATGGAGTGTTGGCCTTTATTGGTAGAGGGATTGAGTTCCGGAGTCATGAGGTCATGTTGCAGCTGTACAAATCTCTGGTACGGCCGCATTTGGAGTATTGCGTACAGTTCTGGTCACTGCATTATAGGAAGGACGTGGAAGCTTTGGAGCGGGTGCAGAGGAGATTTACCAGGATGTTGCCGGCTATGGAGGGAAAATCTTATGAGGAAAGGCTGATGGACTTGAGGTTGTTTTTGTTAGAGAGAAGAAGGTTAAGAGGAGACTTAATAGAGGCATACAAAATGATCAGGGGGTTAGATAGGGTGGACAGTGAGAGCCTTCTCCCGCGGATGGAAATGGCTAGCACGAGGGGACATAGCTTTAAACTGAGGGGTAATAGATATAGGACAGAGGTAGGTTCTTCACGCAAAGAGTGGTGAGGCCGTGGAATGCCCTACCTGCAACAGTAGTGAACTCGCCAACATTGAGGGCATTTAAAAGTTTATTGGATAAGCATATGGATGATAATGGCATAGTGTAGGTTAGATGGCTTTTGTTTTGGTGCAACATCGTGGGCCGAAGGGCCTGTACTGCGTTGTATCGTTCTATGTTCTATGTTCTATGTTCTATAACTGGTCTTAAATACTCTGAATCTGCCTTTAAATCTGCCGCACAATACGAATTTAGGTGGAATATTCTATCATCTTGGAGCAAACTTGGGGGACCTCTGCCTACCCTTGTCCCTCCAATAAAAAGGGTGACGAGTTGATCACTGGGTTGCTGGGAAGCAGGGGTTTCAGTTTGAATTAGGTGGACAGCAGTATAGTAGGAACCCCTCCACTTGTGTGAATATCACAAAACATGCGAGTCCATTGCCACCATCCTGCTTATCAAACCGAGGACAGTATAATAGGGAAGATACAAGTGTATTGAGCAACTGTAGAATTTGTAAAGGACAGCGATTTGGTGTTGATATTCTTGGATATAGGAAGCATTCCCTGCTTAATTAGATTTTCAAAATATGCAGTTAGTCTTAATAATTGATTCCAACATTTTTCCAACGTTAGATGTTCGGCTCATCGGTTATAGTTAATTACTTTTTGCCACCCTCCCTTTTTGAATCAGGGTGTCACATTGGCAGTTTTACAATCTTCCGGTACGTCTCCAGGATCCAAGGATTTGGGGAAAATTACAGCCAATACATCCACAATCTCTGTAGCTACTTCTTTTAGGATCCTAGGATGCAAGCCATTAGGGCTAGGGGACTTACCTGTCTTTAGCCCCACTGGATTGTCTAATATTACTTCTCTAGTGATGGTGATAGTATTTAGTTCCTCCCCAATATTCTTTAGTATTATTGGGATAAGTGGATCTGCCTTAACTAATCGTAGCCAGAGAATCATTGTGATGGCTTCTATTCCCACTCTCTCTCTCCCTGCTACCTCTGGATTTCCCCAAGGATCTATCCTTCGGCCCTTCTATTTCTCATCCACATACTACCTCCAAGCGCGATCACCTGAAAATACAGTGCTATCCACTGTGCTATCGTGCTGCCCAGACTGTTCCACTATCTATGATTAGTCACACAGCTTGTACAACATCCAATATTAGATGAACAGAAATGCCAACTAAATAATGAGAAGACTGCAGCTATTGTCTTTGGGATCTCACAACAAACTCCATTCCCATTCTGAAAAAAAGTCGCTGACCTGAAACATTAATCTTGTTCCTCTCTCCACAGAATCTGTGAAACCTGATGAATCTTTCCAGCATTTTCTATCTTTATTGCATTCCCTGTCTACCATTTCCACCCCTGTTAACTGCCTTAAGCTGATCAAGATCATTGCCAACCATTAAGTTGTAATTGACTCTGAAATAAGTTTCCAACCAAATACCTGCACCGGAGTAAGCAACCAGCTTGCCTACTTCCACCTCTGTAATATTGTTCAAATCCACTGCTGTTTCAACTCATCTACTGCTGAAGTTACAGTCTTGTTACTTATATTCCAATGACTTCCAATGCACTCCTGGCTGGCCTCCCTCTGGCACCCAACATGGAGCTTATCGAAAACTCTGCTGTCCATATCTTCATTTACTCCAAATCTCATCCACTCATCAGCCCACATTGCTGCCCTTCATTGGCTCTTCATCTGACACTGCCTCAATTTTATAATCCTCATCTTTATTTTCAAATTCTTCCATGGCCCTGTCTCTGTAAATTTCCTCTAACCATACAAGCCTTTGACATCTCTTTGGGGAGGCAGTGGAATATGGTATTGTCACTGGACTAGTAATCCAGAGATCTAGAGCACTCTGGGGTCCCAGGTTCAAATCCTCCACTGCAGATGGTGAAATTTGAATTCAATAAAAATCTGGAATTTAAAGTCTAATGATGATCATGAAACCATTGTCGATTGTTGTAAAAACCCATCTGTTTCACTAATGTCCTTTAGGGAAGGAAATCTGCTATCCTGACCTGGTCTGGCTTACACGTCACTCCAGACCCACAGCAATGTGGTTGACTCTTAACTGCCCCTCAAGGGCAATTAGGGATGGGCAATAAATGTTAGCATAGCCTGTTAGCCCACGTCCCATGAACGAATAAAAAAAACATCTCCAATTCCGGCCTCATGAAGATCTCGGAATTTAATCACTCCAACGGGCAGCACGGTCGCCTTGTGGATAGCACAATTGCTTCACAGCTCCAGGGTCCCAGGTTCGATTCCGGCTTGGGTCACTGTCTGTGCGGAGTCTGCACATCCTCCCCGTGTGTGCGTGGGTTTCCTCCGGGTGCTCCGGTTTCCTCCCACAGTCCAAAGATGTGCAGGTTAGGTGGATTGGCCATGATAAATTGCCCTTAGTGTCCAAAATTGCCCTTAGTGTTGGGTGGGGTTACTGGGTATGGGGATAGGGTGGCGGTGTTGACCTTGGGTAGGGTGCTCTTTCCAAGAGCCGGTGCAGACTCGATGGGCCAAATGACCTCCTTCTGCACTGTAAATTCTATGATCGCAATCATTTTTCCATTGCCTTGGCCCTAGCCTCTCTAAACCTCTTCACCTCTCTACCTCTCTTTTTTAAGATGTTCCTTAAAACCTATTTGTGTGGTCAAACTTTTGGTCATCAATCCTGATATCTACTTATGTAGCCCATGTCAAAAAATATTTTCCCCATAACATTCATTCACCATTCTGGTGTGCTTTATTAAGTTTAAATCAAAAAATATATTTTTAAAAATTCTTTCATGGGAGATGAACATTGCTGGCAAGGCCAGCATTTGTTACCTATCCCTAATTGCTCCTGAAAAATTGATGGTGCATAGAGCCCACACAACGGTGGCGAGGACAAGTAGGTTCTTTGCAGGGGTGGAAGACAGGTGTGGGCGGTGTGCAGAGGGCCCCACGAATCACATCCACATGTTCTGGGCTTGTCCATGACTGACGGAGTTCCGGCAGGGCTTCTCCGATGCTATGTCCGAGGTTCTGGGTGTGGGGGTGGCCTCGAGTCCAGAGGTGGTGATATTTGATGTATTGGAAGATCCGAGAATCCAGGTGGAGAGAGAAGCCGAATAAGGAGGTAAAAATGGGGGAGGTGGGACGTGGTGGGGTGTTGGTATTGGGGGAGGTTGGGGATTTGTGGTTGTTTGTTTTGGTCTTCTGATATTTTGTGTATATTTCTAAAGAGCCTTGAATAAAACTATTTTTTTTTAAAAGAGAAAGAGATGGTGAACAAAGAAATGTACAGCACAGGAACAGGCCCTTCGGCCCTCCAAGCCCGTGCCGACCATGCTGCCCGACTAAACTACAATCTTCTACACTTCCTGGGTCCGTATCCCTCTTTTCCTATCCTATTCATGTATTTGTCAAGATGCCCCTTAAATGGCACTATCGTCCCTGCTTCCACCACCTCCTCCGGTAGTGAGTTCCAGGCACCCACTACCCTCTGTGAAAAAAACTTGCCTCGTACATCTACTCTAAACCTTGCCCCTCTCACCTTAAACCTATGCCCCCTAGTAATTGACACCCTCTACCCCGGGGAAAAGCCACTGACTATCCACTCTGTCTATGCCCCTCATAATTTTGTAGACCTCTATAAGGTCGCCCCTCAACCTCCTTCGTTCCAGTGAGAACAAACCGAGTTTATTCAACCGCTCCTCATAGCTAATGCCCTCGATACCAGGCAACATTCTGGTAAATTTCTTCTGCGTCCTCTCTAAAGCCTCCACATCCTTCTGGTAGTGTGGCGACCAGAATTGAACACTATACTCCAAGTGTGGCCTAACTAAGGTTCTATACAGCTGCAACATGACTTGCCAATTCCTATACTCAATGTCCCGGCCAATGAAGGCAAACATGCTGTATGCCTTCTTGACTACCTTCTCCACCTGTGTTGCCCCTTTCAGTGACCTGTGGACCTGTACTCCGAGATCTCTCTGACTTTCAATGCTCTTGAGGGTTCTACCATTCACTGTATATTCCCTACCTGCATTAGACCTTCCAAAATGCATTACCTCACATTTGTCCGGATTAAACTCCATCTGCCATCTCTCCGCCCTTGTCTCCAAACAATCTAAATCCTGCTGTACCCTCTGACAGTCCTCATCGCTATCCGCAATTCTACCAACCTTTGTGTCATCTGCAAACTTACTAATCAGACCAGTTACGTTTTCCTCCAAATCATTTATATATACTACAAACAGCAACGGTCCCAGCACTGATCCCTGTGAAACACCACTGGTCACAGCCCTCCAATTAGAAAAGCATCCTTCCATTGCTACTCTCTGCCTTCTATGACCTAGCCAGTTCTGTATCCACCTTGCCAGCTCACCCCTGATCCCGTGTGACTTCACCTTAAGTACTAGTCTACCATGAGGGACCTTGTCAAAGGCCTTACTGAAGTCCTTATAGACAGCATCCACTGCCCTACCTGCATCAATCATCTTTGTGACCTCCTTGAAAAACTCTATCAAGTTAGTGAGACACGACCTCCCCTTCACAAAACCATGCTGCCTCTCACTAATACGTCCATTTGCTTCCAAATGGGAGTAGATCCTGTCTCGAAGAATTCTCTCCAGTAATTTCCCTACCACTGAAGTAAGGCTTACCGGCCTGTAGTTCCCTGGATTATCCTTGCTACCCATTTTAAACAGAGGAACACATTGGCTATTCTCCAGTCCTCCGGGACATCACCTGAAGACAGTGAGGATCCAAAGATTTCTGTCAAGGCCTCAGCAATTTCCTCTCCAGCCTCCTTCAGTATTCTGGGGTAGATTCCATCAGGCCCTGGGGACTTATCTACCTTCTTATTTTTTAAGACGCCCAACACCTCGTCATTTTGGATCTCAATGTGACCTAGGCTATCTACACACCCTTCTCCAGACTCAACATCTACCACTTCCTTCTCTTTGGTGAATACTGATGCAAAGTATTCATTTAGTACCTCGCCCATTTCCTCTGGCTCCACACATAGATTCCCTTGCCTATCCTTCAGTGGGCCAACCCTTTCCCTGGCTACCCTCTTGCTTTTTATGTACGTGTAAAAAGCCTTGGGATTTTCCTTAACCCTATTTGCCAATGACTTTTCGTGACCCCTTCTAGCCCTCCTGACTCCTTGCTTAAGTTCCTTCCTACTTTCCTTATATTCCACACTGGCTTTGTCTGTTCCCAGCCTTTTAGCCCTAACAAATGCCTCCTTTTTCTTTTTGACGAGGCCTACAATATCTCTCGTTATCCAAGGTTCCCGAAAATTGCCGTATTTATCCTTCTTCCTCACAGGAGCATGCCGGACCTGAATTCCTTTCAACTGACACTTAAAAGCCTCCCACATGTCAGATGTTGATTTGCCTTCAAACATCCGCCCCCAATCTAGGTTCTTCAGTTCCCGCCTAATATTGTCATAATTAGCCTTCCCCCAATTTAGCACATTCATCCTAGGACCACTCTTATCCTTGTCCACCAGCACTTTAAAACTTACTGAATTGTGGTCACTGTTACCGAAATGCTCCCCTACTCTAACTTCTACCACCTGGCCGGGCTCATTCCCCAATACCAGGTCCAGTACCGCCCCTTCCCTAGTTGGACTGTCTACATATTGTTTTAAGAAGCCCTCCTGGATGCTCCTTACAAACTCTGCCCCGTCTGAGCCTCTGGCACTAAATGAGTCCCAGTCAATATTGGGGAAGTTGAAGTCTCTCATCACCACAACCCTGTTGTTTTTACTCTTTTCCAAAATCTGTCGACCTATCTGCTCCTCTATCTCCCACTGGCTGTTGGGAGGCCTGTAGTAAACCCCCAACATTGTGACTGCACCCTTCTTATTCCTGATCTCTACCCATATAGCCTCGCTGCCCTCTGAGGTGTCCTCCCGTAGTGCAGCTGTGATATTCTCCCTAACCAGTAGCGCAACTCCGCCACCCCTTTTACATCCCCCTCTATCCCGCCTGAAACATCTAAATCCTGGAACATTTAGCTGCCAATCCTGCCCTTCCCTCAACCAGGTCTCTGTAATGGCAACAACTTCGTAGTTCCAAGTACTAATCCAAGCTCTAAGTTCATCTGCCTTACCCGTAATACTTCTTGCATTAAAACATATGCACTTCAGGCCACCAGACCCGCTGTGTTCAGCAACTTCTCCCTGTCTGCTCTGCCTCAGAGCCACACTGTCCCTATTCCCTAGTTCTCCCTCAATGCTCTCACCTTCTGACCTATTGCTCCCGTGCCCACCCCCCTGCCATACTAGTTTAAACCCTCCCGTGTGACACTGCAGGTTTTTGGCCCAGTGACGGTGAAGAAAGTGATATCATTCAGTTTCACAAAGGCTAGCAGGTGTTCCAATGCTTCTACTGCCCTTGTCCTCTCGGGGTAGAAGTCACAGGTCTGGAAGGTGCTGTTGAAGGAGCCTTGGAGAGTTGCTGCAGTGCATCTTGTAAATTCTACACACTGCTGCCACTGTGCACCAGTGGTGGAGGGAATTAATGTTTAAGATTGTGTATGGGGTGCCAGTCAATGAACTACTATGTTGAGCATCTTGGGTATTGTTAGAGCCATAGTCATTCAGGGGTGTATTCCATTACACTCCTGACTTGTGCCTTGCAGGTGGTGGAAAAGCTTCAGGGAGGCAGGTGGTGAGTTACTCTTCACATAATTCCCAGTCTCTGACCTGCTCTTGCAGCTTTATGGCTAGCCCAATTCAGTTTCTGGTCAATGGTAACCCCCAGGATGTTGATGGTGGGGAATTGTGCAATGGTATTAAGGGGGATGACTCTTGTTGGAGATGGGCATTGCTTGGCATTTATGAGGCATTAATGTTACTTGCCACTTTTCAGTCCGAGCCTGAATATTGACCATGTCATGATGCATAAGAGTACAGATTGCTTCAATATTTGAGAAGTTTCAAATGGTCCTGACCATTGTGCAATCATCAATGAGTATTCACTTCTGACCTTATGACGACAGGTAGGTCATTAATGAAGCAGTTGAAGATAGATTGAGGAACTCATGCAGTGCTGTCCAGAGTCAGATTATTTTTTCCACTGAATTCAAGACTGCTTGATACCGCACTCTGTCAAATCTTGCCTTGATGTCAGGGGCAGACATTCCCACATCACCACTTGAATTTAGCTTATTTGTCCATGTTTGCACATAGGTTGTAATGAGACCAGGAGCCGAGTAGCATGAGTATTAATAAACAGGTTATCAATGTGTACATGCTACTTGATGGCACAATCAATGCCACATTCCATCACTTTGCTGATGATGGAGAGTAGACTCAAGGGGGACTACTTGACTGGATTGGATTTGTCCTGCTTTTTGTGGGGGGACATTTCTGAACAATTTTCCACATTGTCAGGTAGATTCCAGTGTTGAAGCTGTACTGAAACAGGAAGTAGACTGCCAGTTGTAGGGTGGTGATGATGACTTTCTACCCTGATAGCCACGAGATCTAGTTCACAGCATTAGAGTCTGCGAGGATGTTTCAAGGATTCCTAAACAACCATCCCTATTTCCATAGGATCCACACTAGTCTTTCAAGACTGTAAAAGTTCCCATTTCTCCAGACTTCTGCATGCCAGTTTTAATTAAAGGTAGCAAATGTCTATTCTACTGTAGCTTTGAATTGCTAGACTTGAATTCAATAATCGGCACTGAAGAATATGAAATATGATGGGAGGAATTGGCAAATTGACCACATACACTCGAGGTATAAGGCCTTGTCTGGAGGCATGTGGACATTTTTGTAACTTATTCCTACCGAGTGTTGGAGGGAAGGGTAGAAATGATGCTCATCATCTAACGTTTTCTTCGTGGAGGTACACTTTTCAAAATCCCAAGTAATCTACTCCTTGCTCTCTTCTGATTTTTTTTATGTTGTCCTGATTTTCTGTCAGTTCCCTCCCATTATTTGGTCCGTTCCATTTCTAACGCGGTTCACTAGGAAATATCTAGGGATCTGGTCAGCCCTCCAGAGAACAGGCTGGAATTCCTGAGGAAAATGTCACTTACCAGTAATCGCCCTTTTGGACTGTCTTCAGGGATTTTTACTGGTGGATGATCGCTTCAAAGCTGCAGGTTCCGCAGAGACGGTCATTATGCTTAACACAGATTTAATTTTACAGTGAGGGTTATACTGCTCATTCTTTCCGTTTACCAACTAATGTGGAGTAGATCAATCAGTAAAAAAAACCTGTAGCCAATCAAGGCTGTACGAAGTCAGACATGCATCGTTTCTGCTAGGAATTTGAAAACAAATAAGAGGTCTGTTTCTCTGTGGCGCTAACAGCGTTCCACTTCACTCTCGCATGTCAAGATATTATAATTATTGGGGCTAATGTATTATTATCTTGGATAATTACAAAACAAACAGAATCTCAACCCAGAGACATCAATGTTCCTGGTAGCCTAAAGCTTGGAGACTTTCAATTTCCCCTCCATGCTGTTTGCTGTACCACACATCTGGATGACTGAATTATATAAATAGCCTGCACATTGAACTCATGTACATTACTGTATCATCTCGAAATAATGTCACGCAACAAGCGTTTGCATAAATCTGCGGTGCCTTGATCTATATAAAATGTAAGCTTGCGCGTGACAGCAATAACGAATGCTGCTGGAGACCTGAAATGTGCGGGCAAATGTCACTTTGAAATAATTGCAGCTAAAATGTTACTTGTTCGCCTTTAAATCCAAAGCATCCCGTAGCAGGGGCGGGGGGGGGGGGGGGGGGGGGCTGTGTTTGATAATCATGCATAATAACCCCAACATTTCACCTCGGACAAGACCTGCTCCCCAATAAGCGTGCATGTATAAACTCCGGATGATTTCAGGCAGTAGCTCCAAAATACAGCACCCCTTCCAAATTCCACTTGCACCTCGGAGCCACGGTTTGAAAATAAATGGTGCAAACCTTGGATTAGTTTGTTTTGGCAGCACCTTTTAAAAATGTTGCACAGGCTAAGATGACGCGTGACAGACACCCAGCTCTGTCCCAAATGTCGTGTGGCAGAACTCCAGAGAATGAACTGTGCCTCACAGAGGATAACTGACCCATGGGGCTGAGCCGAGAAAGCAGCCTGCAAACCGCTGCTGGAATGAAGCAACGCTTTGATTCACATTGAAACAAAGCGGGGGAGGCAATACCAGCCTTAAAGTATTATTTAACTGTATATCTTGGCAAATGTCATACTGGATAAAAGGACATTTTAAATGTAATGCATGTTTTCTGTTTCTTCTCTTGTTCTCTCTCTCTCTCTCTGATTGCCAGAAGGGAATGATTTAAAAAAATAATTCCATTAGGGTCTCAATGAGAAAAAAATAGCTTCTTGTGTCAAAGCCAGAGCATTGACGTCAGTAGCTTTGACGTCAACTGCTGCTCTCCCAAACCTGAGTGTTTGGTTTCGAAAAAACCACTGAGCGCCTCATCAGTAAAGAGAGCTGGCAGAACAGAGAGGGGGTGGGCAGGGGTATCCATCCCCTGGGGCTCAGACACCTTGGGCAGAGAAAAATGCCATAAATCTGAACCCCCCCCCCCATTTTCAGAAGGGTTACCCTGGCGGTCGCTGACAACACAAATTGATCCACAATGTGCAGAAGGTTAAACGTAGCCATATGGGAGGATCCCACTCAGATTCATCTTCCAGGCTCATTTTATTGTGTGTCGCCAATAGACGTTATCGATAAGAATTGCAGTAAATGCCGCGAAGAGCCCCGTTTGTGTTCCCCATGACCTCCCCTTGTAGTATGTGCTGGGAGTTGTGGTTTGTTTACACTTTCACTCTCAGCAACCCCCCCCCCCCCCCCCACCCCCAATCCACCAGGACAGCTTGCATTGCATTGCCACAAGCAAACTCCCGCTGGAAAGGATTCCTCGATTCGGCCAAGGTTTTCCGCCCGATTGCATTTCTGTTTTTATTCAGAAGAGAGACTGAATTGATTGCCCCCCACTCCCCGAAAGGAAAGAGAGCTGTCACAAAGGACCATGGGCAAGATCTCAATGAAATCTCTCTCAGTATCTGAGTTCCTCATGAAAGACCATTGACCTGAGACCCTGAACTGCTCTTGTGCACAGCTGCTGCCGGCCCTGCTGGGGCACTGCAGCAGTGTATTATCCATCCTCCCCCTTGTCTGAAGGGGCTGACTGATAATCTGGGCTGTTTCAAATCGGAGTCAGAGGCTTTTTTCCACAATGTTTTCATACACAGAGAGAAAAGGGGGAGGGATAATCAACAAAACTGCAACACGGAATTATGCAAGTGATCTATTGCTCCTGGAATATATATATATATATGTCTGTGTGCATTTGTGTTTTTTTTCTGTTGCAACAAGTCCTCTCCTCTGGTTAGCCGCAGCAATGTTAACCCTGCTCCTGGGCTGTGTGCAGTTGTCTTGCTGGTATTTCACTATCTTTAATTAATCACCACAATTAGATAAAAGATAAAGTTCTGGTCTGTTGACAGGGGTCCAGTCCCCGATAGCAATTGCGTAGGAAGCCTCTTGTCATTTGAATTGTCGCCTTGATGCCTTTCAGAGTCGATGTACACACGTCAATGCCTGTCTGGTGGACGTGAGCGTGGTGTGCAGCCGCTGTCAGTCTCCATGGAACTTCTCGCCTCTGTCAGCCAGCACCTCGGCGAGGATATTGACTCTTCAAAAATATACAAACTTCTAGCGGTTCGGCTAATGGGAATGATTCACTTCAACTTCAGGATTTGTATAATGTGTGCGCCTGAGGGAACGGACGTGACACCGCACAGCGAGCCGAGGACAAATCTCCGTTTCCCAGCCTTTCATTTGAGGCTGGATTCGCCGTTCAGGGTGAATGTTCACCCAATATTGTTCATGAAAGTGTATTTCTGCAACCGAGCGATTGCTGGCCGTTTGGTTAAAGTAAAGAGTTGCACCATCTAAAGCTGCGCCGACAGTGGCTGGAAGGGAACGAGTGTGGGACTGGAAAATCCGAGCAAGTCTTTCCCAGGAGGCGAAGCAAGTTTCCAACACATTCTTCTCGACCATCAAAGAAGAGAAGTCCCTCCGCACGGTGCCCGTGTGACCGATTGCAATCTGCAGCTTTAGCTCAAAGCTCAAATCCCGCAATAATGTTTGGACAAGATGCTCGCTGGACAGTCACCAATGCACAAAATGTGGACTGATCGCTCGCAGTTTCCTGGGTGACTGACCAAGCTTCAAACATTATACTAATACTGGATACTGGCAGGTTCTGTCTGGCACTGGTGTTCAGTTCCAAGTATTGAAGCTGCAGTGAGTGAGTGACGAATGAGTGAGGAGTGAGTGAAGAGTGAATGAGGAGGGAGTGAAGAATGAGTGAGGAGTGAGCGAGGAGTACGTGAGGTGTGAGTGAGGAGTGAGTGAGTAAGGAATAAGTGAGGGATGCGTAAGGAGTAAATGAGGAGTGAGTGAGGTGTGAGTGAAGAGTCAATGAGGAGTGTGAGTGAGGAGTGCGTGAGACGTGAGTGAGTAAGGAGTGAGTGAGGAGTGTGAGTGAGTGAGGAGTGAGTGAGTGAGGAGTGAGTGAGTACAGAGGAAGTGAGTGAGTAAGGAGTAAGTAAGTGAGTCAGTGAGTGAGGAGTGAATGAGTGAGTAAGGAGTGAGTGAGGAGTGAATGAGGAGTGAGTGAGTGAATGAGTGAGGGAGGAGTGAGTGTGTGAGGGAGGGAGGAGTGTGAGAAGTGAGTGAGGAGTGAGTGAGTGGGGAGTGAGTGAATGAGTGGTTGAGGAGTTAATGAGGAGTGAGTGAGTGAGGAGTGAGTGAGGAGGGAGTGAGTGAGGAGCGAGGTGTGAGTGCGGAGTGAGTGAGGAGAGTGAATGAGTGAGGAGTGGGTGAGGAGTGAGTGAATGACTGATTGAGGAGTGAGTGAGTGAGTAAGGAGTGTGAGTGAGGAGTGAGTGAGTGAGTAAGGAGTGAGTGAGGAGTGAGTAAGGAGTGTGAGTGAGGAGTGAGTGAGGAGTGAGTAAGGAGTTAGTGAGGAGTGAGTGAGTGAGGAGTGAGTGAGTGAGTAAGGAGTGTGAGTGAGGAGTGAGTGAGGAGTGAGTAAGGAGTTAGTGAGGAGTGAGTGAGTGAGGAGTGAGTGAGTGAGTAAGGAGTGTGAGTGAGGAGTGAGTGAGGAGTGAGCAAGGAGTTAGTGAGGAGTGAGTGAGGAGTGAGTGAGGGGCTATTACATCCCCCTGCCCACAGGAGGAAAGTGGCGGCAGACCTTCACGCAAAAGACGATTTGGAAGTAATCTTGGGCACACGTGATGCATTCGCTGGGATCGGCACTAACACAGTGCTCCCTCCTCCTCTGTTTCTGGGAAAGACGCGGGGGTCTTTTCATCCCGGTCACAACACCATGAAGTTTGAAGAGCTGAGGTGAGGAGGTGAAGTAGCAGACACCTCCCGAGCTTTGAGCAGGGAGCCAGGCCGCTCTCCGGGAGTGCAGGAGAGAGAATCGCACTGGCACTGCCACTGAGCCCTGCCCTGGGCCATTTCTCTGGCACTCGCTGCCTCCTCCTCCTCGGCACAAAGTCTCTGTCAATCCCTGTCCAACCTTCACTCGCACCTCCGCCAGCCACTGTTCAAGGAAAGGGAGAAAATCAAATAAAGCAAGGCGCGCACTCTCTCACACACAACAGATCGAAACATCCCTCCGATGTCGAAAAAACGAAAAACTCTTGATGGATCTCCGGTCCCAGACACCTCGCCATCTTTGGGCGCGAACGACCAAGGTAAGAGTGCTCTCCACAAGGTGCGTTTGGAGACAGTGAGCGCCAGAGCTGTGAGCTGTGCACAGGAATGTCTTCCCTGTATGTTAGTGTCTGGGTGCCTGTGGGTGAGAAGGCCATGGAGATGCTGCAAGCTTTGTGCAACTTCTTAGGAGCTGAGTGCTCGCATCTTCAGTCTCAAACTGATCATTTTAATCCATTAATGTGCCAGGGAAAGGCCAGGGCAGGTTGGCACCACGGCCGTGTGACCAATAACCTTTGGAAATCAGATATTGTGTTTTAAATTCTATTTTAGTCCCTGTTCGTCTTGAATTTTGTGGCCCTTATCGCATCTGACGTCAATTGGGCCGATTGCATCATTGATCAGTGAAAGGTGCAGAGGGTCTGCAATAAAGGCTGGATTTCCCATAGGGGCCAGACTTCAGAGCCCACTGGCTGCATTCTACTAATAAAGTGGAAGGTGCAGCGTTAAAAAAGAATATGCTTCTAAAATAGATATTGTTTTCCTCCTGATTATAAGAAGCTAAGCCATTTTAAACAGAACGTTTCCACTCCACACAACCACGTAAGGAGACCATGGTGTGTTTTGCAGAATTTTATTCAGCAGCTCCACGCCTTCAAACAAAAGGGAAACACTTGAATTACAGATCGAATTATGTGTCACTGGAGCCTATATGAATAGCAAAAAATAAATTGAAATCAAAGCTTAGAAAACAAGCTACACTTCAATGGGAGACTGGGAAGCAATTCATTGGAAAGTCACCATTTTCTAACCTTTTTTAGATCCACATTTCCCAATAGGTTAAATAATTGGGCCTACTCTGCATAACAAATGTCTTGGTGCAAATATAGAATTTACCTGCAATTCTAACTTTCAGAAGAAATGTCATTGATTTTTATGTACTGTAAGGTTCTGATGAGGCCCTTGTGGCAGTTTGTGTTTTGACTGCATGTTTTCTCATCTCTTTAGGAATGGTTTAATTTAATTTCTTTTTGGTGTATTCATTAATGGAAACACGGCAATTAAGGATGTAGTTCGCTCAGCGTGATAGTTAATCTGTGACCATCACTTCAGCGTGCTTTAAACTCACAGCACCATTTCAGATTCTGGAAACATGAGGCATCATTTTGTAATGTGTCAGAATTAAGCAGAAAACAACAGGAACCCAAGACCTTCTTAATTCAGTGATGTTGGTGTATTCTCTCCCCCTTTCATTAACAAACATTTTGCTGGCAAATACGGAATCGCAGCATATGGACATTCTGCTTTTGTAAAAGCTAATAAAGAATATTATATTTTGTTACTCTGGATATCTCATACTGCAATGCACCCACATATTGTTGCATGTCACACCAATGATAGTCACATCTTCTGATATCTGCCTCTTTGTAAATGAAACATTGGCACTTTCGGTTGCGGCTATGCTGAGCTAAGTCGCACGTTCGGCAGCTCCCGCCAGAAAGTGACTTTTGGGCTCTTTTTAGGGGCCCCAGCGGCATTTGTTCGACGGTTCCCAGTGTGGGAAGGTGACTGTACGATTTCCCCGGCACTGTATGGATTGGACCAGGAGTGGAGCGGTGAAAAAAGTAATTCTGGTGCAGCGAAAAGTGCGAGGGAGGAAAGCCAAGATGGCGGCGGGTGGAGACCAGGCAGCGTGGGCGTAGTGGTCGCAAGAGCAGCACGAGTTTCTCAAGCGCTGCTTCACGGAATTGAAAGCAGAGCTGCTGGAGCCGATGAAGGCTTCGATCGACAAGCTGGTCGAGACCCAGAAGGCCCAAGGAGCGGCGATCTGGGAGGTGCGGCAGAAGGCCTCGGAGAATGAGGACGAGGTATTGGGCCTGGCGGTGGAGGCGCATGAGGCACTGCATAAGAAATGGCAGGAGAAGTTCGAGGACATGGAGAATCGGTCGAGGAGGAAGAACCTGCGGATTCTGGGTCTCCCGGAGGGAGTGAAGGGGTCGGATGCTGGAGCATATGTGGTCAAGATGCTGAACACGTTGATGGGCGCGGGTGCCGTCCCGAGGCCCCTGGAGCTGGATGGGGCCCACCGAGTCCTGGCGAGGAGGCCCAAGTCTAACGAGCCGCCACGGGCGGTATTGGTGCGGTTCCATCGCTTGGTGGACAGGGAGTGTGTCCTAAGATGGGCAAAAAAGGAGCAGCGCAGCAGGTGGGAGAATGCAGAGGTCCATATATAACAGGACTGGAGCACGGAGGTGGCCAAGAAGATGGCCGGGTACAATCAGGCTTAGGCGGCTCTGCATCGGAAGGGAGTGAAATTTGGGATGCTGCAGCCGGCACGACTGTGGTTCATGTTTAAGGACCGGCACCATTACTTTGAGATGCTGGAGGAGGCGTGGACCTTTATTCAGGCTGAAAAGCTGGACACGGACTGAGGGTCGGTTGTGAGGGGAGGTCGTGGGGGGCTACTGTGGTTACTGTGCTTTGGGGAATGTTGGGGGATGTTCTGTTCTGTTTTGTTTCCTTGGTGCTGGGTGGGGTAGGGTGAAATGGTTTGAAGTGGGGGTTTTGGGAGAGTGTGGGCGTCGGTGGTTGGAAAGACAGGGCCCCGTTGGGGGGAGGGGAGATGGGAGGCCCGAGGTGGGGGAGCTGCGCCAGAGAGGGGGGGGGCGGTTTGATGGAAAGTACGGGTTTTTTCCCACAATAGGGAAGGAAGAGGGCGGGGCCAGGGGGTAAGGGCGGTGTTGGAGAGGAGCGCCCGCTGATGGACAGGAGGGGGGGGGGGAGACTACCACACTGGGGGGTCGATGGAGTGACCGGGGTCAGCAGGAGTCAGCTGACTTATGGGAGTGCTATGGGGGGAGCAACGCAGCTAGGGGGGGACCTAGCTGGGGGGGGGGGGGGGAACTGGGTTGCTGCTGCATTGGCCAAAGAGGAGCTGGAGCTCGGAGAGAGAGTCGGGGCGGGGGTCTGCCGCTGGGGGGACTGGAGAGTGCGGGAGGCGCGGGCACATGGCTGGCCTAGAAAAGGGGATGGCTAATCGGCAGGGGGGAGTGGGGGGCGGGGGAGGCTGCGCGGGAAGCCCCCTGATAACTTGGAATGTGAGAGGCCTGAACGGGCCGGTCAAGAGGGTCCGTGTGTTCGCGCACCTGAAGGGACTGAAGGCAGATGTGGTTATGCTCCAGGAGACGCATTTGAGGGTTGCAGACCAGGTTAGGCTGAGAAAAGGGTGGGTAGAGCAGGTTTTCCACTCGGGCTTGGACGCAAAGAATCAAGGGGTGGCGATTTTGGTGGGGAAGCGGGTGTCGTTTGAGGCGCTGAACATCGTGGCAGACAATGGGGGTAGGTACGTGATGGTGAGCGGTAAGCTGCAGGGGGTGCGGGTGGTATTAGTGAATGTATATGCCCCGAATTGGGACGATGCCGGATTTATGCGGCGCATGTTGGGCCGGATTCCGGACCTGGAGGCAGGGAGCTTGATAATGGGGGGGGGACTTCAGCATGGTACTGGATCCAGCATTGGACCGCTCTAGGTCCAGGACGGGTAAGAGGCCAGCGGCGCCCAAGGTGCTTAGGGGGTTTATGGACCAGATGGGAGGAGTGGACCCATGGAGGTTTGTCAGGCTGGGGGCCAGGGAATTTTTTTTTTTTCCCACGTCCATAAAGCCTACTCCCGGATAGGCTTCTTTGTGATGAGCAGGGCACTAATCCCGAGGGTGGAGGACACGGAGTATTCGGCCATAGCCATCTCAGACCATGCCCCGCATTGAGTGGAGCTGGAGCTAGGGGAGGAGAGGGATCAGTGCCCGCTGTGGCGCCTGGATGTGGGCTTGCTGGCGGATGAGGAGGTGAGCGGGCGGATCCAGGGGTGCATTGAAAGCTATCTAGAGGCTCACGATAATGGGGAGGTGCAGGTAGGGGTGGTCTGGGACGCGCTGAAGGTGGTGATTAGGGGAGAGCTAATCTCCACAAGGGCCCACAAGGAGAAGAAAGAGAGGAGAGAGGGGGAGAGATTGGTGGGGGAGATTTTAATGGTGGACAGGAGGTATGCAGAGGTCTCCGAGGAGGGACTACTTAAGGAGCGACAAAGCCTCCAGGCCGAGTTTGACATGTTGATCGCCAAGAAGGCAGAGGTGCAGTGGAGGAAAGCGCAAGGGGCGGTATGTGAGTATGGGGAGAAGGCTAGCCGGATGTTGGCACACCAGCTTCGGAAGTGGGAGGAGCGAGGGAGATTGGGGGAGTTAGGGAAAAAGGGGGGAACACGGTGCGGAGTGCGGTGGGAATAAATGGGGTATTTAGAGACTTTTATGAGGGGCTGTACAGGTCTGAGCCCCCGACGGAGGAGGGGGGGATGCGTCGATTTTTGGATCGGCTGAGGCTCCCGAGGGTGGAGGAGGTGCAGGTGGCTGGGCGTGGGGCACCGGTAGGGCTGGAGGAGCTGACTAAGGGGTGGGGAGTATGCAGGCGGGGAAGGCACCGGGGCCAGATGGGTTCCCGGTGGAATTTTACCGGAAGTACATGGACCTGCTGGGCCCTCTATTAGTGAGGACTTTCAATGAGGCAAGGGAGGGGGGGGACCCTACCCCCGATGATGTCCAGGGCACTGATCTTGAAGCGGGACAAGGACCCATTACAGTGTGGATCGTATAGGCCAATCTCTCTCCCCAATGTAGACCCGAAGCTGTTAGCGAAGGTGTTGGCTACCAGAATTGAGGACTGTGTCCCGGGGGTGATTCACGAGGACCAGACGGGTTTTATTAAGGGAAGGCAGCTGAATACCAATGTGCAGAGGCTCCTTAATGTAATCATGATGCCTGCAGTGGAGGGGGAAGCGGAGATAGTGGCGGCGATAAGCGGAGAAGGCCTTCGATAGGGTGGAGTGGGGGTACCTTTGGGAAGTGTTGAGGAGGTTTGGGTTCGGGGAGGGGTTCATTAGTTGGGTTAGGCTACTTTACGAAGCCCCGGTAGCGAGTGTGGCCACGAATCGGAGGAGGTCGGAATACTTTCGGCTGTACCGGGGGATGAGGCAGGGGTGCCCCTGTAGCCACCTGAGTTGGCCACTTCCTGACTTAAAATGGAGAACCGCAAAGGCTGAAGGGAAATTCAGCCAACACAGGCAAAGACTAGCAAATACAGAAATCATGTATATTGCAACCTGCAAAACAACCAGACAGCACCGAAACCAGCAGTCATCTGCATAGTAATGTAGCAGCCATCTACATAGCAATGTGCGATTCCCAGGCACAGTGGCAACAGTTAAGGTAAACAAAGCCAAGCCAGACCCCTCGGCGCCAGCAGGAGCCAAGACAAAGGAAGGCCAACGGACATTTAGGGACCGCCCAGCGATCAGGGAACCGCTCCAGCATTGGAGAAATCGATCCAAGTGATCAGAAAGTAGTCCAATCACTTGAACCAGGTACGGGGTCTGCCCCGAAGGGCGGGAAGCTCCTGGGGACTATAAAGTAAAGCCCCCAAGTTCAAATCGTCCTTCTTTGGCAAGGTCACTCAGCAACTTGAACCAACCCTTGACAGTGACCTGTCTTGTTGCCGCCAAGCAAGTAAGTCTCAAGTCAATGCTCGCTACGAGATCGGTGCTCCTAGCTACCAGTCCATACCAGCTTTTGAATCCTGCAGACTCAGGACCTGAACGAAAGGCCATTTGTTCCCCTGACCTAGTGGGCCAGTCCAAAGCTAAGTATTGGCCTTTTAGTGATAGAAATAGCCTAGAAAGTAGAGTTTATGCATGAGTAGTGATTTACAGTGTATAATAAATGTGTTTTGATTTGAATCTTACTAATTGGTGTGTTGAGTTATTGATCATTATTTGAACTTGAACCTGGTGACTCTAGAGCAAAAGTTAAACAAACAGAGCAAATTACGATTTAAGAGCCAACCAAAAGTTAGCAACACCCCCTATCCCCTTTGAAAAAAATGAAAAAATGATTGCTATTTGCATTGGCAATTGAGCCTTTGGCGATGGCTCTAAGGGAGTCCAGGAACTGGAGGGGGCTGGTCCGGGGGGGGAGGAACACCGGGTATCGTTGAATGCCGATGACCTGTTACTGTATGTGGCAGACCCAGTGGGGGGGATTCCAGAGGTGATGCGGATCCTCAGGGAGTTTGGGGACTTTTCCGGGTATAAGCTCAACGTGGGGAAGAGTGAGCTCTTCGTGATACACCCAGTGGACCAGGGAAGGGGGATAGACGAGCTTCCACTGAAGAGGGCGGAAAGGAGTTTTCGGTACCTAGGGATCCAGGTGGCCAGGAGCTGGGGGGCCCTACACAAGCTCAACTTGACGAGGCTGGTGGAGCAGATAGAGGAGGAGTTTAAAAGATGGGATATGCTGCCATTCTCCCTGGTGGGTAGGGTACAGTCGGTGAAGATGACGGTGCTCCCGAGGTTCCTTTTTATATTCCAGTGCCTCCCCCTCCTGATCCCTAAGGCCTTTTTTAAGTGGGTCAGTAGGAGCATCATGGGATTCGTGTGGGCGAAAAAGACCCCGAGGGTGAGAAGGGTGTTTCTGGAGCGGAGTAGGGACAGAGGAGGGTTAGCATTACCTAATCTGTGTGGGTACTACTGGGCTGCCAATGTGGCGATGATACGCAAGTGGTAATGGAGCAGGAGAGGGTGGCGTGGAAGTGGCTGGAGATGGCGTCCTGTGTGGGCATGAGTCTGGGAGCGCTGGTGACAGCACTGCTGCCACTCCCGCCGACTAGGTACACCACGAGTCCGGTGGTGGCGGCGACTTTGAAAATTTGGGGGCAGTGGAGACGCCACAGGGGTGAGGTAGAGGCTTCAGTTTGGTCCCTGATCCGGGAGAACCATCGGTTCGTCCCGGGGAGAATGGATGGAGGGTTCCTGGCACAGGGCAGGAATTAGAAGGATGGGGGACCTGTTTTTAGATGGGACGTTTGCGAGCCTTGGAGCGCTGGAGGAAAAATTCGGGCTTCCCCCGGAAATGCCTTCAGGTACATGCAGGTAAGGGCGTTTGTAAGACGGCAGGTGAGGGAGTTCCCCCTGCTTCCAGCACTCACGATCCAGGATAGGGTGGTCTCGGGGGTGTGGGTTGGAGAGGGCAGGGTCTTGGCGATCTACCAGGAGATGCAGGAGGAGGAGGAGACCTCGGTGGAGGAGCTAAAGGGTAAATGGGAGCAGGAGCTTGGGGAAGAGATAGACGAGGGTGCGTGGGCGGGCGCCTTGTGTAGGGTTATTTCTTCCTCCTCTTGCGCCAGGCTTAGCCTGATACAATCTAAGGTTCTTCACTGAGCGCATATGACAAAGGCGAGGCTGAGCAGGTTCTTTGTGGTGGAAGACAGGTGTGGGAGGTGCTCGGGGAGCCCAGTAAATCACACCAACATGTTCTGGGTGTGCCCGCGTTAGATGGGTTCTGGAAGGGTATTGCGAGGACGGTGTCTAAGGTGGTGAACACCCAGGTTAAGCCGAGCTGGGGGTTAGCACTATTTGGGGTATAGGACGAGCTGGGAGTGCAGGAGGCGAAAGAGGCCGGTATTCTGGCCTTTGCGTCCCTGGTAGTCCGGCGGAGGATTGTGCTACAGTGGAAAGATGCAAGGCCCCCAAGTGTGGAAGCCTGGATTAGCGACATGGCAGGGTTAATTAAATTGGAGAGGGTAAAATTTGCCTTGAGAGGGTCTGTACAAGGGTTCGTCAGGCGGTGGCAACCGTTCCTAGACTTTCTAGCGGAGCGTTAGCAGGTGGTCAGCAGCGGCAGCAACCCGGGGGGGTGGGGGGTGTACTTTGTGTTCTCTACTGTTTATTATTCCTTAAAGGGAGGTTTGTATATTGGGAGAATTTGTGATGTAGTTGTAAGATGTTTATTTATGTGTTCTTTGTTTTTCTTTTTTCTGTAAGGGGGGGGTTTTGTTGAAAATATGTAAAAATTTGAATAAAAATATTTCTAAAAAACAAAAAAGAAACATTCCGTATCACTGGTAGCCATGTATAGACAGTCTTGAATTAATTTCAGGAAACATGATAAAACCATGTTTTTGCATACAAGTCCAATAATAGAACAGTGACACATGTGTATTTTCTTTTGTTATTCTTCCCTCCAGCTTGACTTTAGTTTTGATAGGATGTGCAACATGTTCTTCATTGATTGTTGAGAATAAATTGAAGCTAACGGTAATTTGGATGGATGACAAAAAATGATGGACAATGATGGGTGATAAACAATGGAAGCTGAGATTGAGCGGGCAAGTGACGTATGACTAGGCCTCTGGCAATGCTGTGCTCAATTCATCACTGAAAGCCGGGTGGGAAGGGTCAACAATCACACTCACTGATTTGTTTTTCATTTGTTTTTCACCATAGCCAGCATGAGGCAGCACTTGACTTCCGCTCAACACTTATCCACAATGATAGTGCTGAAATTGGGAGCGGTACACTGCTGTGATCATGGGGGAAGCTATTTAGCATACTGGTATTGCATATGTGATATCACCATGTTCCTGCTTATATGGCATAAAGAACAATCCATGGTAAGATAGGTTACAAGATGGAAGCATGCTACTTAATGTGGTGTTGTCCAATAAAAATTGCTGATTCACCACAGGTGTGTCTATGGTGATACCAGTCCAATATCGTGCATCGATTTTAAAACCCTTACATAATCCAGGTTAATGTATTTCGTATGTGTATTTGCCTCATAAATATCTGCCACTGTTTAGTAACCTAGGAAGTAAAGCATCTGCAATGATCAAAAAATACTTACACTTGCTTTTTGTCTTACTATTTTACCAAAAAGTGCACAAAAAATGTAAATACTTTAATGTGTTTGAGTGGGTATTTAAGTCATATGCCCACTGAAAGTCTACAACTTTTTATTTGATAATCAGAAATATAATTATCTATCTCTGTATTCATGGCAGCACAGTGGTTAGGACAGTGTATTCACGGCTCCAGGGTCCCAGGTTCGATTCCAGGCTTGGGTCACTGTCTGTGGGGAGTCTGCATGTTCTCCCCGTGTCTGCATGAGTTTCCTCCGGGTGCTCCGGTTTCCTCCAACAGTCCAAAGATGTGCAGGTTAGGTGGATTGGCCATACTAAATTGCCCTTAATGTCCAAAAAGATTTCTTTTAAAAAATATTTTCAAATTTTCTCCCAAATTTACACCCACCAACAATAAATAATAATCAGTAACGAATATGTCAATCCCCATATCAATAACAACAATCCCATCCTCCCACCAAACCCCAAACATTAGCCCGCATGTTCACATAAACAAATGCCAAAACGGAACCGGGAATGTTATGGGCCAGGGTTTAGAGAACCCCAAAGTGTAGCATGGAATTCACCTGACCCACAACTTTTAATAGATTGTGGTATGGGGAGCACATGGCCCACTCTACAGGTGTGGTACAGCAGAAATGGAAAAGTATATTTTAAAGCAAAACAATGTTTATTCTATGAACTCAAGTTAACCTTTTTAAAACATACAGTGAACAGCTTTGCAACCATCAATTCAAATAGAACCCCAAAGAATACAACACTAAGTAATCCTTTAAGCTTTCCTTTTAACATCCATAAGACTTAAAACACCTTTTACCAGAACCACATTATGTTTACATTCACTACTGAGAACATTTATAATTCTGAATTCACCAAATGATCAAGAGATAGTCTTTTCATGGCAGAGAGATCAACAGTACACCTGCTCTGTCTGGCTTCAGCTCCAACACTGAAAACAAAACTAAAACAAACCCTGCAGTAAACAGCCTAAAACAAAAGTAAAAAACTGATAGACAGCCCAGCTCCACCCACACTCTGACATCACTGATAAACACCCATTTCTTAAAGGTACATGTCTTAAACACCCATTTCTTAAAGGTATTCTCACATGACACCTCCCCCAAGAAAAAAACAAAAAACCATCAACTTCAAGATGGTTTCAGTTTTTACCTTTTCACCATTCTTTAAGAAATGCACACAGTAAATATACTTTTTTGTTTCAAAAAACAACACACAAACAGATAAAAATAATATAGTCCATTTTTTGTTTTTCCTCCTCCAACTGAAATCCTTCTCGATTGACAGTCTCTTTGAACAAGAAGGTCCTTTCACAATCCGTCCATTTCTCTACGCCTCGGCATTTCTCTTTAAAGTCAGATACTTTAGTTCAATCTGATCACAGAGTCCCTTGTAATTCTCCAACACAAGAGCATTGGTTATCACAGTTTTCAGGCAGTCAAATGCCTGTTGACACTCTGCTGTCCACTGGAATTTGTTACGCTTCTTGAGTAAGTCCATCAGTGAACTATTCAGAAGGACAGAGTGGATGGTAAGGGAGGTGGTGTAGCTCTGTTATTTAAGGATGACATCCGGGCAACAGTAAGGGATGACATCGGTGCTATGGAGGATAAGGTTGAATCCATTTGGGTAGAAATCAGGAATAGTAAGGTGAAAAAGTCACTGATAGGAGTAGTCTATAGGCCACCGAATAGTAACATTATGGTGGGTAAGGCAATAAACAAAGAAATAACTGATGCATGTAGAAATGGTACAGCAGTTATCATGGGGGATTTTAATCTACATGTCGATTGGTTTAGCCAGGTCGGTCAAGGCAGCCTTGAGGAGTTTATAGAATGTATCCGCGATAGTTTCCTAGAACAGTATGTAATGGAACCTACGAGGGAACAAGCGGTCCTAGATCTGGTCCTGTGTAATGAGACAGGATTGATTCAGGATCTCATAGTTAGGGATCCTCTCGGAAGGAGCGATCACAATATGGTGGAATTTAAAATACAGATGGAGGGTGAGAAGGTAAAATCAAGCACTAGTGTTTTGTGCTTAAACAAAGGAGATTACAATGGGATGAGAGAAGAACTAGCTAAGGTAGACTGGTAGAAAAGACTTTATGGTGAAACAGTTGAGGAACAGTGGAGAACCTTCCAAGAGATTTTTCACAGTGCTCAGCAAAGGTTTATACCAACAAAAAGGAAGGATGGTAAAAAGAGGGAAAATCGACCGTGGATATCTAAGGAAATAAGGGAGAGTTTCAAATTGAAGGAAAAAGCAAACAAATTAGCAAAGATTAGTGGGAGACGAGAGGACTGGGAAATCTTTATGGGGCAACAGAAAGCTACTAAAAAAGCTATAAAGAAGAGTAAGATAGATTATGAGAGTAAACTTGCTCAGAATATAAAAACAGATAGTAAAAGTTTCTACAAATATATAAAACAAAAAAGAGTGGCTAAGGTAAATATTGGTCCTTTAGAGGATGAGAAGGGAGATTTAATAATGGGAGATGAGGAAATGGCTGAGGAACTGAACAGGTTTTTTGGGTCGGTCTTCACAGTGGAAGACACAAATAACATGCCAGTGACTGATGGAAATGAGGCTATGACAGGTGAGGACCTTGAGAGGATTGTTATCACCAAGGAGGTAGTGATGGGCAAGCTAATGGGGCTAAAGGTAGACAAGTCTCCTGGCCCTGATGGAATGCATCCCAGAGTGCTAAAAGAGATGGCTAGGGACATTGCAAATGCACTAGTGATAATTTACCAAAATTCACGAGACTCTGGGGTGGTCCCGGCGGATTGGAAATTAGCAAACGTGACACCACTGTTTAAAAAAGGAGGTAGGCAGAAAGCGGGTAATTATAGGCCAGTGAGCTTAACTTCGGTAGTAGGGAAGATGCTGGAATCTATCAACAAGGAAGAAATATCGAGGCATCTGGATGGAAATTGTCCCATTGGGCAGACGCAGCATGGGTTCACAAAGGGCAGGTCACACCTAACTAATTTAGTGGAATTTTTTGAGGACATTACCAGTGCGGTAGATAACGGGGAGCCAATGGATGTGGTATATCTGGATTTCCAGAAAGCCTTTGACAAGGTGCCACACAAAAGGTTGCTGCATAAGATAAAGATGCATGGCATTAAGGGGAAAGTAGTAGCATGGATAGAGGATTGGTTAATTAATAGAAAGCAAAGAGTGGGGATTAATGGGTGTTTCTCTGGTTGGCAATCAGTAGCTAGTGGTGTCCCTCAGGGATCAGTGTTGGGCCCACAACTGTTCACAATTTACATAGACGATTTGGAGTTGGGGACCAAGGGCAATGTGTCCAAGTTTGCAGACGAGACTAAGATGAGTGGTAAAACAAAAAGTGCAGAGGATACTGGAAGTCTGCAGAGGGATTTGGATAGTTTAAGTGAATGGGCTAGGGTCTGGCAGATGGAATACAATGTTGACAAATGTGAGGTTATCCATTTTGGTAGGAATAACAGCAAAAGGGATTATTATTTAAATGATAAAATATTAAAACATGCTGCTGTGCAGAGAGACCTGGGTGTGCTAGTGCATGAGTCGCAAACAGTTGGTTTACAGGTGCAACAGGTGATTAAGAAGGCAAATGGAATTTTGTCCTTCATTGCTAGAGGCATGGAGTTTAAGACTAGGGAGGTTATGCTGCAATTGTATAAGGTGTTAGTGAGGCCACACCTGGAGTATTGTGTTCAGTTTTGGTCTCCGTACTTGAGAAAGGATGTACTGGCACTGGAGGGTGTGCAGAGGTGATTCACTAGGTTAATCCCAGAACTGAAGGGGTTGGATTACAAGGAGAGGTTGAGTAGACTGGGATTGTACTCATTGGAATTTAGAAGGATGAGGGGGGATCTTATAGAAACATATAAAATTATGAAGGGAATAGATAGGATAGATGCGGGCAGGTTGTTTCCACTGGAGGGTGAAAGCAGAACTAGGGGGCATAGCCTCAAAATAAGGGGAAGTAGATTTAGGACTGAGTTTAGGAGGAACCTCTTCACCCAAAGGGTTGTGAATCTATGGAATTCCTTGCCCAGTGAAGCAGTAGAGGCTCCTTCATTAAATGTTTTTAAGATAAAGTTAGCTAGTTTTTTGAAGAATAAAGGGATTAAGGGTTATGGTGTTCGGGCCGGAAAGTGGAGCTGAGTCCACAAAAGATCAGCCATGATCTAATTGAATGGTGGAGCAGGTTCGAGGGGCCAGATGGCCTACTCCTGCTCCTAGTTCTTATGTTCTTATGAAGCTACCACGCTACAAACATTTTGCACAAATGTTCGATCAAATCCACTCATGCCAAGAAATCACATTATTTTCCTTGTATTGAGGGTATTGGAAACTCCGCAGCGAAGTGACTTGGGCTTTTTCAAATTCACTTTTGGCTAGGTTTATCACCAAACCCGCCTCCTGATGTCGATCGAATAACTCCATCAGATGTTTTAAATGTTCTTTCCATGTCTGCCTGAAAATTACCAGATCGTCGATGTATACCGCACAATTGGGTAATCCTGAAACAACTTTGTTAGTTAACCGTTGAAATGTGGCTGGTGTGTTTTTCATGCCAAATGGCATAACTTTGAATTGGTATATACCATTTGGAGTCACAAAAGCTGAAATCTCCTTCACCCTTTCGGATAAAGGTACCTGCCAGTAACCTTTAAGTAAATCCAGTTTGGAAATAAAAGCTAATTGTCCCACTTTCTAAATGCAATCCTCCAAACGAGAGATAGGATAAGAGTCCATTCTTGTAACTGCATTAACCTTTCTATAGTCCACACACAATCGTTGGGTACCGTCTGGTTTAGGTACCATCACTATGGGTGAGCTCCATTGGCTGCAACCCACTTCAATTATGCCATTTTTAAAGCATATTCTCAACCACTTTGTTAACCTGTGCCAATTTTAAAGGGTTAAGTCTGTATGGATGTTGTTTGATTGGAACAGCATTTCCCACATCTACATCATGTATAGCCATTTTAGTACTTCCCAATTTATCTCTACAAACTTGCCCACGTGATATCAATAAGTCTTTCAGGTCAGTCCGTTTTTCCTCTGGAAGGTAACTCAACAATTTGTCCCAATTTTTAAGAACATTCTCGTTTTCCAATTTAATTTGAGGTATGTCAAATTCACAGTCATCTGGATTTGGTTCATCACTTTGAGTTAGAATCATTAAAACCTCCTTTTTCTCTCCTTTTAAGCATATTCACATGACACACTCGGTAAGTCTTCCTTCTATCTGATGTTTTTACCACATAATTCACCTCACTTAATTTCCTTTCAATCTGATAAGGTCCACAAAACCTTGCTTTTAAAGGTTCACCTACCACTGGTAACAACACTAAAACTTTATCTCCACTGGCAAAACTACAAGCTTTCTTGTCCGCTACCCGTCTCATCACATTTTGTGCAACTTTTAAATGTTGTCTAGCCAATTCACCTGATCTATTTAATTGTTCCCTAAAATTTGACACGTAATCCAATAATGTAATTTCTGATTTCTCACTCACCAATTTTTCCTTAATCAATTTAAGTGGTCCTCTTACCTCATGACCAAAAATTAGTTCAAAAGGACTACATTTGGTTGACTCATTAGGTGCATCCCTAATTGCAAACAGTACGAATGGAATTCCTTTATCCCAATCCTCTGGATAATCTTGACAATAAGTCCTCAACATTGTCTTTAATGTCTGATGCCACCTTTCTAACGCTCCCTGCGATTCTGGATGGTATGCAGTTGATTTCAATTGTTTTATTCCTAAGCTATCCATAACTTCTTTGAATAATCTTGAGGTAAAATTCGATCCTTGATCCGATTGTATTTCTGTGGGTAGTCCATATCTAGTAAAGAATTTAAGTAACTCCTCCACAATCTTGTTAGCTGTAATATTACATACTGGGATGGCCTCTGGAAACCTAGTAGACACATCCTTATAGTTAAAAAATATTGATTCCCACTTTTTGTTTTAGGAAGCCGTCCTACACAATCAATTAGCACTCTTCTAAAAGGTTCCTCAAATGCTGGAATGGGTATTAAGGCTGCTGGTTTTATCACTGCTTGAGGTTTCCCTATCACCTGACATGTGATTGACAAATGATTGACAAAATTTAACTACATTTCTATGTAATCCAGGCCAATAAAAATATTTTGGGATCTTAGCTTGAGTCATCCTGATTCCCAAATGAGCTCCCACTGGTACCTCATGTGCAACTCACAACACCTCCTTTCTATACTCTACCGACAATACTACTTGATGAACTTCTGCCCATTTTTCATCCACCTGCATCTGTAAAGGTCTCCATTTTCTCATCAAGACATTACTTTTACGGTAATAACACTCTGGTATACACTCAGATTCCTCTTCTGTGTATGCTTTCTGATACATCTGTTTTATTTCTATATCTTTTTGTTGTAGCTCCGCCAATTTTCCTGAACTAAAAATATCCACCTCATCCTCCACCTGTTCTTGTTCTTTTTCAACCACCTGATCAAAAATCGTTTCTGATAATTGCACTTCAACTTCATCTTCACTTTGATTTCTCCTCTTGTCTTAACCTGTGACTTTGCGACCTTGTTACTACACAATCCGGAAAAATCGCAGGATATTCGTCCTTCAACACTTCAGTTGTCTGATTTTCCACTGGCTTATCAACCACAGTAGGTATCACTCCCACCTGCGATCCAGCTATATCATTACCCAAGATAAACTGTATTTACCACATTAGCCTTCCCAGTGCTTTTCCTCAACCACCAACACTGTGACTTTACATGGCCTAGTTTATTACAGTGAAAACATTTGAAATTTTTCATGTCTCTTCCACCCTCCTGGATTTATTTTTTAATCTGAGGTACACTCTCCTTATTATCTCCCATCAGATCACCTTTACCTTTACCACTTGTGTATTTCTCATGTCCCCAGTTTCTATCCCTCACCGGCTGAAACTGATGTTGGAAACCAAGCTTTGATTTATGAACTAATTCATAATCATCTGCCATTTCTGCTGCTAATCTCGCAGTTTTAACCCTCTGCTCTTCCACATGAGTTCTCACTACATCAGGAATTGAATTTTTAAACTCCTCCAAAAGTATAATTTCTCAGAGCTTCATATGTTTGGTCTATTTTCAAAGCCCTTATCCACCTATCAAAATTACTCTGTTTGATCCTTTCAAACTCCATGTATGTTTGACCAGGTTCTTTCCTTAAATTTCTAAACCTTTGTCTGTAGGCTTCAGCACTAGTTCATATGCATCTAAGATGGATTTTTCCACCTCCTCATACGACCCAGATACCTCCTCCGATAGTGATGCAAACACTTCAATAGCCCTACCTACCAGCTTTGTTTGAATCAGTAATACCCACATGTCCTGTGGCCATTTCATTTGTGTAGCCACCTTCTCAAATGAAATGAAAAAGGCTTCTACTTCCTTCTCGTCAACCCTTGGCAATGCTTGGACATATTTAAATAGATCCCCACCAAGCCTTCGACTATGATGCTCTTTCTCACTATCTTCATCACTATCAACCAACTGTACGTTTCCCTTTACGTCTGCCAATTTTAACTGACTGTCATGTTTTATGGCCATTTTCTGAAGTTCAAACTCTCTTTCTTTATCTTTTTCCCTGATCTGTATCTCTCTTTCTCTTTCTTTTTGTTCTGCTAGGGCTATTCTTGCTGTTTTCCTCTCTTCTCTCTCTTTTCCCTCTCTCTCTCTTTCTCTTTCTTTTTCCTCTCTCTCTCCTTTGTATTCAAGCTGCTTTAATTCTTTCTCATGTTCCATTTGTTTAATTTGTAACTGAATGTTTGACATTTCCAATGAGTCAAACTGTATCTCAGGAAACTTTAAATGCTCAGCCACCGCCATAATGACCTCATCTTTTCGCATTTTGTCAGGTAATGTTAACTGCAATGTTTTTGCCAAATCTAACAGTCTGCTTTTAGTCTCTGTCCGTAAGGTACTGCATGTGACCGTCTCTACCCCCAAAAACTTCAGAGCCTCTGAAAGAGCCATTGTCCACAACACACATTTCAAAGGCCCCCTCCCCTCCTCCAATCGACACACATATTTCCTCATTGTGATCGATGAATACTCCCGGTTTCCCTTCGCCATCCCATGCCCGACATGACGTCTGCCACCGTCATTAAAGCCCTTAATTCTATTTTCACTCTGTTTGGCTTCCCCGCCTACAGCCACAGTGACAGGGGATCCTCATTCATGAGTGATGAGCTACGTCAGTTCCTGCTCAGCAGGGGTATCGCCTCCAGCAGAATGACGAGCTACAACCCCCGGGGAAACGGACAGGTAGAAAGGGAGTATGGGACGGTATGGAGGGCCATCCAGCTGGCCCTGCGGTCCAGAAATCTCCCGGCCTCCCGCTGGCAAGAGGTCCTCCCTGATGCACTACATTCCATTCGCTCATTACTCTGCACTGCTACTAACAGTTCACCACATGAACGTCTTTTTGCCTTCTCCAGGAAGTCCACATCCGGGGTATCGCTCCCAACTTGGCTCACAGCTCCGGGAACCGCGCTTCTCCATAAACATGTGCGGCTCCACAAGGCGGATCCGTTTCTGGAAAGGGTTCACCTGCTCCACGCAATCCCACAGTACGCCTACGTGGCATCCCCCGATGGCCGGCAGGATACTGTCTCCCTCAGGGACCTTGCACCAGCAGGTTCCACCCCCACACCACCCCCGACGCCCCCGGCGCCACCCTCCCCTCCCCCGCCGCCCCCATCACCCCCCCTAGGACCATCCGTCCTCCCCCTGCCCACCCCCGTTGATGAAGAGGATTTTGGCACGCTCCCGGAGTCAACTTCGACCACGACAGTGCCAACATCGCCGTCACCACTTCGTCGATTCCAAAGGACCATCAAGGCACCGTGTGAACGACTGAACTTCTGACCGGCCCGCCGGATGACCAGAGACATTTTTTTTACTGCTCTGTAAATATTTAAAATTTCTAATTGTATATGGTTATCCACCCCCCCCGCCGGACTCAATTTTAACAGGGGGTGAATGTGGTAAACCACTGTGTTCTGATATTGGAGGTTGTACGGTAGAACCTGCACTACACGTTCACCTGTGACCCCTGCATGCTAGCTCCGCCCAGGAGGCGGGTTAAAAATATGCGTGGCCTCCAGCTCGCAGCCATTTCATCAGCTGCTGTGGGAGGCCACACATCTGATACTAATAAAGCCTCAGTTTGAATTCAACTTTGCCTCCAGTCAAATTGATCGTGCCTCAAGTTCTACCACCCTTTGCGTGTAGAAACATTTCCTAATTGCACCCCTGAGTGGTCCAGCTCTGTCTGGAATATGCCTCTTAGTCCAAGACTCCTTAAGCAACATAAATAGTTTCTCTCTAACTATCCTAGCTCTACCCGTTAATATCTGAAATATTTTAAACTAATCACCAATTACCTTTTTAAATTCTAGGGAATACAACTCTATTTTCTGGTCTGGTCCAAGGTCAGTGGACTTTTGAACAACTCGCCACATTTCCCGGTCCTGCATCAGAAATGACCAGGCCATGAATTTCCCCTGTGATTTCTCCCACTTGTATTCTGAATTTCCCCTGTGATTTCTCCCACTTGTATTCTAATCATTTTGGTAAAAAAGCCAGGATTCCATTAGCTTTTTTGCTTATTTTGTTGTACCTGTTCATGACATTAAAATGATCTGTGTACCTGGACCCCTAAATTTCTTTGGGCCCAAAGTAAACCATTCTATCTTTTTGGGGTCCACTGTGGATGAACTCACACTTGCTTATATTGAAAACTATTTGCCTTAGTTTTATCTGTTGACTTAATTTATCAATAGCTCTTTGTAAATTTATACTGTTTACATTGGCACCTGTCTTTGCACCATCAGCAAACTTGGATATGCGGCTTTCTATCCCAGCATCCAAGTCGTTAATAAGTAGGGTTAATAGGTGAAGTCCTGACACAAATCCTCACAGGACACCACTAGTCACATTCTACCAATTAGTGTATCTGCCTATTACACCTACTCTCTGTTACTAGCTGCTTAGTCAATTTCTTAAACAGACAAAGGCTTTGCCATCCAATTCCATAAGCTTCAGCAATATCCATTTACATTTTTTTTAAACATGTGATTTAGGGAGGATAATCCACCTACCCTGCACAGCTTTGGGGTTGTGGGGGTGAGACAAACTCCACATGGACAGTGACCTGGGGTGGGGATCGAACCTAGGTCCTCAGCGCCGTGATGCAGCAGTGCTAACCACTGTGCCGCCATGCCACCCGTAAGCTTAGGCAATATCTAATGGTTTCTCATTCTGGAGAATGGACCTTCTGGAGGTCCATTCTAAATAACATCCAGAGACATTCTCCTGTATTTTAATCACCTCATTAAAAAAATCATTCTGATTCATCAGGCATGACCTACAAATCCACACCGATCCTCCTGATCAGCTGAAAAATGTAAAGGTGTCCAGTTACCCTATCGTTAATAATAGACTCTAGTAATTTCCCAACAACCTACATTAGGCTGACTGGTTTCTAATTTATTTGTTTCCCTCCCTACGTTTCTTAAATAGTGGAGTGGCATGAGCATTATTCCAATCAAAATGGTTTTCAAATCAAGTGAATTTTGAAAGATTATTGTTTGGGCATGTTGGATTGGATTAGATTGGATTTGTTTATTGTCACTTGTACTGAGGCACAGTGAAAAGTATTGTTCTGCATACAGTTCAGACAGATCATTCCGTACATGAAAAAAAAATACAGAGGGCAAACATAAAATACACAATGTAAATACATAGATATAGGCATCGGGTGAAGCATACAGGAGTGTAGTGCTACTCAGTAGAGAAGATGTGTGAAGAGATCAGTTCAGTCCATAAGAGGGTCGCTTAGGAGCGCCATCGAGGAAGCAGGTCGCAGGCCGGACCGCTCCTGCCCGGGATGGGCAAACGGACCTGTTTCACAGGATTTTTTCGGGACCTGACGACCTGAATCGGTGGAGGAGACGAAAGGAAGAGGTTTTCCCCCCGGGGTATGGACAGTTGGACCAGAAGTGGTCGAGTGGAGCGGCAAAGATCGAAGCAGGAGCAGCGGGGACCCCAGACTGGGCGGTGAAGCATGGCGGGCGGCAGGGACCAGGGAGCGGAGGCTCACTGGCCAAGGGAGCAACAGATGGAGTTTTTTAGGAACTGCTTCACAGAACTGAAGAGGGACACGTTGGACCCGATGAGGGCGGTGATGAACCGAATGGTCGAGGCGCAGGCGGTCCAAGAGAAGGCGCAAAGGGAGGTCGAGGTGAAGCTCTCCAGCCAGGCGGACACGGTAACAGAGCTGGAGCACGAGGTGGAGGAGCTGAACTCCCGCCAGAGGAGGATGCAGGAGCAGCTTGAAGAGCTGGGGAATAGAGCCAAGAGGCAGAACCTGAGGATCATTGGCCTCCCCGAGGGCTGTGAGGGATCGGATGCGGGGTGGATACGTGATGGGTATGCTCGGGGCGCTGATGGGACCGGAGGCCTTCCCTCGACCCCTGGAGTTGGATGGGGCGCATAGAGCCCCCGCAAGGAAGCCCAGGACGGACGGCCGACCGAGGGCCTTGGTGGTTCGCTTTCACCGGCTTGCTGACAGGGATCGTGTGCTGCGATGGGCCAAGGCGGAGAGGAGCAGAAGATGGGAGAACTGCGAGGTGTGCATCTACAAGGACTTGGGAGCGGAGCTGGCCAAGAGGTGTACAGTATTCATCAAGGTAAAGGCAGCCCTCTTCAAAAAGCAGGTGAGGTTTGGAATGCTGTATCCTGCGAAGCTTTGGGTTACGTTTGAGGAACTCCATTACTACTTCGAGACACCAGAACAGGTTTGGGCCTTCATTAAAGAGAAGAAGCTGGACTTGAACGAACGGGCACTATGTTTTTTCAGTGCTCTACAGTGGCGGCGGTCTGTTAACCTAACTTGTTTTGACTAGGAATGGACTTTTATTAAAAGAAGAAGCTGGACTTGAACTAAAGGACTCTGGGCTCACAGAGCTGTTGTGTGGCGGCGGTCTGTTAAATTATCCTGTACTGTAATGCTTTATCTAAGATTGTTTTCAGCCTGGACAGAGAGCGGGGGCTGGAGGGCGCACTGCTTAGGGTGATTGCAATGATGGGCGGGGGGGAGAGGGGCCCTGCAAGGGGGCCCTGCACTTGGTATCTTTTGGCAGGAGATCGGGGCCTCTGATGGGGGGATGGGCTAGGGGCTGGTTAAGGGACTTGAAAGGGCACGGGGAGATACAATCAGGTTAATGGGTCCTTGGTGTGTGGGGGGAGGGCCTGAGCACTTGGGCGGGAGACAGTCAGGCGCCAAGGGCAGGGGTCAGCGTAGCTAGCGTAGGTCAGGGGGCACCAGGGAGAGTAGGAGAAGGGGCGGGCTAGGGCCAAGCGCGGGGCGGACCTGGCAGGTCAGGCCTCGGGGGTCGGGGGGGGGTGGGGGGATCAGGGGGGGGTGGGGGGGGCAGCCGGGAAGGAGAGCAGAGAAGACTTAAGTGGGCAAGGGGGGGGGGGGGGTGATCAGGGATCCCCCGGGGGAGAAAGTCGCTTGCAGGGAACGGCGTAGGAAACCAACAGCAGCAACACCGGGGGGGGAGGGTTAGAGCCACATTAGTTTAGTTGAACACGTGGGGCATGGGCAAACAGAGCTGATAGGGGAAGTGCCTTATTAATATGTTTATTCTTTCCCACTGTTCGTTTTCAATATGTTGAGGCTTTTGTATATAGCCTTCTTTTTTCTCTGTAACTGTTACAAATCTGTTTTAAATAAAAAAATTCAAAAAAAAAAGAGGGTCGCTTAGGAGTCTGATAACAGCGGG
The DNA here is from genome assembly GCF_047496885.1 of Scyliorhinus torazame. Classification (NCBI taxonomy): domain Eukaryota; kingdom Metazoa; phylum Chordata; class Chondrichthyes; order Carcharhiniformes; family Scyliorhinidae; genus Scyliorhinus; species Scyliorhinus torazame. Next base: position 302,229,645 of record NC_092707.1, read on the forward strand.
TTGAAGCTGTTTTTAAATCTGTTAGTGCATGTTCTCAGACTTTTGTATCTCCTGCCCGATGGAAGAAGTTGGAAGAGTGAATAAGGCGGGTGGGAGGGGGTCTTTGATTCTACTGCCCGCTTTCCCAAGGCAGTGGGAGGTGTAGACAGAGTCAATGGACGGGAGGCGGCTTCATGTGATGGACTGGGCGGTGTTCACGACTCTCTGTAGCTTCTTACGGTCTTGGGCCGAGCTTTGATCCAACCAGATATGATGCTTTCTATGGTGCATCTGTAAAAGTTAGTAAGAGTCAATGTGGACATGCCGAATTTCCTAGTTTCCTGAGAAAGTATAGGTGCTACTGTGCTTTCTTGGTCGTAGCATCGGCGTGGTGGATCAGGACAGATGGTTGGTGATGCGCACACCTACGAATTTGAAGCTGCCAGCCACCTCCACCTCGGCCCCGTTAATGCAGACAGGGGTGTGTACAGTGCTTTGCTTCCTGAAGTCGATGGCCAGCTCTTTAGTGTTGATGACATTGAGAGAGATACTGTTGTCTTCACACCACTCCCCTAGGTTCTCTATCTCCCTCCTGTATTCTGACTTATCGTTATTCAAGATCCGACCCACTCAGATGGAGTTGCAGCCAAATTTTGCCGGGGCCCCGCTGGGGGCTAAGTATGCTGCCTTGCAGGGCCCCACTATTGAGGACTATTGTGGAGGAGGTGTTGTTGTTTATCCTTACTGATTGTGGTCTATGGATCAGAAAGTCGAGGATCCAGTTGCAGAGTGAGGAGCCAAGTCCTAGATTTTGGAGCTTTGTGCAATGATCTCACCTCCATCCTATAAAATCTTGGGATGTCACATTTTAGGATCATAATTTTCTTCATTGCAGTTATTTTGCGACATTAATTTTATTGAGTCCCTGACTATGATTTCATATTAGTTTCCTTGGATGTCTAGCATTGCTAACCCCTTCCTCTACCTTAAATATTGGCACAAAGCACAATTCAGGATGTCTGCCATTTCTGTATTTGTTGGTAATATCACTGTGTCAGTTTTTATGGGAGCCACATTGCTCTTGACTCTGCCCACCTTTTTAATGTAATTGTTATAAATATTTGTGTTGATTTTGATACCTCTTGTAGCTCTTAATATCTGCTCGTCACCGTTTGCTTTTCTTCCTAACATGCACCAGCATCTGTGCTATTTTGTGCATTTTTGTATACTTTTCTAATGTTTCTTATTTCTTCAGCTGTCCTGGCTATCTTTTTGGCAAGTAGAGCTCTTGTCCCTTATCGATTTCCCCTGGTTCTGTAATATCATATTAAATTATTTTCTGACCTCCCACTGATCCTCTGTCATTTTACCCAATAACAGATTTCCAGTTTACTGAGGCTGGTCTCGCTCTTGTCCCACTGAAGTCAGCCTTACCTAAATCTAGAATCCTATTTGCTGTTCTGCATTCCTCCCTTTCCAATACAATGTTGAATTTATTCAGATTATGATGACTGTGAGATAAATGTCACGCACCATTACACCGTACTAAATCAGGTTTATTACTCATTATTTAATCTAAAATGGCAGTCCCCCTTGTTTTCTCAAGAACATATTCCTGCAGAACACAATCCTGAACGCTCTCAAGATCGCTACCTTACCGACGTGATACTCTGTTTAATAACAATAATAATAATAATGATCTTTATTAATGTCACAAGTAGGCTTACATTAACGCTGCAATGAACTTACTGTGAAAATCCACTAGTCGCCACACTCCGGCGCCTGTTCGGGTACACTGAGGGAGAATGCAGAATGTCGAATTCACCTAACAAGCACACCTTTCGGGAATTGTGGGAGGAAACTGGAGCCCCCGGAGTAAACCCGCGCAAACACGGGGAGAACGTGCAGACTCTGCACAAACAGTGACCCAAGCCGGAAATCGAACCCGGGTGTCTGGCGTGGTGAATCAACAGTGCTAACCACTGCGCTACCATGCTGCCCACATCCCAATCAAGATGGAAGTTAAAAGCCTCTATTCAACCCACTCTATTCTTGCTTGTCTAATCTCTGCATTTATACAATCTACCACTTCTCAGCTGCTATCAGCTAGCCAATACACAACAATCACTACAGTCTTCAATTTTTTTCTCTTTCTTAATTCTAAACATAATCAGCGGGTGTCAATGGTGTTTCCTGTTGAATACACTCTTCACTGCCAGGAAAACCGCGTCAAGTTGCACCATCGACAGGACTAGAATATGCCGCCGGTGTGAACAGCCAGAAAGTTATGGCTTAAGTCTCCATTGCCTGCTTAACTTTCATTATATCCTCTCTTACCATTGTGATTTCATCCTTAATTGCTTAGGCTACTCTGCTCCTTTACCATTTTTCCTGCAGGCATAACCTGATATATTTAGCCCAAGCCATGTCATACATTCCAAGAAAAATGTGTGTCTACAATTCAGTTATTTAATTCCTTGATACTCAGTGCGTTTCTATAAAGTACTTCTGCACTAATATTTTACTCAGAATTTATTTCACTCTCCTGGTTTAATTACTTCACATTTTTTTATTTTTTCCCTTACCTGTAGCAAGTCTGATCTAGGACACATTTTGTGTGTTCGTACTGATGATTGCTGTTTCTCCACCTGAATAGCATCATTGTTTTGTACTTTGGGGATTTTGCCACTACTTTTGCTTAGCTCAAAGTATTGTTTTGCCCTTTTGCAACAATTTTACAACATGGCAATCAAACTGTTAGAGTACGTTTCTCAAGGCTAATTGCTGCAGATTATACATTTACAGAATCTGAAAAAGTAATTGAAAGTGAAGATGCAAAATGCACTTCACATGCACATGTAGTGGGCAATTAAGAGGAGCAGGTTATGACAAAAAAAGGGCTGACTGAATATGAACAAAGTGATACTGAAACGCAGGATAAGTCTATTCGTCCCAAAGGACAACTATCCAAAGTTGGCACTAAAGTAGCCTATATGCGACTTCCGGTGGCGACCATGGAGTGAATGGTCGCACATTTGGCAGCTGCTGCTCATGGTGGTATTTGTGTGGCTTTTTAGCCGGATTGTTGCAGGAAATTTGTAGAGAAAGGGTGTAGAAACAAGAACAGACAAAAGGGACCCCCAGTTTATGGCGCTGTGGCCCAGAAGTCAGCAGAAACGAACCAGGCGGTGGTGGCGAGTGAGGAGTGGACAACTCGAGTGGAGATGGGATGGTGGCTGAACAGGGTAGGACCCCGTCAGCTCAGTGGTCGATGGACCAGTTGGTGAGCTTCTTAAATGAGAAGTTCACCCAACAAGGGAAGGAGAGTGCGGAGGACCTGGCCCGGGCCGTGGACTCGATCAAGGCAGTGGTTGACCGCGTGGAGACGAAATTGGCGGCCCAGAGTCAGGCGATCCAGAGGTTGGAGGAGCTGGCGGGGGAGCATGAGGAACAGTCTACCTCGATGGCAACAGAGATTGGCATGCTGTGTGATCAGCAGAAGAGGCTGCTCGAGAAAGTTGAGGACCTGGAAAATTGTTCTCGGAGGCAGAACATTTGGATCGTGGGTCTGCCGGAGGGAATCGAAGGATCGGACGCTGGTGCGTATGTGGGGAAGATGTTGGAGAAGCTGCTTGGGGAAGGTGCGTTTGGTCGATCGCTGGAGGTGGATTGGGCCCAAAGGGCACTGTTGCGCAAGCCCCAGTGGGGCGTGCCGCCGAGGGCAATGGTGGTGCGAATATATCGGTTCCTGGTCAAGGAACGCATTATGAGGTAGGCCAGGCGAGGCGATGTATGTGGGAGGATGTTGAGATCTGAGTGTATCAAGACCTGGGGGCAGAGTTCGCAAAAAGGAGGGCGAGCTTTAACAAGGTCAAGTCGGCCCTGTACAAAAGGCATAAAGTTCGGACTACTGAATCTGGCCCGGCTATGGGTGACCTATGGGGGCTGGGAGTGGTACTTTGGCTCGTCGGAGGAGGCAGCGGACTTCATGAAGGAGAATAGACTGTCAGGAGAAGGAGGATCTTGAACTTTGACTGAGGAGAACCAAACTATGTTTTGTAAAACTTTGGATCTGGGTTGTTTGGACTGATTTTGGGAGTTTTGCTTGTTTCTTGCTGGGTTTTTTCGGTTCGGTTTGGGATTAGGCTGGGTATATAGTAACTTATAAAGGGAGAAGGTGTGGGCCTTTGTGCTCGGACCTTGGGAGGGATTGTTTGTTTGTTTTTGCTTCTTGCCTTTGATTCGACTGTTTGCACTAAGAGTGGGGAGGAGGGGAACGAGTGGAGTATAAGATGCCAGGTGCCATGGGCGGAGGATGCCAGGCTAGCTGGGAGGGCTAGTTCATGGAAGCAAAGTGGGGGGGTGAGCTGAAGATCGATGTGGGGGATGGGATGGGGAGGGGGAGGTTGGGTGGGGGGGGGGGGGACTAGACTGCTGACGGGGAGGGGACTTTCAAAGTGGAGGAGGAGGAGGAGGGTTGATGATGGTAGCTGCCCAAGGGCAGGCCAGTGGAGGTGTGGGACATGGGCCGAAGTTGGCCAAGGAGAGGTTATGGATCATCGGTGGGGGCGGGATTCCCCCGACCAGGCTGGTCACGTGGTACGTTTGGGGATTGAATGGGCCAGTGAAAAGGGCCCATGTGTTCGCACACTTGAGCCAACTGAAGGCGGACGTGGCCATGTTGCAGGAGACACATCTGAAGCTTGGGGATCAGATTAGGTTAAAGAAGGGATGGATTGGGCAGGTGGTTCATTCGGGAATAGACTTTAAAACAAGGGGGGTGGCAATCCTGGTCAATAAACGGGTGGCGTTCGAGGTGGGGAAGATAGAGGCAAACCCGGGGGGGGTAGGTATGTTATGGTTAGTGGGAAGTTGAAGGGAATGGCCCTGGTATTGGTAAATATATATGCCCCAAACTGGGATAATGTTGAGTTTGTCAGACGGGTGCTGGGGAAGACCCGGACCTGGATTCATATCGACTGATTATGGGGGGAGATTTCAACATGGTCCTGGATCTGAGGCGGGATCGGTTGAGTTACAGGTCTGGGAAGGTATCAGCTATGGCAAAGGAGCTGTGGGGGTTTATGCAGCGCATGGGGGGGGGGGGGGGGGGGGGGGGGATGGATCCGTGGAGATTTGGGAGGCCAAGGAGTAAGGAGTTTTCATTCTACTCCCATGTACACAAGGTATATTCCCAAGATAGACTTTGTGTTGGACAAAACGCTGCTGGCGGGGGTGGTGGATGCTGAATATTCAGCAATTGTGGTGTCAGACCACGCCCCACACTGGGTAGACTTGCAAGTCAACAAGGGAAAGGCCCAGCGGCCGCAATGGAGGTTGGATGTGGGGCTGTTAGCGGAGGAGGAGGTGTGCGAGAGGGTGAGGGAGGCCATTCGGGAGTATATGGGGATCAATGATACAGGTGAGGTTTTGGAGGGGGTGGTGTGGGAGGCATTGAAGGCAGTTATCAGGGGGGAATTCATCTCAATTCGGGCACATAAGGAGAAGACTGAGCGGGTGGAGTTGGACAGGCTAGTAGGTGAAATTTTACAGGTGGACAGGAGGTATGCGGAGTCTCCGGATGACGGGCTTCTGAAGGAGCATCAGAGACTGCAGCTGGAATTTGGGCTCCTGTCCATAGGTAATGCGGAGCGACAGATGAGGAGGGTGAAGTGGTCGGTGTATGAATATGGGGGAAAAGGCAGCAGGATGTTGGCGCACCAGCTGAGGAAACAGGAGACGACGAGAGAGATTGAGAAAGTAAAAGATACAGGAGGGGAAGTTGATTTTGGATCCGGCAGGGGTAAATGATGTGTTTCGGGAGTTTTACAGTAGATTGTACAAATCAGAATCCCCAGCCGGGGAGGAGGGTTTGAAGCGATTCCCGGGGGGCCGGAGTTCCCGAGGATAGATGAGGAGTTGGTGGAGGTTTTGGGAGCCCCAATTGGGCTTGCGTAAGGCCCGTGACCTGATGGGTACCTGGTTGAGTTTTATAAAAAGTTCTCCGGGTTGCTAGGGCCGCTCCTAGTAAAGGCTTTTAATGAGAGGAGCTGAGAGTGCTCCCCCCAATTTTATCGCAGGCATCAAGCTCCTTTATTTTGAAGCGGGATAAGGATACGGAGAGTTGTGCGTCGTATAGACCAATCATAGAATTTACAGTGCAGAAGGAGGCCATTCGGCCCATCGAGTCGGCACCGGCTCTTGGAAAGAGCACCGTACCCAAGGTCAACACCTCCACCCTATCCCCATAACCCACTAACCCCACCCAACACTAAGGGCAATTTTGGACACGAAGGGCAATTTATCATGGCCAATCCACCTAACCTGCACATCTTTGGACTGTGGGAGGAAACCGGAGCACCCGGAGGAAACCCACGCACACACGGGGAGGATGTGCAGACTTCGCACAGACAGTGACCCAAGCTGGTATCGAACCTGGGACCCTGGAGCTGTGAAGCAATTGTGCTATCCACAATGCTACCGTGCTGCCCATCTTGTTCTTGTTCTTACATAAGAACATAAGAACTAGGAGCAGGAGTAGGCCATTTGGCCCCTCGAGCCTGCTCCGCCATTCAATGAGATCATGGCTGATCTTTTGTGGACTCAGCTCCACTTTCCGGCCCGAACACCATAACCCTTAATTCCTTTATTCTTCAAAAAACTATCTATCTTTATCTTAAAAACATTTAATGAAGGAGCCTCTACTGCTTCACTGGGCAAGGAATTCCATAGATTCACAACCCTTTGGGTGAAGAAGTTCCTCCTAAACTCCGTCCTAAATCTACTTCCCCTTATTTTGAGGCTATGCCCCCTAGTTCTGCTTTCACCCGCCAGTGGAAACAACCTGCCCGCATCTATCCTATCGATTCCCTTCATAATTTTATATGTTTCTATAAGATCCCCCCTCATCCTTCTAAATTCCAACGAGTACAGTCCCAGTCTACTCAACCTCTCCTCGTAATCCAACCCCTTCAGCTCTGGGATTAACCTAGTGAATCTCCTCTGCGCACCCTCCAGTGCCAGTACGTCCTTTCTCAAGTAAGGAGACCAAAACTGAACACAATACTCCAGGTGTGGCCTCACTAACACCTTATACAATTGCAGCATAACCTCCCTAGTCTTAAACTCCATCCCTCTAGCAATGAAGGACAAAATTCCATTTGCCTTCTTAATCACCTGTTGCACCTGAAAACCAACTTTCTGCGACTCATGCACGAGCACACCCAGGTCTCTCTGCGCAGCAGCATGTTTTAATATTTTGTCATTTAAATAATAATCCCTTTTGCCGTTATTCTTACCAAAATGGATAACCTCACATTTGTCAACATTGTATTCCATCTGCCAGACCCTAGCCCATTCACTTAGCCTGTCCAAATCCCTCTGCAGACTTCCAGTATCCTCTGCACTTTTTGCTTTACCACTTATCTTAGTGTCGTCTCCAAACTTGGACACATTGCCCTTGGTCCCCCAACTCCAAATCATCTATGTAAATTGTGAACAGTTGTGGGCCCAACACTGATCCCTGAGGGACACCACTAGCTACTGATTGCCAACCAGAGAAACACCCATTAATCCCCACTCTTTGCTTTCTATTAATTAACCAATCCTCTATCCATGCTCCTACTTTCCCCTTAATGCCATGCATTTTTATCTTATGCAACAACCTTTTGTGTGGCACCTTGTCAAAGGCTTTCTGGAAATCCAGATATACCACATCCATTGGCTCCCCGTTATCTACCGCACTGTTAATGTCCTCAAAAAATTCCACTAAATTAGTTAGGCACGACCTGCCCTTTATGAACCCATGCTGTGTCTGTCCAATGGGACAATTTCCATCCAGATGCCTCGCTATTTCTTCTTTGATGATAGATTCCAGCATCTTCCCTTCTACCGAAGTTAAGCTCACTGGCCTATAATTACCCACTTTCTGCCTACCTCCTTTTTTAAACAGTGGTGTCACGTTTGCTAATTTCCAATCCGCTGGGACCACCCCAGAGTCTAGTGAATTTTGGTAAATTATCACTAGTGCATTTGCAATTTCCCTAGCCATCTCTTTTAGCACTCTGGGATGCATTCCATCAGGGCCAGGAGACTTGTCTACCTTTAGCCCCATTAGCTTGCCCATCACTACCTCCTTGGTGATATCAATCCTCTCAAGGTCCTCACCTGTCATAGCCTCATTTCCATCAGTCACTGGCATGTTATTTGTGTCTCCCACTGTGAAGACCGACCCAAAAAACCTGTTCAGTTCCTCAGCCATTTCCTCATCTCCCATTATTAAATCTCCCTTCTCATCCTCTAAAGGACCAATATTTACCTTAGCCACTCTTTTTTGTTTTATATATTTGTAGAAACTTTTACTATCTGTTTTTATATTCTGAGCAAGTTTACTCTCATAATCTATCTTACTCTTCTTTATAGCTTTTTTAGTAGCTTTCTGTTGCCCCATAAAGATTTCCCAGTCCTCTAGTCTCCCACTAATCTTTGCTAATTTGTTTGCTTTTTCCTTCAATTTGATACTCTCCCTTATTTCCTTAGATATCCACGGTCGATTTTCCCTCTTTTTACCATCCTTCCTTTTTGTTGGTTTAGGTGTTTTAGTAAGCTCAGAGAAGGAGGCAAAAGAGGGGGAGGTGTGGCGCTGCTAGTCAAGAGCAGTATTACGGTGGCGGAGAGGATGCTAGATGGGGACTCTTCCGAGGTAGTATTGGCTGAAGTTAGAAACAGGAAAGGAGAGGTCACCCTGTTGGGAGTTTTTTATAGGCCTCCTAATAGTTCTAGGGATGTAGAGGAAAGGATGGCGAAGATGATTCTGGATATGAGCGAAAGTAACAGGGTAGTTATTATGGGAGACTTTAACTTTCCAAATATTGACTGGAAAATATATAGTTCGAGTACAATAGATGGGTCGTTTTTTGTACAGTGTGTGCAGGAGGGTTTCCTGAAACAATATGTTGACAGGCCAACAAGAGGCGAGGCCAGGTTGGATTTGGTTTTGGGTAATGAACCAGGCCAGGTGTTGGATTTGGAGGTAGGAGAGCACTTTGGGGACAGTGACCACAATTCGGTGACGTTTACGTTAATGATGGAAAGGGATAAGTATATACCGCAGGGCAAGAGTTATAGCTGGGGGAAGGGCAATTATGATGCCATTAGACGTGACTTGGGGGGGATAAGGTGGAGAAGTAGGCTGCAAGTGTTGGGCACACTGGATAAGTGGGGCTTGTTCAAGGATCAGCTACTGCGTGTTCTTGATAAGTATGTACCGGTCAGACAGGGAGGAAGGCGTCGAGCGAGGGAACCGTGGTTTACCAAGGAAGTGGAATCTCTTGTTAAGAGGAAGAAGAAGGCCTATGTGAAGATGAAGTGTGAAGTTTCGGTTGGGGCGATGGATAGTTACAAGGTAGCGAGGAAGGATCTAAAGAGAGAGCTAAGACGAGCAAGGAGGCGACATGAGAAGTATTTGGCAGGAAGGATCAAGGAAAACCCAAAAGCTTTCTATAGGTATGTCAGGAATAAGCGAATGACTAGGGAAAGAGTAGGACCAGTCAAGGACAGGGATGGGAAATTGTGTGTGGAGTCTGAAGAGATAGGCGAGATACTAAATGAATATTTTTCGTCAGTATTCACTCAGGAAAAAGATAATGTTGTGGAGGGGAATGCTGAGCCCCAGGCTAATAGAATAGATGGCATTGAGGTACGTAGGGAAGAGGTGTTGGCAATTCTGGACAGGCTGAAAATAGATAAGTCCCCGGGACCTGATGGGATTTATCCTAGGATTCTATGGGAGGCCAGGGAAGAGATTGCTGGACCTTTGGCTTTGATTTTTATGTCATCATTGGATACAGGAATAGTGCCAGAGGACTGGAGGACAGCAAATGTGGTCCCTTTGTTCAAAAAGGGGAGCAGAGACAACCCCGGCAACTATAGACCGGTGAGCCTCACGTCTGTAGTGGGTAAAGTCTTGGAGGGGATTATAAGGGACAAGATTTATAATCATCTAGATAGGAATAATATGATCAGGGATAGTCAGCATGGCTTTGTGAAGGGTAGGTCATGCCTCACAAACCTTATTGAGTTCTTTGAGAAGGTGACTGAACAGGTAGACGAGGGTAGAGCAGTTGATGTGGTGTATATGGATTTCAGCAAAGCGTTTGATAAGGTTCCCCACGGTAGGCTATTGCAAAAAATACGGAGGCTGGGGATTGAGGGTGATTTAGAGATGTGGATCAGAAATTGGCTAGCTGAAAGAAGACAGAGGGTGGTGGTTGATGGGAAATGTTCAGAATGGAGTACAGTCACAAGTGGAGTACCACAAGGATCTGTTCTGGGGCCGTTGCTGTTTGTCATTTTTATCAATGACCTAGAGGAAGGCGCAGAAGGGTGGGTGAGTAAATTTGCAGACGATACTAAAGTCGGTGGTGTTGTCGATAGTGTGGAAGGATGTAGCAGGTTACAGAGGGATATAGATAAGCTGCAGAGCTGGGCTGAGAGGTGGCAAATGGAGTTTAATGTAGAGAAGTGTGAGGTGATTCACTTTGGAAGGAATAACAGGAATGCGGAATATTTGGCTAATGGTAAAGTTCTTGAAAGTGTGGATGAGCAGAGGGATCTAGGTGTCCATGTACATAGATCCCTGAAAGTTGCCACCCAGGTTGATAGGGTTGTGAAGAAGGCCTATGGAGTGTTGTCCTTTATTGGTAGAGGGATTGAGTTCCGGAGTCGGGAGGTCATGTTGCAGCTGTACAGAACTCTGGTACGGCCGCATTTGGAGTATTGCGTACAGTTCTGGTCACCGCATTATAGGAAGGACGTGGAGGCTTTGGAGCGGGTGCAGAGGAGATTTACCAGGATGTTGCCTGGTATGGAGGGAAAATCTTATGAGGAAAGGCTGACGGACTTGAGGTTGTTTTCGTTGGAGAGAAGAAGATTAAGAGGAGACTTAATAGAGGCATACAAAATGATCAGGGGGTTGGATAGGGTGGACAGTGAGAGCCTTCTCCCGCGGATGGATATGGCTGGCACGAGGGGACATAACTTTAAACTGAGGGGTAATAGATATAGGACAGAGGTCAGAGGTAGGTTCTTTACGCAAAGAGTAGTGAGGCCGTGGAATGCCCTATCTGCTACAGTAGTGAACTCGCCAACATTGAGGGCATTTAAAAGTTTATTGGATAAACATATGGATGATAATGGCATAGTGTAGGTTAGATGGCTTTTGTTTCGGTGCAACATCGTGGGCCGAAGGGCCTGTACTGCGCTGTATTGTTCTATGTTCTATGTATGTTGGTATAAACCTTTGCTGAGCACTATGAAAAATCGCTTGGAAGGTTCTCCACTGTTCCTCAACTGTTTCACCATAAAGTCTTTTCTACCAGTCTACCTTAGCTAGTTCTTCTCTCATCCCATTGTAATCTCCTTTGTTTAAGCACAAAACACTAGTGCTTGATTTTACCTTCTCACCCTCCATCTGTATTTTAAATTCCACCATATTATGATCGCTCCTTCCGAGAGGATCCCTAACTATGAGATCCTGAATCAATCCTGTCTCATTACACAGGACCAGATCTAGGACCGCTTGTTCCCTCGTAGGTTCCATTACATACTGTTCTCGGAAACTATCGCGGATACACTCTATAAACTCCTCCTCAAGGCTGCCTTGACCGACCTGGTTAAACCAATCAACATGTAGATTAAAATCCCCCATGATAACTGCTGTACCATTTCTACATGCATCTGTTATTTCTTTGTTTATAGCCTGCCCCACCATAATGTTACTATTCGGTGGCCTATAGATTACTCCTATCAGTGACTTTTTCGCCTTACTATTCCTGATTTCCACCCAAATGGATTCAACCTTATCCTCCATAGAACCGATGTCATCCCTTACTGTTGCCCGGATGTCATCCTTAAATAACAGAGCTACACCACCTCCCTTACCATCCACTCTGTCCTTCCGAAAAGTTTGATACCCTCGGATATTTAACTCCCAGTCGTGACCATCCTTTAACCATGTTTCAGTAATGGCCACTAAATCATAGTCATTCACGATGATTTGCGCCATCAACTCATTTACCTTATTCCGAATACTACGAGCATTCAGGTAAAGTACACTTATGTTGGCTTTTTTTACCTCTGTTCTTAATCTTAACACCTCGATCAGTAACCTCTCCTAAGTTATATTTCCTCTTAACCTTTCTCCTAATTTTCCTTGTCGTCGAACCCACATCTTCCTGTAACAACCTGCCGCATCGCTTACCATTAATGTTTTCACTTCCCGTTTTATTTCTTTTAGTATTCCTGGTCCTATTCACTGAGCTCCCCTCAGTCACTGTACCTTGTACTGTCGCCCTTTTTGATTTTTGACTATGGCTTCTCTGCCGTACACTTTCCCCCGTACTGCCTTTTATTTCTGTCCCTGTTTTACTACCTTCCAACTTCCTGCATCGGTTCCCATCCCCCTGCCACATTAGTTTAAACTCTCCCCAACAGCTCTAGCAAACACCCCCCCTAGGACATCGGTTCCAGTCCTGCCCAGGTGCAGACCGTCCGGTTTGTACTGGTCCCACCTCCCCCAGAATCGGTTCCAATGTCCCAGGAATTTGAATCCCTCCCTCTTGCACC